>NC_136527.1:139644125-139819125 GCF_053919585.1 Euprymna scolopes
GCTTAATGCGGGTACTGGTCTCCCGCTTTATGGTTTTTTAAATCAGAGATTTGCTTCTCCTAGAAAGGTTGCCTTCACCACGGCTTACGTGAGCCCTCTCGACCCCAATACACATATACACACACACAAATATACACGGTGCGAATATACATATATATACATATATATACACACATATATGTACAAACACACATATATATATACATATATATATGTACACACACACACACACACACACACACACATATATATATATATATACATATATATATATATATATATATATATATATATTTACCAGTGGTGAAAAAAACGGACTAGAGTGCTCAATGTGTAGTCAGAGCAGTATATAGGAAATTTATTACTGTGACTCCAGAATGAGTTTACAAATTGTTTCAGCTAGAGGAAAATCCTCAAAGAGGAAAAAATCCAACTAGCATCGTCAGAATTCATAGATGGATTCTGATGATGCTAGTTGGATTCTTTTCCTCTCTTTGAGGATTTTCCTTGCTTTTTTTAATAATTCCGTAATATTCAGGTAATTTTAACTGCATAGTTTAGGAGATACCGTTGTAATTTATTAGAATTGACAAAAAAATCAGTTGAAACCGTTGTTTTTTATCTGAAAAATCAATTTATCGACTACAAAATCATATCCCAATAATGTAGAAGCACCCATTTTTTCAGATTTTGACCCTTTAAAAATTATTAAAACTAACTCTAACTCTAATCTAATCCTAACCCTAACCTAACCCTAACCTTACCTAAAAGTTTTTTTCACTAATGCGATTCACTACTGCCTGCCTCCTGAAACCCACCAGCAACGAACTTCACTCCCAGTCTCCAGCGCTTCCAGCTCACTCCAGTGGCTTCCAGCTCACTCCAGCGGCTTCCTGCTCACACCAGTGGCTTCCAGCTCACTCCAGCGGCTTCCTGCTCATTCCTGCAGCCTTCCAGTCTTTGGTGCCTCCAGCTTGCTCCAGCGCCCACACCTAAACCCTGAACCTAACCCAAACTCTGAACCTACCCTAACCCTAACCTAAACCCTAACCCTAATCCTTTAAAACAACCTTTTATAAATTAGATTGGCTATGTGTTTTTACGGTAATTTCTATTTACTGCTTTTTTGTCTTATATTTCAGTCAGGCAATTGATTTGTACAGGAACACCGGTAGACATCGTGTTCATTCTAGATGGGTCAAAAAGCATTGCTAGCCAAGACTTCAAGGAAGAATTGGAATTTGTCTCCTACCTGGTTAAAAACAGCGACATTGGCTTGGGTCCTGAACAGGTGCGTATACCTTAACTCGCTACAAGAAAAAATAATGAAATGAATGGAAAGAAGGAAACAAAACTCAATTGCTGAATAAAATAAACGTGTCGTTTATTTTATGTCGAAAATAAAGGGTTTAGGTGAAACAAGTGTTCATTCAGTTGTTGACGATTACGTGCGTGGAAAAGAAGGAATGAAGTAGTGGAATGAGAAATGGCAGTCCAGCATGTAGAAAGGGAAAGAGAGAGAGAGAGGGTTAACCTCAGTAAAGCCGCGCGCACATGGTGGTACTTGTCCACGTGGAAATGTCTTCAAGCCAAGAGCTGTGGACGCGAACTTGTCTGGTTGACGAACCAAGGTAAAAGGGAAGAAAGAGTGAGAAAGTCAATCCAGTTCATGGAGAGAGAAAGCGTATAAAGTGTACGTACTGTCTGTTAGCTCTTGCCCCACATACAGTAGCAGAGGACGTGACGTGCGCGGGCGCACGCGCCCCGAAAGGGCGTGCACTTGATCCGTCGACCGTTTAGGTCGGAAGTTGGTTCAAAAAGGGAGCAAAAGCTTAGGTTTCTTGCTTTTATAGTTGTTTCCGGGGTTCTTTGCACTAATGTGGATTTCCTTCAAAATGGAAGTGACGTTGCCCATGTGTGGGTACATGTGCGCGTACATGTGTGTGTGTGTGTGTGTGTGTGTGTGTGTGTGTGTGTGTGTGTGCGTGCGCATGAATATGAGTGTATGACAAGAAAAGTGGCTTCAAATATGAACGCGTGTTTTTGTGGGAGACTAGAAAAGGCACGGGCAATACTCCCCTTCCCAGGGGGAAAAATATGCAGTGTATATATATATATATATATATATATATATATATATATATATATATTAAATAAGTAATGTTTTGAGCAATTAACTTTTCGTCCTATTTTGTTGCTCTTGGTGTGGTTGTTTAAATAAACGGAGTGTGTTCGTAACAAAAAGGTATTTACTTACACGTGGAAAAAGCGTTTACTCTTTTTTTAGGCTGACATTTCCTTCTTTGTTTTTTTGTGCTGACATGTGCAACGAGTTGCTTGGATAATGAAGTGAATTGTTCATTTGGAAGGAAAATTTTTGTTTGTGCTGACGTTGTCTGACGTTGCCGGTGCCTTCGTAAGTGAGTCTGCAGTAGTGTGTGTATATTGTCTGCACGAGCGCTAGTTGCGCATTTGTTTGTGTTGAACGGGGTGTCCAATTGATGGCTTTTAACGAAACTTCCAGTTGTGAGTTTATCAGTGTGCATAGTTGCATTAGCAGTGTCAGAAATTTCGTGAAAATAGTGAATAATTCCACCCCATCTTTCCAAGCTTATAACTCCTCGAAAAATGTAATTCAAGCCCTAATTTTTTTTTTCAATTAAAGGAGTAAGGACCAAGGTTTTATTTAAAAAAAAAAACAAAACAAAACAATGTGTTTTTTTTTTTTTTAAAAGGTTTTAAACTTCGGACTTTACAGGTAAATTTCTAAAAAACTGATTTTTTTTTTGTTTTAAATTTGAATATATTATTTATTGACCTTTTCTCTTCAATTTGTGATATATAAACCTATTAAACATAAATTAATTATTTACTTTTTAATAGACATTTCAAAATAAGAGGCGTAAATTATTCGACTCCCTATCTTTCTAAGCTTATAACTCCTCGAAAAATGTAATTCAAGCCCTAATTTTTTTTTCAATTAAAGGAGCAAGGACCAAGGTTTCATTAAAAAAAAAAAAAAAAAAGACAAAAAGAAAAAATGTGTTCTTATAAAATAAGGTTTTAAACTTCGGACTTTACAGGTAAATTTCTAAAAAACTGATTTTTTTTTTGTTTTAAATTTGAATATATTATTTATTGACCTTTTCTCTTCAATTTGTGATATATAAACCTATTAAACATAAATTAATTATTTACTTTTTAATAGACATTTCAAAATGGGGGGGGGCGTGAAAATGGGGGGGCGTGAATTTAAAAAAAACGTTTGTCTAAAATATTATATTCGGTTTATTGGAAAGAACATAAAATTTCACATTGACCCTGAAAATATCGTAAAAATAGAATCAATAGAAAAATTTTGATAGATTTTTAAAATTTAAAAATTTAAAAATATTGAGTTTAAAAATTGAAAAATATTGAGTTCGGAAAATTCATTACTGTTTTAAAAAAAAAATAAAAATATTTTTATTACTTTTAAAACAACTGTAATAGTTTATTTTGGAAGTATAATCCATAAAGAAAATAAATAACCCACTTTTAACAGAGAAATTACGAGATTTTTATATTGTATTCGCAGTTTCGTGTTAGGGGTGTCAAAAATTCCTACAAAAATTCTGATACTGCTATAGTTGCATCTCAGCTCGTATTGTAGATTCAACTTCTTCCTATGTGATGATAAGGATGTCCTGTAATTGTTTCTTTGTTGTTGCATCTGCTGTGTGGGAGGGAATGGGTATAGGCCTATGTGATTTTGCTCCTCGCGTTTGTTGCAGGGTAATGTCAGGAAACCGTGAAAAGTGTTTGTCAAGCTCGAATTTTTCTTTATTTTCAGTATGAAGCCAACAGCTCCGTGTTTATTTTTCTGCCGAGTTTCGTCATTGTTGTTCACTTGTTTTCCTTTGTTGAAATGTTCTTTTTTTTTTTCTTTATCAAATAAAACGCGCATCTCGCTCAAAACAATACATTTCAAAAATGTAGAGTCACCATGCATGTTCGTTTCACATCAGTCGGTCGCCGGTTTGTTGCAGGACTTGTGGATATAGAAGGACACACATGTTCCTCTCGCGTTCGGGTGTCACAAATTTGTTGAGGTGCGCAAAATAGGAAAAATGAATTGCTTTGAGGAAGGAACGAACAACGCATTTATTGAATTAAATGAACAGGAATTTATTTCATGAAGAAACAAATGAAAGAAAAGGGTACAGCAAGTGTTTAGTTTGGAGTGCGTCTTTTGCTGTTAACTGGTGAGAAGGAAAGTCTATTGTTGTAGAGAGAGAAAGAGAGAAAGTCAATCCTAGCTATGGAGATAGAAAACGTATAAAGTGTACGTACTGTCTGTTAGCTCATGCCCCATACATAGTAGCAGGTGACGTGACACGTGCGGGCGCCGAAAGAGAGCGAATAGTCTATCAACTGCTCAGTTCAGGAGCTAAGTCGAAAAGGGAACAAAAGCTTAGGTTTCTTGCTTTTATATTTCCGGTGTTCTTTGCGCATGTGTGGCTTTAAAGAGGAAGTGACGTTGCCCATGTATGCGTACATGTGCGCGTATGTGTGTGTACGTTAGCGTTTGTGTGTGTATGCGCATGAATGTGAGTGTATGAAAAGAAAAGTGGCTTGAAATGTGAGCACGTGTTTTTGTGTGAGACTAGAAAAGGCTCGCGCAACTTGAGCGTGCCCTCCATTTCATTTTGAGTCTGGTTAATCGTTGGTTTATCAAAGTGGATTAACAATGCCTCAAAGATATATATATATATATATATATATATATATATATATATATATATATATATATATATATATATATTAGTAAAACTACTTAGTAATAAATAATGATATTTATAACTAAAATATAAATTTCGTAGTTGAATTGTTTGCATTGTGCCACGACTTCTTGCAGACAATTCAACTACGAATTTTATATTTTAGTTATAAATATCATTATTTATTACTAAGTAGTTTTACTAATATATATATATATATATATATATATATATATATATATATATATATATATATATATATATATATATATATATATCTTTGAGGCATTGTTAATCCACTTTGATAAACCAACGATTAACCAGACTCAAAATGAAATGGAGGGCACGCTCCTCAAGTGCTTTTGAGTAATTTAGTGATTTTAAGTGATTTTAATCGTCTTTTAATCATCTTTTCATTTCATCTCACTATTTTCATTTTTCAATTTCATTATTTTTTTTTTTTTTTACTACTCGCCTGAGGATGACCAATGGATGTCGAAAACGTTCGCGATTATGGGAAATGTCTTTTTTCACTTGGAAACAAACGTTCGGTCGGAAGATGGTCCGACAAAGAGAAAAGGAGGATTACAAGAAAAATAAGCAAGAGTTGTCTGTGCTTTTTAATGAAACGTGCATATATATATATATATATATATATATATATATAGAGAGAGAGAGAGAGAGAGAGAGAGAGAGAGTTCTCGACGATAATTCTTGGCCTGAAGACGTAATCCCTCAACGCGTGTGATTACAGAAACATGTATGCGCATATGTAGCCATCAATGTTTGTATAAATAAATTTCATATACCTGCTCTGTTCACTTATTGAGCACTTTTTGGTAGACACATGTTGTTTCATTGGATGTACTTCTAGGAAACTAAACTGTATTGGCTATATATATATATATATATATATATATATATATATATATATATATATATATATATATATATATATATATATAATAAAAATTACAATAAGTTTACCAAGGTAATCAAAATGGTAAACTTAAAATATATTATAAATATTAAATAGTTAATATTTACAAGTAAAATAAACTCAGCCAGATGTAAAAGCTCAATAAAACCGAAAAGGAAATAGAGCTTATAATATGAACAAATGATTAATAAAACATTTTAAAAGACATCTTGAAAAAGAGTTAAAAACATATTCAATTTTAAAAAAGGAAGCACAAGATAAGTGGGCAGTCCTTAATCCGCGGAGTCTCGAAGAAATACTCTGCTTCTCATCAGAGGGCAAGAACTAGCAAAATGCAGGATCGGATTTTGCATATAAAAGTATTTAATGAAACTACAAGTAAGTCACGGATCTTACTTAATTGAATATGTTTTTGACTCTTTTTCAAGATGTCTTTTAACATGTTTTATTAATCATTTGTTCATATATATATATATATATATATATATATATATATATATATATATATATATATATATCTTTCTGTAAACATAAGTCCAAATTTAATTATGGCAATTTTGAAATTACATAGTTATTAGTTTTACCCTTTATATAGACATAAATTTTTTTTCTTTAGCTTTATCGTTTTTCTACATACTTCTTAATACTTTATAATCCTTTATTTTAATTCTTTATCTCTTCTTTGCATGGCCGGTTATTTATCTACATTTTCTGCTTTATTCTTTAAACTTTCCTATCTATCTAATATATCAATCTACCCACACTTTCATATCTTGTTATATTTTACTATATGCATTTACTTACTTTTTTTGTTGTTGCTTTTTCTTGAATTTGCATCCTCTCCCCTTAAATAATTTTTATTTAGTTTTTTATTTTTATTTTATTTTATACTTTATTTTTTATTATTTTTTTATTATTTTTTATTTATTTATTCTTTCTTTATTTATTAGTTATTTTCTATTTATTAATTAATTAATTTATTTATTTATTTATTTTCCATTTAGTTTCGTCTAACAACTCTTGCTGACATTTTTTAAGTAATGACCTGTTGGCCTATATTATTTTGCTCTATATATATTTTTCGCGCCTTTAACATTTTCTGTCTGGGTCATTTTGACTTTTGTTTCCCTTTATTTTATATTTTATGTTTAATTTATCATCACTTTTTTCTCCTCTTTCTCTTCCCTGATGTTTCTTATTTATATTTATGTATGTCTCGGAATATTATTATTATTATTAGAATCTTTTCCTTTTTTCCTTGTACACATTTTTGTGAATTATTCTATGGATTTCTGCCTTTGGATTATTATGGACCATCTTCATCCAATTACGGGATTTCCTTGGATTTTACTTGTACAAATGGTAATTCTTTTAACTTTCTTGAAGTTATACATTTGGATTTTACCATCATTGGATATTTTATTTTCCACCAGACTATCCATTCATGTGTAATCACCTTTTTCTTCACTATATTCCCTCTGCTTCACTTTTTTTGTTTTCAAGTAAGATCTTTGACTTACTTGTTGTTTCATCAAATACTTCTGCATGCAAAATCCGATCCCGCATTTTGCTAATTCCCACCCTCTGATGATAAGGAAAGTATTTCTTCGAAACTCCTCGGATTAAGGACTATCCATTTATCTAGTGCTTCCTTTTCAGATTAAATATGTTTTTAACTCATTTCAAAGTGTTTTTAACATATTTTATTAACTGTTTGCTCATATATATATATATATATATATATATATATATATATATATATATATATATGTCACTGGGTATCTGAAGAAATGTGTCAAGTCAAGAGCCAACTCTGCTTTGACTGTGTTCCTCTCTGCGCATCTCTTCTCCAAGAAATGCCTGCGCATTCTTTCTTTTGCCCTCTGAACATCACGCGGATATTATTTCTTAATTAATTTATTTTATTATACCATATTTCTTCAAACCGAAACATAATTATCAAAGTATACTTACGCAGATAGATATGAAAAGTCTTTATTAAAGTTTTTGCCTATTTCCATTCTATGGAGGCCAGGCGCGAACGTAAACCCCAAAATTTTATCATACCATCCCTATTTAAGTTAAAACATACTTATCAAAGTATTCTTATGTACATCTATATCAAAAAAACTTGTAAACGTTTTTTTTTTTTTCATTTTAATTTTTTTCCATACTTTGTGGACCAGGTGTGAACGCAGACCCCCCACCCTACAATTTTAATGAACCACCGTTCACCCAGATCAAACATACCCATTCCTGTGTCTCGATACATCTTCTATCATTATATATAAGTTTTCTACAATAGTCAACCATATAGGAGCCTATTCGTGACCAGGCACACACACACACACACACACACACACACACACACACACACACACACACACACACACGTTCACTTATAAGTCCCTATATCTTGTACACGACCTGACCTCAATTAAGCGACCGGTCAAGCGTTATGATTCTTTGATTCTACTTGAAGAGATATCCATTTATATACATGTATGTATGTTTATGTGTGTATGTGTTCGTATATGTATATATATGTTTATATATATGTGTGTGTATATGTATATATATATGTTGTGTGTATGTGTATTTGTATGTATATGTATATATGTATATTGTGTGTATGTGTGTGTTTGTATATGTGTGTTCATGTGTATATAAGGATGAATATGCACATATATCTCACCCTACTTCCTACCACTTACCACTACCTACTCTCCCTAACACTTCACCCCACTAAAAATAATATAAACTTCTAATGAAAAGGTTTCCACCAGACTTTGAATTATTATCGCTTGACACAAACAAATTTAAACAAGCACTTGCCCGATTCGGATATATACACAGCTATGCGGATTACCCAGTATATGGCTTGGAAATTATTACCAAACGGATGTAAAGAACGTATAATATGGATTTTACCAAGCAAGTTGGATCAACAAAAACATTCATATCCTTTTTCTACAAATCCTCCTGCTACAGAACTTCTGATAAATGTATTATTTTCACTTTGACTTTCCATGTCTCACTGACTTTAGCAAATAGGGTGCATACCTTTATAACTATTTGCTAATATTTTCTCTCCTCTGATGAGATGGTAGACATCGAAACCCTATAGGTTAAGGAGATTAATTTTCTAAAACATTCTTTGTCTTGCTTAGAATAATAAAATTTCTTTGATATGAAACTCAACCACTTCATTTCATTTCAATGAGAGTTTTTTGAAATTCATTGAATTACAATTTAATTTATTTGCTCTATCTTGCATATCGAGCAATTCTTGCTTAGATGGGATAACTTATAGAATATTACTGCCAGTAATATTTTGTAAACCTACAATCTCACGTTTACATAACCACTGATTGTTAAATAAAAACTACTCCGAAGTATATATATATATATATAATATAAAAGTGAACGTGTGTGTGTGTGTGTGTGTGTGTGTATGTACATTTCCCGACACAATAACTCTGTCAATATTTAGTCTACAGACTCGAAATTTGATATACAGGGTATTGAGATTTGGGAAAATCGACGTGATCTTTTTTCGGCCAAAAATTTGGAAATTAAAGGGTCAAAGTTAAATGATTTTACCTTTAAGAAATCGCATTATCCTGCGACAATTTTGGGTCTAAACACTTAAAATTTTAGATATAGATTCCTTGGACATGGATCTAACTTAATAACGATTCGAGCCCAAAACAATAAATGTCAAGGGGTCCTAATAGGGGTCAAAGTTAAAATATTAACAGTTTTTTTGTTTGTTATTTTTTCTTCAAACACCCGGGCAACGCCGGGCACCCATGTTAGTATATCTATAAAAGTGAAAGTGTCTGTGTCTGTCTGTGTACATTTCCCTACGAACTAACTTTGTCAATGTTCAGTCTACAGACTCGAAATTTCATATACAGGGTAGAGAGAATTGGAAAAACCTTTGTGATCCGTTTTCGGCAAGAAATTTTTCTGTTAAGGGGTCAAAGTTCAACGATTTGACCATTGAGAACTCTACCAAACTCTTCCGAGAATTTGGGGTCTAAACACTTGAAATTTTAGATATAGGTTCCTTGAACATGGATCTAACTTAATAACTTGATTTGAACCCAAAACAATAAATGTCACGAGGTCATAATAGGGGTCAAATTTAAAAAGAACTGACTTCTGCGGTCTCTACCAAATTACTCAGACAATTTCTGGTATAAACGCTTGAAATTTTACATAAAGGGTATTCAGAGATAGGACAAGCTTTTTCATCGGTTTTGGTCAAAAAATTTTAATTACCAATATATAAATCTATGTATGTATGTATGTTTTCATGTCTGCCAAGGCGACGGATTTTCTTAACATCAGTATCGTTTTGAAGTTCGACCTTTCAGACGACAAATATCGAAAAATCGGCTAAAACAGTAATATCTTCACCTTAAACTGGGCACTTTTCTACAGGGGGAGTCGCTTTTTTTCGCCGATATTTTTTAGGTCATCCTCTCCTTTCGATTGTCTAGCCTAAATTTTTAAAAATGTCACTTCCGGTTTGGCGGTGGTCGTAACAGCATAGGCGTCAGGTCTTTTTCCCCGTTTTTTTTCTCCTTTGCGGTACAGGTTCGAGCCTGCCTTCCTACTACCATTTTTTTTTTTTTTTGCTCAACATACACATCCAAACACCCGGGCAACGCTGGGCTGAAATGCTAATATACATATACATATATACATTTATTCTATCTATCTACCCATCTATATCTGTATATCTATAAAAGTGAACGTGTGTGTGTGTGTACATTTCCCTACGCAATAACTCTGTCAATTTTAAGTTTACAGACTCGAAATTTGATATACAGGGTAGAAAGAATTGGAAAAATCTTTGTGATGGGTTTTCAGCAAGAAATTTGGCTGTTAAGGGGTCAAAGTTCAACGATGTGACATTTGAGAATTCTATCAAACTCCTCCGACAATTTTGCGTCTCAGCACTTGAAATTTTATATATAGGTTCCGTGAACATGGATCTAACTTAATAACTTGATTTGAGCCCCAAACAATAAATGTTCAGGGGTCATAATAGGGGTCAAAGTTAAAAAAATTGACCACTTTTTTTGTAGTTGACATACACCTACAAACACCCGGGCAACGCTGAGCTGAAATGCTAGTATATATATATATATATATATATATATAATCTATCTATCTATATATCTATAAAAGTGAACGTGTTTGTGTGTGTCTGTCTGTGTACATTTTCCTACGAACTAACTTTGTCAATGTTCAGTCTACAGACTCGAAATTTCATATACAGGGTACTGAGATTTGGGAAAATCTTTGTAATCCGTTTTCGGCCAGAAATTTGACTGTTACGGGGTTAAAGTTCAAAGATTTGACTTCTGAGAACCCTACCATCTCCTCCGACAACTTTGGGTATACCCATTTGACATTTTAGATAGAGGTTCCTTGGACATGGATCTAACTTAATAACTTGATAGGGGTCTAAGTTTAAAAAATTGATGGCTTTTTTTTTTGCTCAAGATGCACCTCCAAACACCCGGGCAACGCCGGGCTAAAATGCTAGTATATCTATAAAAGCGAGATCTTTCTATCGATCCGGTAGATATCTCACTGCTGATGCAATTCTCTATCTATATAAGAGCCAGGTACGTCCAAGGATGGAATACTGTTGCCACATCTGGGGAGGAGCTGCTAGAAAGAACTTGTCCTGCCTTGATAGGGTTCAAAATAGACTTCGTAGCCTCGTAGGAGATGTCCTTTTCTCTTCCCCGCAACCTCTTTCTCACAGAAGAGATGTCGCGGGCTTGTCTCTGATTTATCGTTATTTTCATGGAAAGTGTTCGACTGAGCTTCAGTCTATGGTCCCCCCTCGCCAAACTTTCACAAGAAACACTCGTCTAGCTGTAAACATTATCAATAATTCCCCCCACTCTTTATCTGTGCCTAAACCTAAACGTAGATTCCATGAACAAAGCTTCTTTCTTAGAACTGCACGCCTGTGGAATTGTCTTCCGTTTTCCTGCTTTCCAGCTGACTACAATATGGTTGTGTTCAAGTCTAACGTAAATAAGTTCTTGATGAGCCGTTCCATATAAGTTATCAAATTTACCGAATTTTCATTACTAATGATTACTATAATGTCCAATTTCTACTGTACACTCTTTAACCCTTATCCTTGAGTGGCCTCTTGGCCTTGATAATGTGGTGATTCCTGTGTAAAAAAAAGTAAAAGTGTGTGTGTATGTGTATGTGTACATTTTCCTACACAATAACTCTGTCAATTTACATTCTACAGACTCGAAATTTTATATAGAGGGTATGGAGATTTGGAGAAATCTTTGTAATCCGTCGCTGGCCAGAACTTTTGCTATTAAAGGGTCAAAGTTAAACGATTTGACCTTTGAGAACTCTACCAAACTCCTCCACCAATTGTGGGCCAGAACTTTTGCTATTAAAGGGTCAAAGTTAAACGATTTGACCTTTGAGAACTCTACCAAACTCCTCCACCAATTGTGGGTCTGAACACTTGAAATTTTAGATATAAGTTCCTTGGATATGGATCTAACTTAATAACTGGATTTGAGCCCAATTTCGAGTATAAACACGTAAAATTTTAGATATAGGTTCCTTGGAGATGGATTTAACTTAATAACTTGATTTGAACCCAAAACAATAAATGTCACGAGGTCATAATAGGGGTCAAAGTTTTTAAAAAATTGACCTCTGCGGTCTATACCAAATTACTCAGAAAATTTCTGGTCTAAACATTTGAAATTTTACACAAAGGGAATTCCGAGATAGGACAAGCTTTTTCATCGGTTTGAAAATTTGGGTTACTAATATATGAATGTATGTATGTATATTTGCATGTCTGCCTAAAACTTTCGACATGCCGAAAAATTGGCTAAAAACATTAATTTCTTCACCCTCAACTGGGCACATTTCTGCAGGGGGTGTTGCTTTTTTCGCCGATATTTTCGAATGTCATCCCCTCTTTTCGATTGTCTAGCCTTCATTAAAACCTATGTCACTTCCGGTTTGGCGGTGGCCGTAACAGCAAAGACGTCACGTTTTTTCCCGTTCTTTTCGTCCTTCACGTTACGGGTTCGAGCCTATCTTCCTACCACCATACTACCATTTCTTTTGCTCCACACACCTCCAAATACCCAGGCAACGCCGGGTACCCATGCTATATATATATATATATATATATATATATATATATTATCTTGTGCTTCCTTTTTTTAAAATTAACTCTCTTTTCAAGATGTCTTTTAACATGTTTTATTAATCATTTGTTTATATATATATATATATATATATATATATATATATATATATATATATATATATACGAGCAAACAGTTAATAAAACATGTTAAAAAACACTTTGAAATGAATTTAAAAGCATATTTAATCTGAAAAGGAAACACTAGATTAGTGGATAGTCCTTAATCCGCGGAGTTTCGAAGAAATACTTTCCTTCTCATCAGAGGGTGGAATTAGCAAAATGCGAGATCGGATTTTGCATGCAAAAGTATTTGATGAAACAACAAGTAAGTCAAAGATCTTACTTGATAACAAAAAAAGTGAAGAAGAGGGAATATGGTGAAGAAAAAGGTTATTACACATGAATGGATAGTCTGGTAGAAGATAAATAATCCAGTGACGGTAAAATCCAAATATAAAACTTCAAGAAAGTTAATTGAATTTCCATTTGCACAAGTAAAATCCAAGGAAGAAGATGGTCCATAATAATCCAAAGGCAGAAATCCATGGAGTAATTCACAAAAATGTGTACAAGGAAAAAAATCCAGTAATATTAATAAGAGAAAAATAAGATATGCTTTTCACTCTACTGCGGAGACATACATTTTTATTTTATATATATATATATATATATATATATATATATATATATATATATATACTACCCGCCTTATGGTCGGGTCACTGGTGACTAAACTGCGTCTCCCACCAAACTTGTTTGGTGAGGAGAGTGGCTAGTCTCCCTGATGGATTTGAAACAAAATCTTTCAAAGGGCGAATGAACCCTTTTTCGGGTTCATCATCCAACTAGCGCCGTGTGTGTGTGTGTGTGTGTGTGTGTGTGTGTGTGTGTGTGTGTGTGTGTGTGTGTGTGTGTGTGTGTTTGTGTAGCGAGGGCTCCCGTAAGCCGTGGTGAAGGCAACCTTTCTAGAAGAAGCAAATATATGATTTAAAAAAACCATAAAGCGGGAGACCAGTACCCGCATTAAGCTGGTCTGCAGTTTAATTTGTTGCTGGCTATCTTGCTCTTGCTTGTTGCTGGATCTCAACATTTTGAACCGAGAGAGAGACTTAGCTGTCGTACAAAGCTAAGACTCTGTAACATCATCTTTGTATAGATACTCCCTCAGGCATTTGTCTATAAAAGTGGTCCTGTGGCGATGGAAAAGTTGTGACGCATGGAGGCTTGAAATGGTGGAAGCATGTAATAATTTATCTCAATCACCGTCTTCAATGTCATGCCTGCTTGAGCATGTGAATTCACCGGTAGGACTAAAAAAAAAAAAAAAGTCATTTTTGGGTTTATGGACTTTAAGTGTCTGAGGGAGTGGCACTCGTCTGACAAGACGTAGCAATCATCATCATATGCATACACACACACACACTCTGGCTTTATATATATATATATATATATATATATATATATATATATATATATATATATATGTACACACACACACTCTGGATATACAACAATTATTTGGTCATACATTATGAATATTTGTCAGTTTTTTAAGTTTTCTTCTTCATTATTTTTGCTTTAGGTTCGAGTCGCCGTCGTGGTATTCGGAACGGGAGTGTTTGTCGACATCAAATTGAAAGAATCCGTGAATAAAAACTCAATTAATAAAAAGATCAGGAAAATAAAACCTGCTATGAACGAAACTAACACTGCCGAAGCCCTCAGAATAGTGAGAGCTTCCGCATTCGGAAGCTATTATGGTGGTGCGCGTCCGGGTGTGAAACGAGTCGCTATACTTCTGACGACTAGCATCTCCACAAACCCAGCGGCGTCTAAGAGAGAGGCAGACAAATGCCGCAACGAAGACATTCAGCTTTTCGTCATTGGAATTGGTCCAAACGTCTCGTATGCCGAATTAAAGGACATTGCCAACCAACCGACAAATAAATTCCTTTTCCAACCAAAAAACTTTGAAGCCCTGAGAGACATCAGAAGAATAGTTACTCGACGGACGTGTAAAAAAGGTGAGGTTTTAAGCATCGCAAAAAATATGAAAGAGAAATCAGGTTGTTTTGACATTAGAAATGAAAATATTGAAAAAAAAAAAAAAAAAAGAAAATTTGCAAATGTGTAGTTTAGCGGTGTAAATTATTTTACAGACAAAAAAATTATAAAAACTATTAAAAATTAAATATATATGACTATCCGTGGCCCGTTGGGGTATATTATATTAGCCATGGAATTGGGGTATGTTATATTACCTATGGAATTAATGGATATATATATATATATATATATATAACACGGAAATTACATAATTGTCGATGCAATAATTTATTTCAACCTTATGGTATTTTCAAGCATCTAAACTAGACAATTACATTTTTGATACTCAAAAATGTATCAAAAATGTAATTGTCTGGTTTAGATGCTTGAAAATACCATAAGGTTGAAATAAATTATTGCATCGACAATTATGTAATTTCCGTGTTATATTTTTATGTTATTGCTCTGTTTACCACATTGAGCTCTCGTACCCGGATTTCCTCTGGAATTATTCCATTATAACACTATATATATATATATATATATATATATATATATATATATATATATATATATATATATATATATACTAGACTATGCGTGAGCCGTTGGGTCAGTATTATGTTATATTAGCTATGGAATTCATGTATGAGCGTGACACTTGTGACGTAAAGAAAATAGTTTTTTGTGACAGAAACATTTCTATGAAAGTATATTAAAATGAAAAAAAAAAAAGAATACAGATAGATTTCTATGAGTCGTTCTGTTTATAATTGTTTATTTTTGAAAAAAAAAAAAAAACTTACAGCCATTGAATTATAAGTGGTTTGCCATAACATATACCATAATACTTAAAGTTAAATTCAAATTTTGATATATCTTTTTATTTAAACGCGAAAATTAGTTCCCCAGTGTCTAACTTAAATTTAATTAAATTAAAATAGAAAAATAAAAAGTGATTTTTAATGTTTTTGATTCATTTGGGATTTTATCTGTTTTTGTTTTAATTAGCTGGTGGGTTTTGTCCGGTGTCCTTTTGTCCGATCCTATAGGTCTCTCTCTCTCTCTCTCTCTCTCTCTCTCTCTCTATATATATATATATATATATATATATATATATATATATATATATATATATATATGCATACATGTATATGTATGTAGACTTATGTATGTGTGTATATAAAGTTTCGAATCGTTCGGCTGGTGTTAATCGTGACACCCTGCACTGAAGAATCCCGAAAGGATGAAACACTAGTGTCTGTAGGTATTTCATTATTATAGTTAAAAAAAATAATTATGACAGCCCCTTTAAGAAATTCGTTTCTTATCGTTGAGCACTTTCAGTTGAATTAAAAGTCCGTCAATTTAGCTCTTATGACTAGATCATCGTATAACGATTGGATCACTGTGTGACTGACGTAATGAACATTTAAAATTAAATTGTTTAAAATTCAACGCTATTTCACGCGGTTAATGGTAGCCGAATGGATACGGTCTCCGCTAATCGAGCCAGAGATGTCTCGTGTCGCGGGGTTTGAATCGTTCGGCTGGTGTTAATCGTGACACCCTGCACTGAAGAATCCCGAAAGGATGGAACACTAGTGTCTGTAGGTATTTCATTATTATAGTTAAAAAAATAATTATTTATATATATATATATATATATATATATATATATATATATATATATATATATATATATATATACTTCGGAATAGTTTTTATTTAACAATCAGTGGTTATGTAAACGTGAGATTGTAGGTTTACAAAATTTCACTGACTTTAGCAAATAGGGTGCATACCTTTATAACTATTTGCTAATATTTTCACTCCTCTGATGAGATGGTAGACATCGAAACCCTATAGGTTAAGGAGATAAACTTTCTAAAACATTATTTGTCTTGCTTAGAATAATAAAAATTCTTTGATATGAAACTCAACCACTTCATTTCATTTCCATGAGAGTTTTTTGAAATTCATTGAATTACAATTTAAATAAATATATATATATATATATATATATATACTAGTCAGTGGACTATTCAAAATTTTTTCCCAATTCCGATTCAATTACCGATTCTGTCTTAAATTCCGATACGATTCCCGATTCCGATTCTTTTTCTAAATATTTAATTAGCGATTTGTTTTGGTCTTTTTATTAATTACTCATGTCTGCATATGTTTTCGAAAACAAAAAAAATTGCAATTAGTGTGCGTGCAATAGAGACATATATCAAATATTGTTATATAGTGGGATGTCATAAAGGAGATTGTATCATAAAGGGAATAGTGTCAAGAAGGAGATTCGCGTACGTGATCGTCTAGTTTCTAATCTTATTGTTCATGTCGTCGTTGGTGTGTGTTTGTGTACATGCATTTCTTAACATACCTTTATTCATGTGTCGTCGGTTGTTCCTCTGGTGTTCATCGTCTCTTGGAGGGGGGCTGGCCTGTTGGATGAAGAATTCACTCCAAGATGATAATTAAGGTTTTATGTTTTTATTCACCTCCCAGAGGTCGACACAGAATGGAGGTGAACCTTGCTTGCTTGATCGTACACGTCAGCGTCCTCCCCAGCCCAGGGGGGGGACAGCTGAAAAGCCGTCTGTCTTCTTCAACACCCGAAACCAAACTGCCAAGAAAGAATCAGCTAACCTCATCACATGACACCACGTCATCTGGTCAGCTGACCCTTCTTCTGCAAACGTGTCCACTGTCCACGTTATTCACCTCTCTTTCTTTCCCTCCCTCTCCCTCTCTCTTTCTCTATTCTCAAATAGAGACACAAAGAGAGAAAATAGAAAGAGTAAGAAAGCCAGAGAGAGGGGGGAGAGATTTTCTTTAACAATATCCGGGGGGGGGGTATTAAAGTTTGTGTCTATTTCCATTCTATGGAGTCCAGGCGTGAACGCAGACCCCACAATTTTATTATACCATCCCTATTTAAGTTGAAAAATACTTATCGAAGTGTTCTTAAAAACGTCCTTTTTTTAATTTTTTATTTCTATACTATGTGGACCAGGCGCGAACGCAGACCCCACAATTTTTATGAACTATCGTTGTGCCAGATCAAACATACCCATTTCTGTGTATCGATACATCTTCTATTATATATTTAATCAGTTTTTTTTTAAATAGTCAACCATACAGGAGCCTATTCGTGACCAGACACACACACACACACACACACACACACACACACACACACACATTCAGCTTTATATATATATATATATTTTATATATATATATTTTATATATATATTATATATATATATATTATATATATATATTATATATATATATTATATATATTATATATATATATATATATATATATATATATATATATATATATAGTGATGAGATAATTCCAAAGTTTTTCCGATTCAATTACCGATCGAAAACAGAAAATGCACTAAGTGTGTAGGTGGGAGGGACATATATTAAATACACGGGGGGACGGGGTTCTAAATACCTTTCTCGAATGTTTTCCTTTTAATCGATTGAAAATAATGAAACAACTACAAATGCATTTCTCGTTTAAAACAAAGCCGATTTGCATTTGTCATTAGTTGGCAAAATGCTATTTGAATGCTAATTGAAAATAATTAACGATTGTTATGCAAAATAAAACGGTATAGGAACAGAATAGTTTACAAAGCCCCCTCTCCATTTTAAACATGAGTTTCTAAATAACATAGTTACTATAGAGAAAACAATTCTTAACTTAAGAACGGATGTGAATGCATCCTTAACTATTCTATACATTCTCTTTACCAAAGAATGTTCATGTGTTTATCCTAGTCATAAATATTTGCCCTGTTATCAAACGCGTGGTGGGAGGTTGATGGCTACAGGGGCCAATCACTGATTTGGCGCCTCCCCCCCCCCAACGGCCGAGCGAAGCCGGATATGAGCGACGAAGTCGCGAAAAAATGCAGCTGGGGGTCTGGGGGCGCTGTAACCCCCCCCCCCCAGCAGGGTACGGGGCGGAGCCTCGGAAAATTTTGCCATTTTAAGGCTTCCAGATGCCCCCGTTGATGCATTTTTAGCACTAAAATGCATTACTTTATGTTAAAGAATTGCCTCATTTTGGCGCCCCCCAGAAACCTTGACTGGGGGGGGGCGGGGGCAGCCCCCCCCCTGCCACCACGCTAATGCCTGTTATTACTATTGATTTGTTTTTTTTTTTTGTTTTTTTTATTACATTTTCACCCCAAACAAGGCACATTGCCACTTTGGTGTAGGGGGCTACTATCAGAGGAAACAACTACTGGGGTACTATGTAGGGATTTGGGCAGCTAGATGTTGGTTCACGTTGCACTTGAACTTCTGCATGTCAGTACAGTTGGGGAAGCAGTGACCTGGAATGGAATTCCAAAGTCTAGCGGTTCTGGGGAAGAAACTACCAGAGTAGAAAGATCTTTTACATCTAAGGATCTCTACAGTGTGGGGGTGGGATTTTGCAGCTTGTCGGGTCTGTCGAGGGTGTTCACGTCAGAACAGGCAGGGGGATGCAACGTTTCGTCGATGAGACAGAGGCTGAAGCTTAGATGCCAGTTCAGGGCCTATCAGATTTGTGACTCTCTTTTTAACCCTGTCAAGGAGCGAGAGACTAGTAGCCGATGCACCGGCCCAAATATGACAGCAATACTCCATACATGGGCGAATGGTTGCCTTATAGAGGTACAGGATACTTTCGGGTGTTAGTAGTTTTCTAGCACGGTAGAGAGAGCCCACCTTCCTTGCAGCGGCCCTGGCAATGCCCTCGATGTAATTGTTCCAACTCATGTTTCCTGTGAACGTTAGGCCAAGGAGCTTGAAAGACATACTCTCAGATAAAGAGTCGTTGGCCATTGCTATAGGTGGTAGAGAAGGTTTCTTGTAATTATTGAATTAATATTGTTTTAATGCAAAAAAAAAAAATGAAACAAAAAACAAGATACAGATAATTATAATAGAAATACTTTAAACTAATATTGTGAGAAATATTTAAACTAATATTGTGAGATTTTAGACTTAGGCTAAAAATGATATTTTCCTTTTGTTTTATTCGACTTTCATTTTGCTTTATGCGATTGCATATGGACACCTTGAAAATCTTGCCGGAAAAAAAAGCACAAACAATTATTTTTAAATTTAAATTTTCGTACATTAATTTAACTTAAAATTATGAATAATCATCATTTCCAAGCTAGTCTTACATTGTAGATATTTTTTTTTTTGTTTACATTGCGCAGTGGAAGCGTGCTGGGCCCATAACCTCTAGAAGTGTAAGCCATTTTGAATTTCAGATGGTTCGCTGTTACACACAAGTCCTGGTAGGTGACTTGTTTGTAGTAGACAGTTCCACAGAACAAAATATTCTTACCGTGTCGAAACCCGGGAAAGAATATGTGAAATTGCTCCAGAAAAGGTTTAATATTTATGAAGCAATTCTGGTTTCTGATTGGTTGGTAGCAGAACATGAATTAATTTGATTCGTCAGTTCTTAGCATCATCGTTTATAAATAGAATCGTCCGACTGTGTGGGATCATACCCCATTAAAAGGGCCAAAATATTGCAACAGTTTACGAACCCGAAGTCTGACTTGCAAGGTTGTAAAACTATTCGTAATCGCTTAGACACATCTTAGAGAATTTATTTCTATGAGGAATATAATAATTTGTGGTAAGTGTTCTAAAATGCTACAAATGTCTCTGAAATGAAAAATCATTTTACATCCAATTGATATTGCTCAAACAGTTCTCAACTGGAAGGATCTAGAGATCCGTCTTGCTGAAGGAAACGTAGTTGACAAAGTAGAGCAACATCTTATTGAGAAGGAAACTAAGAAGTGGCGGAAAATTTAAGCTAGTTTACTGGACATCATCAGGTTTCTCGCCAAGCAGAATCTGGAATTTAAAATATAAATATGGATAAATTCTTAACAATGAAGAAGGGAACTACCCATTTAATAGTATATTCTTGAAGTAAGTGATTTTTTTTTGGCATTTATATACATACATATATTTATAAGCAAGTCAAAATATGTTGATTTTCTTTATATTTTTTTAAAGAAAACCGCTTTAAAAAAATATTGCATAATTTGCTATTAAACCTGTTATTTATTTTTAAAAAATTGGTCTTTGTCTCTTTAATTGAAAAAAAAAACAGGGTTTTAATTACATTTTGAAAATAGTAAGTTGACTTATTAAAGTTCTGATCATCATTTTTAATAGCCACTTTCTCATACACCTACTGCTGTAGTAGTAAGCTAGATTGCTGGACATTATCAGGTTTCTCGCCAGGCAGAATCTGGCAATACGGGGTCACCAGGAAGACATCCATAATGATGAAAGCGATCAAGAAAACAAAAGGAAATTTTTTAAGAATTAGTAAATTTATTGGCCAAGTATGACCCTGTGTTCCGTTAACATTTGGAGAATGTTAACCTGGGAAAGAAAATCGCTATTTCTTATCCGTCACCAGAAATTCAAAATGAATTTGTAAGCATTTTGGCAAAGCAGGTGAGAAAGAAAATTATCGATCAGATCGAGAAAAGCAAATATTTTTGCATAATTTTTTTATAGCACTCCTGATGTATCTTACAAGGACCAGATGAGTGAGGTGTTACGCTACATAAAAATTGGCAGAAATAAAGTGACAGTGAAGGAGTCGTTTCTCTGCTTCATCGAGACAAAAGGTAAAAGCGCGGAGGACATGTGGCAAAAATTGTTGGAACACAGGTTTACCTCTCCAACAGCCTCGGTGTGCGCTTTGCCGATGCAGCGTCATGATGCTAAAAAGGGTCCAAGATGGCGTCTGCGGCCTTATATAACAATGCAGTCTCGCAGAATCTCGTGTGCTCTCGCGCACATATGCAAATTTGGAAGACTCTATCTTTTATTAAAAAAAACAAAAAAAAACAGGCCAATGGAGCAGATGGGGACAGACGAGTCTACGGGTAGCAGTGTCAGAAATTTCGTGAAAATAGTGAATAATTCCACCCCATCTTTCCAAGCTTATAACTCCTCGAAAAATGTAATTCAAGCCCTAATTTTTTTTTTCAATTAAAGGAGTAAGGACCAAGGTTTTATTTAAAAAAAAAACAAAACAAAACAATGTGTTTTTTTTTTTTTTAAAAGGTTTTAAACTTCGGACTTTACAGGTAAATTTCTAAAAAACTGATTTTTTTTTTGTTTTAAATTTGAATATATTATTTATTGACCTTTTCTCTTCAATTTGTGATATATAAACCTATTAAACATAAATTAATTATTTACTTTTTAATAGACATTTCAAAATGAGAGGCGTAAATTATTCGACCCCCTATCTTTCTAAGCTTATAACTCCTCGAAAAATGTAATTCAAGCCCTAATTTTTTTTTCAATTAAAGGAGCAAGGACCAAGGTTTCATTAAAAAAAAAAAAAAAAAAGACAAAAAGAAAAAATGTGTTCTTATAAAATAAGGTTTTAAACTTCGGACTTTACAGGTAAATTTCTAAAAAACTGATTTTTTTTGTTTGTTTTAAATTTGAATATATTATTTATTGACCTTTTCTCTTCAATTTGTGATATATAAACCTATTAAACATAAATTAATTATTTACTTTTTAATAGACATTTCAAAATGGGGGGGGCGTGAAAATGGGGGGGCGTGAATTTAAAAAAAACGTTTGTCTAAAATATTATATTCGGTTTATTGGAAAGAACATAAAATTTCACATTGACCCTGAAAATATCGTAAAAATAGAATCAATAGAAAAATTTTGATAGATTTTTAAAATTTAAAAATTTAAAAATATTGAGTTTAAAAATTGAAAAATATTGAGTTCGGAAAATTCATTACTGTTTTAAAAAAAAAATAAAAATATTTTTATTACTTTTAAAACAACTGTAATAGTTTATTTTGGAAGTATAATCCATAAAGAAAATAAATAACCCACTTTTAACAGAGAAATTACGAGATTTTTATATTGTATTCGCAGTTTCGTGTTAGGGGTGTCAAAAATTCCTACAAAAATTCTGATACTGCTAGTCTACGGGCAGTACTGACGGACGACGATGCTGCACGCTGCAGTGAGCTGAAGTTGTGTGTACACCTTTTCTTTCTTTGCAACAACAAGACATTTCTAAACTTATTTTGAGAGAATTGGAGAATTAAGGATTCAGATTGGTGACTGTATTGGCCAGGCATTTGACAATGCTGCTATTATGGCAGGCCACCGATCAGGTGTGCAGAAACGAATCTCCGAATCGACCCAAAAGCTTTATTTGTGCAATGCATTAACCATTCATTAAATCTGGCTTGTGTACATGCCACTTCTACAGTGGTTCACTCTGTTACATTTATTTATGCTTTTTTTTTTTTTGCATACTGACCTGGTTATTCTCGTTCTTTTCTGCATCTACACATCCCTGAGACGTCTTGATTTAGTTGACCGGTCTAAGAATCAAGCAGACTGTAGAAACTAGATCGAGTAGTCGAGCAGCTGCTGCAAATGTTGTGGTAAAAAAATTATTGGAAGTCGTCAGCTTACAGAGAAGGAGAAAAGGCAACCACAAAATCAGACGCATCTTTAATTCTCAACTCGGTATTGTCGTTTCCGTTTCTTTTATTTCTGAGCCTTTGGGAAACTATTCGCTCAGAAATCCATGTATCTTCAAGAAAAGGGGCTGGATCCGCAACAAAGTTCTGTAAGGCTGGCGGCGTTGAGATACTGCAATAGACGAGTCAAAAAAACTCTGCTCTGAAATGGGGATAAGCATGGAACATCGTATCTGCAAAAAGAAACGAATGGGTGGTGAACAATTGACTGATGTAGCACTGGGGTTTGATACTGAGTTGAGACGGGAAATGCTGTCTGTCATAGACAGGTTGACTATGTGTGTCAGAAACTTCGTGAAAAATATTGAATAATTCCCATAATTAACACATTGCTACATGTGAATGTATAATTTATTTTAGTCAATTAATACATTGTTACCTGTTAATGTAGAATATATTTTAGTTAATAATACATAATTAATACATTGTTACCTGGGAAAGTATAATTTATTTCACTTAATTACAACATTGTTACCTGTGAATGTATAATTTATTTAACTTAATTAAAACATTGTTAGCTGTGAATGTATAATATATTTTAGTTAATTGTTTTGTCAGAAACTTCGTGAAAAATATTGACCCCCTTTCTTTCCAAGCTTATAACTACTCGAAAAATGTAATTCAAGCCCTAATTTCTTTTTTCACTTAAAGGATCAAGGAGCAAGGTTTCATTTAAAAAAAAAAACAACAAACAACAACGTGTTTAAAAAAAAAAGGTTTTAAACTGCCAATAAATTTCTAAAAAACACTACTTTTTTGTTTTAAATTTGAATATATTATTTATTGATCTTTTATCTTCAATTTGTGATATATAAAACTTTGGTGAGTAAATTAATTATTTACTTTTTAATAGACATTTCAAAATGGGGGGGGGGCGTGAATTAAAAAAAAACGTTTGTCCAAAATATTATATTCGGTTTATTGGAAAGAGCGTAAAATTTCACATTGACTCTGAAAATATCGTAAAAATAGAGTCAATAGAAAAATTTTGATAGATTTTTAAAGTTTAAAAATTGAAAAATACTTAACTCGTAAAATTCAATTGATTTCATTACTGTTTTTTAAAAAATAAAAAATAATATTTCTATTACTTTTCATACAACTTTAATAGTTTATTTTGGAAGTATAATCCATAAAGAAAATAAATACCCCACTTTTAAAAGAGAAATTACGAGTTTTTTTAAAATATTTTATTCGCAGTTTCGTGATAGGGGTGTAAAAAATTCCTACAAAAATTCTGATACATCTACAGATTGACTGAAGAAATATCTTAACCTTTTCTGACCCCGCTAAATCGCTGATGGGAAACAAAATAGGCATACATAACTTTCTATTTCTAAAACTACCTATAAAGCACTTAAGCTGGGATTCCCACTACTACAAATACATCTATTTAAGATATTTTTTTACTACTTAAAAAGGATTGAAACAATACTAACAACAATAAATTTCGCAAATTTTGCACTTAAACCGAGCGATTACACACACGGATTTCAAAAAGCACGGATACAAGCATTTTTTTTTTCTTTTCAGAAAACTCAACATTTTAATAATGACATTATGAAGAAACATAAAAGAAAACTGCATCGGACTATCCTCTCATGTTTTTGTGAAAATTCGGAAATAACAACAATAAAAAAGTAAACAAAAATGAATTTATCATCTCATAACATTTTCATGCTTTACAATGTTCTCATTTAAATTTATAAATTCAAATTTTAAATATTCTCATTTAATTTTATATAAAAACATGTTTTCTTAAATGTGTGACTTTCTATTTCTTAATTTTTTTTTAAACTGGTTTACAACAATTATTTAAAAAAGCGTAAATACAAGACGTTTTTTCTCTTCGAGAGGCTCGGCCTCTTAATTATAACATTATGAAGGAAAGAAAACTGCATCGGCCTCTCCTCTCTTTGATACAGCCATGTTATTTGGCGAAAATTCGGACTTTTACAATAAGAAAAAAGTAAATAAAATGATTTTCTCATTTCATAACATTTATTATTATATTTGTTTGTGTAACTAATTAATTTAATTTAACATTTTTTATGATTTGAATTACACGTTTTTGTTTTGAAAAAAAAATTGGTTTCTTTTATTTGATATTAACGTCTATATAATTCCATTCAGATGAATCTTTACATACTTATTATAATTATTCAAATTATTGAAAAGAAATTGTTAAATTAACATTTTAGAAAAAACGGGGGGGTTGTGTAAACATTAAACTAAAGGTGATTGTGTAAACATTAGCTCAATGAAAATAAATATTTTAAAGGCTTTTTGGAATTTTGAAAGTTTTAACAAGTTGTCATATGCCAACAGGGGGGAGGGGGGCTAAATAGATATTCATATACCAGCGGGGGGGGGGGACAGGTAATAATATGTCAGCAGCAGGAGCTAAGATATATAATTATATGCCAGCGGAGGTGGAGTACAAACAGGTAAATATATGCCGTGGAGGGGGGCAAACAGGTAATTATATGCCAGCGGGGGTGAGCGGTGACAAATTTTATGACCGCCCCGGGCAGGAAAAACCGATGCTACGTCAGTGTAACCATATTTATTTTGTCAGACTGTTTAGATATTTCTATGTGGTAAAATGATATTCGTTGTTGCTGCCAATGTGAGTAAATAAAAGGTGTTGCATCTAATTGTAATTTGTTTGTATTATTGTTAATAATACATTGTTACCTGTTAATGTATAATTTATTTTAGTTAATAATAATTAATACATTGTTACCTATGAATGTATAATTTACTTTCGTTAATTAATACATTGTTACCTGTGAATGTATAATTTATTTTAGTTAATAATACATAATTAATGCATTGCTACATGTGAATGTATAATTTATTGTAGTCAATTTTTTATTTTAGTTTATAATAATTAATACATTGTTACCTATGAATGTATAATTTATTTTCGTTAATTAATACATTGTTACCTGTGAATGTATAATTTATTTTAGTTAATAATACATAATTAATACATTGCTACATGTGAATGTATAATTTATTTTAGTCAATTAATACATTGTTACCTGTTAATGTAGAATATATTTTAGTTAATAATGCATAATTAGTACATTGTTACCTGGGAAAGTATAATTTATTTCACTTAATTACAACATTGTTACCTGTGAATGTATAATTTATTTCACTTAATTAAAACATTGTAAGCTGTGAATGTATAATATATTTTTGTTAATAATACATAATTAATACATTGTTAACTGTGATTGTATAATGTTTTTAATTAATAATCATAATTAATACATTGGTGCCTGTAAATGTATAGTTTATTTTAGTTAATAATACATAATTAATACATTGTTACCTGAGAATGTATAATTTATTTCAGTTAATAATACATAATTAATACATTGTTAACTGTGAATGTATCATTTATTTTAATTAATAATACATAACTAATACATTTTTAACTGTGAATATATAATTTATTTTCGTTAATAATACATAATTAATACATTGTTAACTGTAAATGTATAATTTATTTTAGTTAATAATACATAATTAATACATTGTTACCTGTGAATGTGTAATTTATTTTAGTAAACAATACATAATTAATACATAGTTACCTGTGAATGTATAATTTATTTTAGTTAATAATAAATAGTTAATACATTGTTACCTGTGAATTTATCATTTATTTTAGTTAATAATACATAATTAATATATAATGATATATATACATACTTAATATATTATTTCATGTGAATGTATAATTTATTTTATTCAATTACTACATAATTAATACATTGTCACCTGTTTATGTATCATTTTTTCAGTTAATTAAAACATTGTTACCTATGAATGTATAGCTTATTTTAGTTAATCATACATAATAAATACATTTTTACCTGTTAATGTATAATTTATTTTAGTTAATAATACATAATTAATACATTGTTTTCTGTGAATGTACAATTTATTTTAGTTGATAATACATAATTAATACATTGTTACCTGTGAATGTGTAATTTATTTTAGTTAATTACTATATAATTAATACATTGTTACCTGAGAATGTATAATTTATTGTAGTTAATTACTAAATAAATAATATATTGTAACCTGTGACTGTATCATTTATTTTAGTTCATAATACATAATTAATACATTGTTAACTGTTAATGTATTTTTTTTAGTTAATAATACATTATTAATACATTGTTAACTGTTAATGTATAATTTATTTTAGTTACTAATACATAATTAATACATTGCTTACTGTGAATGTATAATTTATTATAGTTAATAACACATCATTAATACATAGTTACCTGTGAATGTATAATTTGTTTTAGTTAATAATACATAATTAATACATTGTTAACTGTGAATGTATAATTTATTTTAGTTAATTACTACATAATTAATACATTGTTACCTGTGAATGTATAATTTATTATAGTTAATAATACATAATTAATACATTGATAACTGTGAATGTATCATGTATTGTAGTTAATAATACATAATTAATACATTGTTAACTGTGAATGTATACTTTGTTTTAGTTAATAATACATAATTAATACATTCTTACCTGTGAATATATAATTTCTTTAGTTAATAATTAATAATTAATACATTGTTACCTGTGAATGTATTATTTATTTTAGTTAATAATACATAATTAATACATTGTTTACTGTTAATGTATAATTTATTGTAGTAAATAATACGTAATTAATACATTGTTAACTGTGAATGTATCATTTATTTTAGTTAATAATACTTAATTAATATATTGTTAACTGTGAATATATAATTTATTTTAGTTAATAATACATAATTTATACATTGTTAACTGTGAATTTATAATTCATTTTTGTTAATAATACATAATTAATGCATTGTTAACTGTGAATGTGTAATTTATTTTAGTAAACAATACATAATTAATACATAGTTACCTGTGAATGTATAATTTATTTTAGTAAATAATACATAATTAATACATTGTTTATTGTGAATGTATAATTTATTTTCCTTAATTAATACATTTTTACCTGTTAATGTATAATTTATTTTAGTTAATAATACATAATTAATGCATTGTTACCTGTGAATGTATAATTTACTTCAGTTAATTAAAACATTGTTACTTATGAATGTATAGTTTATTTTAGTTAATAATACATAATTATTACATTGTTACCTGTGAATGTATAATTTATTTTTGTTAATATTACATAATTAATTCATTGTACCTGTGAATGTATCATTTATTTTAGTTAATTATACATCCTTAATACATTGTTAACTGTGAATGTATAACTTATTTTAATTAAAGACAACATTAAACAAATAAAATAATATCCAATAATAATTAATTAATTTTATTTGATATGTCCAAGCAACTGTTTCCCGTGGGTTTGGTTTTGTGTGTTGTGGGCAAAAAAAACAAACAAACAAAAAACAGGTAGTAGGCAGACACACTCGAACCCATACTACGAACGGAAGAAAAGAATGTGGAAAAAAAAACTGGACGTCTTTACCGCTGTGTCGATCGCCAAACCGGAAGTAACGAAGCTCTTAATTAAGGTTACTCAATCAAAAAGGGGGGATGACTTTCGAAAATATCGGCGAAAAAAGCGACCCCTCCTAGTACAAAAGTGCCCAGTTGAAGGTGAAGTGGACGTGGGGGAAGGCTGACGCTCCCGAAGCACTGAAGCATGCCGGGCAGAGATAATCTTTTTATTGTTAGGTATTGTTGTATGCCCGGACGACAGCAACCAACCCTGCTGAAAGGAAGAGTTAAGTTATAAATTTTATTATTTTTATGAAACAACATATAAATCTGATTGCTTTGTGAAACTGACAATTTGATGTAATTTGGAGAAACATAACGAAATATAATCAAAACATAAAAAATGAAAATATCGAAAAAAGGTTATATTGTACGTATCCGTTATGGACTGAAGATCTCCAAAGTAAATTGCCAAATCAAACACAAAATCAAGTACACTCAACATCAAGTACACTCAACATTGTCTTACAATCAACGCTTACCCTGTGAACTCGGAGTATGGAACATTTCCCATATGCACAAAACAAAATCACTGAAAAAACACAAATACCCTAAGGGTAAGAATAATGAGTAAACGTTGCATAAAATGATGATAAAAATTATTACGAACTTGCCAGGATTTGAACCGGAATCTTCTGATCCGTAGTCAGACGCGTTATCCATTGGCCCACAAGTCCTGTGCGTATGCCGAAAGATGTTACCGCGACTGTATACAGACAGTGCTATATTTTGTTTGGATAGGCAGGTAACTGTTTTGACAATTGCTTGAAACGGCTCAAAAACCCTTATTTCGGGCTTTTTGCGTGACTCAGCGTTGTTCGTTACGAAATTTACATAGATAAGGACAATCTAGGGGCTCACACCTTTCAGGAAAAAAAGAATTGGTCAATTCAGTGTATCCGTTCAAAATTTTTATTGGTATATATACACACACGCATGAATAAATAAATAAATAAACATTTAGAATTTTATTAATAGTATAGATGTCTCCTTAAGACTTTACTTTAAGCCTAAATGATTAGGCTAAGTTATTATTATATATATCTCCCATAGACTTTCTTTTAAGGTCTGAATTATTTTTATTCATATCATATACACACGCACATAAATAAATAAACGTTTAGAATTTTATTAATAGTATAGAATATGACGTTTAAGTGTTTTCGATTATGCTAATTAACAAAATCTCATTAAAACTTTGCAGACAAGTCGTTTTCACAATATAAAGACCTGCATTATGCACTATAATTCACTGTCAGCAATGTTTATACATGCACAATAAACAAATCTACTTCTCTACAACCGATACTGCAATCTGAAGGTAAGTATCCTGACAACGAATATCACAGTTACATTTTGGGCAAATATGTTTCACCCTCCTTCAAATGGAGTGTTTATTCCAAAAGCCGTCCTTAACATAGAGAGTTTGGAGGTGTCTACACCGAAAGTCGTTCTTAACATGAGGAGGTTGGGGTGTCTATTTTGAAAGCCATTCTTAACATGGGGAGGTTGCGGGTGTCTATTCTGAAAGCCATTCTTAACATGGGGAGGTTAAGGGTGTCTATTCTGAAAGCCATTCTTAACATGGAGAGGTTGGGGGGGGAGGGTGAAAGCCGTTCTTAACATGGGGAGGTTAAGGGTGTCTATTACGAAAGTTGTTCTTAACATGGGGAGGTCGGGTGTGTTTATTCTGAAAGCCGTTCTTAACATGGGGAGGTTAATGGTGCTTATTCTGAAAGCCGTTCTTAACATGGGAAGGTTAAGGGTGTCTATTCCGAAAGCCGTACTTAACATGGGCAGGTTGGAGGTGTCTATTTACAAAATCCGTTCTTAACATGGGGAGGTTGGGGTGTCTATTCCGAAAGCCGTTCTTAACATGAAGAGGTTGCGGGTGTCTATTCTGAAAGCTGTTCTTAACATGGGGAGGTTAAGGGTGTTTATTCTGGATGCCCTTCTTAACATGGAAAGGTTGGGAGGGTCTATTGCGAAAGCCGTTCTTAACATTGGGATGTTGGAGGAGTCTATTCGGAAAGACGTACTTAACATAGAGAGGTTGGGGTTGTCTATACCGAGAATGCTGACAACGAATATCACAGTTAAATTTTGGGCAAATATTTTTTGCCCTCCTTCAAATGGGGTATTTATTCTAAAAGCCGTTCTTAACATGGGGAGGTTGAAGGTGTCTATAACGAAAGTAGTTCTTAACGTGAGGAGGTTAGGGTGTCTATTTTGAAAGCCATTCTTAACATGGGGACGTTGGGGTGCCTATTCCGAAAGCCGTTCTTAACATAGGGAGGTTGGGGGTGTCTATTTTGAAAGCCATTCTTTACATCTGGATGTTGGGGGTATCTATTCCGAAAGATGTTCTTAACATGGGGAGGTTGAGAGTGCCTATCCCGAAAGCCGTTCTTAATAGGGGAAGGTTAAGGGTGTCTATTCTGATAGCCATTCTTAACATGGGGAGGTTGGGGGTGTCTATTCCGAAACCCATTCTTAACATGGAGAGGCTAGGGGTGTTTATTTTGAAAGCCATACTTTACATGGGGGTGTTGGGGGGTGTCTATTCTTAAAGGCGTTCTTAATATGGGGAAGATAAGTATGTTTATTCTGAAAGCCGTTCTTAACATGGAGAGGTTGAGAGGGTCTATTACGAAGGCCGTTCTTAACATGGTGTGGTTGGGGTGTCTATTCCGAAAGCCATTCTTAACATGTGGAGGTTGGGGAGTCTGTTTAAGAAAGCTGTTCTTAACATGGAGAGTTTGTGAGTGTCTATTTCGAAAGCCATTCTTAACATTGGGAGTTTAGGGGGGGTCTATTCTGAAAGCCGTTATTAACATGAAGAGGTTGGGGGTGTCTATTCCGAAAGCCGTTCTTAGCATGTGCCCGTTGGGGGTGTCTATTCCAAAAGCCATTCTTAACATGGAGAGGTGAAGGGTGTTTATTCTGAAAGCCATTCTTAACATGGGGAGATTAAGGGTGTCTATTCCGAAAGACGTTCTTAACATGGGGAGCTTGGGGGTGTCTATTCCAAAACCAATTTTTAACATGGAGAGGCTGGGGGTGTTTATTCTGAAAGCCGTCTTTAACATGGGGAAGTTGGGGTGTCTATTCTTAAAGCCGTTCTTAACATGGAGAGGTTGGGAGGGTCTATTTCGAAAGCCATTCTTAACATCTGGATGTTGGGGGTGTCTATTCTGAAAGACGTACTAAACATGGGGAGGTTGGGGGTGTCTACACAGAAAGCCATTCTTTACATAGAGAGGTTGGGGGTATCTAGTACAAAGGCCGTTCTTAGCATGGAAAGTTTGGAGGTGTCTATTCCGAAAGCCCTTCTTAACATGGGGAGGTTGGGATTGTCTATTCCGAAACTCGTTCTTAACATGCGGAGGTTGGTGGTGTCTATTTCAAAAGCCATTCTTAACATAGAGAGGTTAGGAGTGTCTATTTCGAAGGCAGTTCTTAACATTGGGAGGTTGGGGTGTCTATCTCGAAAGCCGTTCTTAACATAGGGAGGTTGAGGGTGTCTATTCCGAAAGCCGTTCTTAACATTGGGATGTTGGGTGTCTATTCCGAAAGCCATCCTTAACATGGGGCTATTTGTACAACTAAACGGCAAATCGTTTTTTTTTTTTTAGATTAGGTCCACCTCCACAATTTTCTTTTAAATGACTCAAAGGTTTTCGACTATGCTGAATACGAAAATCGCATTGAAATTTTGCAGAAATAAGTAGTTATCGATATACAAAAAGTTGTATTATGCATTGTATTCTTTGGCGTCCATCTTTTTTACGCTCGTGCGCGCGCCATAAACAAATCTACTCATCTCTTACTGACACTGCACACGCGTAAAAAAGATGGCCGCCAAAGAATACAATGCATTGCATAATACAACTTTTTATATCTCGATAACTACTTATTTCTGCAAAATTTCAATGCGATTTTCGTATTCAGCATAGTCGATAACCGATATGAGGTGTCATTTAAAAGAAAATTGTGGAGGTGGACCTAATCTAAAAATTTACCGATTTGCCGTTTAGTTCTACAAATAGCCCCCAACCCTGTTATTAAAAGGGGGGACACGTTGGGTCGTCACTGGTACATATCCAGAAAGTTGTTTACGTATAATTTATTTGAGATTAACCACACTGTTTAACAAGTAAAAAGGTTAAATCTGTTTTATTTTATAATTTAAATTTTTTATTTTATAATTAAAAATTGAAAAAATTAAACAATACAAATAATACGTTGTTTTACAAATAAAAAAAAGGAAAAATGTGTTCTATTTTATAATTTAAAATTTTTATTCTATAATTCAAAATTTTTATTCTATAATTTAAAATTTTTATTCTATAATTTAAAATTTTTATTTTATAATTTAAAATTTTTATTCTATAATTTAAAATTTTTATTCTATAATTTAAAATTTTTATTTTATAATTTAAAATTTTTATTCTATCATTTAAAATTTTTATTTTATAATTTAAAATTTTTATTTTATAATTTAAAATTTTTATTCTATAATTTAAAATTTTTATTCTATAATGTAAAATTTTTATTTATAATTTAAAATTTTTATTCTATAATGTAAAATTTTTATTTTATAATTTAAAATTTTTATTTTATAATTTAAAATTTTTATTCTATAATTTAAAATTTTTATTTTATAATTTAAAATTTTTATTCTATAATTTAAAATTTTTATTTTATAAATTAAAATTTTTATTCTATAATTTAACATTTTTATTCTATAATTTAAAATTTTTATTTTATAATTTAAAATTTTTATTTTATAATTTAAAATTTTTATTTTATAATTTAAAATTTTTATTCTATAATTTAAAATTTTTATTCTATAATTTAAAATTTTTATTTATAATTTAAAATTTTTATTCTATAATTTAAAATTTTTATTCTATAATTTAAAATTTTTATTCTATAATTTAAAATTTTTATTTTATAATTTAAAATTTTTATTCTATAATTTAAAATTTTTATTTTATAATTTAAAATTTTAAACATTCAACAATACGAATAAGGTTTTGGTTTGATTTTACATTTTATATTGTTCTCGGATGCATATGATGATGCGCGTGCAGTATCAGAATTTTTGTAGGAATTTTTGACACCCCTAAGTGTCAGAAATTTTGTGAAAATAGCGAATAATTCCACCCCATCTTTCCAAGCTTATAACTCCTCGAAAAATGCAATTCAAGCCCTAATTTTTTTTTTCAATTAAAGGAGCAAGGACCAAGATTTCATTAAAAAAAAAAAAAAAAAAAAAAAAAAACGTGTTTTTTTTTTAAAAAAGGTTTTAAACTTCGGACTTTACAGGTAAAATTCTACGAGAACAATATGTTCTTTTTGTTTTAAATTTGAATATATTATGTATTGACCTTTTCTCTTCAATTTGTGAGTAAATAATTATGTACTTATCCGGGTCTAAATTAATTATTATTAGACATTTACAAAATGGGAGGCGTGAATTATTCGACCCCCTGTCTTTCCAAGCTTATAACTCCTCGAAAAATGTAATTCAAGCCCTAATTTTTTTTTCAATTAAAGGAGCAAGGACCAAGGTTCCATTAAAAAAAAAAAAGAAAAAAGAAAAAACAAATAACGTGGTTTAAAAAAAAGGTTTTAAACTTCAAACTTTACAGGTAAAATTCTAAAAGAACACGATGTCATTTTTTTTTAAATTTGAATATATTATGTATTGACCTTTTCTCTTCAATTTGTGAGTAAATTAATTATTTACTTTCCGGTTACTAAATTAAGTATTTACTTTTTAATAGACACTTAAAAATTGGGATAGGGGGGGGGGTCGTGAATTTAAACAAAAAAAACGTTTGTCTAAAATATTATATTCGATTTATTGGAAAGAACATAAAATTTCACACTGACCCTGAAAATATCGTAAAAATAGAATGAATAGAAAAATTTTTATAGATTTTTAAAGTTTAAAGATTGAAAAATATTGAGTTCGGAAAATTCATTACTGTTTAAAAAAAAACAAAAAAAAATATTTCTATTACTTTTAAAACAACTGTAATAGTTTATTTTGGAAGTATAATCCTTAAAAAAAATACATAACCCACTTTTAACAGAGAAATTCCGAGATTTTTATATTGTATTCGCAGTTTCGTGTGCGTCCCCACAATATTTCAATATTTAATTTCATCTTTCATTATTTCTTTTCGAGAACAGAACCAACATTTTATTTATATTGTTGGTACTTGTACAGTTTAATCAACACATTAAAAAAATGAAAATATCGAAAAAACGTTATATTGTACGTATATGTTATGGAATGAAGTTCTCCGGGAAAAAATTTCACTTAATTTCATCAAGTATTTTTTTTTTTTTTTTTTTTTTTTTTTTTACAGCGAAAAAACAATTTGTTATACCGAGCAAAAGGTTCGATTTTTAGAAAGAAAAGCTGAAGTATTAAAGATGGGGAGGGAGTGTCGGCACTTTAAATAGAGTTATCTCCCGTGGCGTTTCTAAAATCCAAACAAAAATTTAAAAAAAAAAAAAAAAACAATATAGCTGACTTCAACACGCTCTCAATAAAACGTGTTTTTTTCCGCTGTAAAAAAAAAAAAAAAAAAAAAAAAAAAACTGCTCGATCAAATTAATTGTTTATTTATTTTTAAATTATGAAGTAAAACACATTTAATCATTTTAAAACTCCGTCTTGCATTCTTTCTTTTTTGGGTTTGTATTACTGTACACATAGATTAGAAAAAGTTGTCAAAAAAAACAAATATATAACAAATAAATGTTATCAAATGCAAGATAAGCTACGTTTCTGTCAAACTGGATATATTTTCTGTGTTTTTATTCAATGTAACATGTTTATTCAGCTAGAAAAACATACAGTGTTTACCAATGTATTGGAAAATTCAAGATGGCGCCTCACTCCCTCTTTAACACGGTAAGTTCAGGAAAAGGTGTTATAAATAAAAAACTATACAAAATACTATTAAAAACCCGCCGAATATATGTCAACCTATGTCACGGTAACATATATTGAGCGAGTTTTTAACAGTATTTTATCCGGTTTTTTATTTATAACACCTTTTCCCAAACTTACCGGGTTAAAGAGAGAATCAGACGCCATCTTGAATTTTCCAATACATCGGTAAACACTGTATGGTTTTCGAGCTGAATAAACATGTTACATTGAATAAAAACACGAAAAATATATCCAGTTTGATAGAAAAGTAACTTATCTTGCCGTTGATAACATTTATTTGTTATATATTTGTTTTTTGACAACTTTTTCGAATCTATGTGTACAGTAATACAACCCCCCCCTTTTATTATTTGTAAAACAACGTGGTTAATTTAAATTAAATTTTAATCACAGGATTACATTTTCAATAATCACGTAAATATAAACATCTGTTTACGATATATACGCCGGTGTCGATCCAACGTGTCTCTTTATATATATATATATATATATATATATATATATATATATATATATATATATATATATATATATATATATATATATATATACTTCGGAGTAGTTTTTATTTAACAATCAGTGGTTATGGAAACGTGAGATTGTAGGTTTACAAAATATTACTGGCAGCAATATTCTATAAGTTATCCCATCTAAACGAGAATTGCTGCTCGATATTCAAGATAGAGCAAATAATTTAAATTGTAATTCAATGAATTTCAAAAAACTCTCATTGAAATGAAATGAAGTGGTTGAGTTTCATATCAAAGAATTTTTATTATTCTAAGCAAGACAAAGAATGTTTTAGAAAGTTTATCTCCTTAACCTATAGGGTTTCGATGTCTACCATCTCATCAGAGGAGTGAAAATATTAGCAAATAGTTATAAAGGTATGCACCCTATTTGCTAATATTTTCACTCCTCTGATGAGATGGTAGACATCGAAACCCTATAGGTTAAGGAGATAAACTTTCTAAAACATTCTTTATCTTGCTTAGAATAATAAAAATTCTTTGATATGAAACTCAACCACTTCATTTCATTTCAATGAGAGTTTTTTGAAATTCATTGAATTACAATTTAATATATATATATATATATATATATATATATATATATATATATATATATATATAACAGGATATATATATATTACTAGTATATATATATATATGTATATATATATATATATATATATGTATATATATATTACTAGTATATATATATATATATATATATGTATATATATATATATTACTAGTATATATATATATATATGTATATATATATATATTACTAGTATATATATATATATGTATATATATATATATTACTAGTATATATATATATATATATGTATATATATATATATTACTAGTATATATATATATATATATATATGTATATATATATATATTACTAGTATATATATATATATATATATATATATATATATATATATATATATATATATAACAGGATTCGAGGCTATTTGTACAAGTAAACGGCAAATCTGCCGGCATTTATATATCAGTTCTTGTAACACATCTTCGAGAAGGGGTTTGAATTACATTTTTCGAGTAGCTATAAGCTTGGAAAGACAGGAGGTCAAATTAATTCACCCCCCCCCCTTTTTAAATGTCTATTAAAAAGTAAATAATTAATTTACTCACCAAAGTTTTACATATCAGAAATTGAAGATAAAAGATCAATAAATAATATATTCAAATTTAATATTTAAAAAAATTAATAGTTTTTTTGGAAATTTACCTGTAAAGTTCGAAGTTTCTGACACACCTATGATAACACATTACCTTTTTTGTTGTAACTGAATGACGGCACGAAACAACACATACAAAACACAATGATGACGTCAGGAATTGAAATGGTATGGCTACATTGGTTTACTCCTCTCCCCTCGCCTCGAAGGGGCTCTGACTCCAACTCTTCAACTGACCAACTCTCTCTCTCTCTCTCTCTCTCTCTCTCTGACTAAAATCCGAACCCAGATAATATGGAGAAATGTCCTTTTTCTATGACGTCAGAAGTGTGCTTTTCAAACGTGACTAATTTCATGTGGCTTTACATATGTTTGTCCAACACACTTTTGACAACAAAAGAATCCTCAATATATAACTCTAACCTATTTTTTAAGCACTATAATTTTTAATTTGCGTTGTTCATTCTTTTACTGACATATTTAATATTCACATTTCTAAAAGAATGGACAATCAACTCTTTTTTCCAATATAAACAATACTTAACTATTCTAATAGAATTTTTTTTTTACATGGGGGGGTCACCACTTATCAAGGCCCACTCGGGGATAAGGGTTATTGTGTGTACAGTAATCAATGGGATAGTATCATAGTAATCGTTAGTATTAAGTGTCTTAAGGGGGCGATTCATCAGGAATTTGTTTATGTTGGACTTAAAGACATCCAAGTTGTAGTTAGGTGGGAAACAGGCAAACGGAAAAGAGTTCCACAAGCATGCACTTCTAAGAAAGAAGCTTTCTTCAAGCCACTAAAATCAACAATAAAATCACCGCTTCTATAGATGTCAAAAATCTTTTTACAAATGTACCAGTAAATGAAACAATTATCATTTACAACATATATAGTAACCTTTCCTCCATTAAAAATGAGTTCAACAATCTTAAAGAAACTATTAACAATGTGCATAACTAAGGTTCCATTCTATGATCATCTGGGAAATATACACACACAGGTGGATGGCGTAACAATGGGTTCCGTATTGGGACCAGCATTTAAGTCTGGAAAACATAATATTTAATTCCATAGAGAAACCCTCCATTTTATGTTCGGTATGTTGATGATATATTAATTCTGGCCGATAGCATAAAAGAAATAGAAGATTTAAAAGGTACTTTTCAAAATAATTCCGTCCTTAACTTCACATACGAACAAAGTGCTGATAATAAAATCTTGTTTTTAGACATTCTCATTGATTCTAGCAGCGATGAATTTATCACCTCCGTTTTTAAAAAAACTTACATCTACTAATTTCTGCATTTGAAATTTTAAAAGTGAATGTCCGTTCCGTTATAAAATCGCTATAATAAAAAATATGTCTCCTTGGTTTCAGGGCTAAGATTGTACTGCCTACTCGCCTGCCATGCTGGCTAGCGATTCGTTAAGGAGAAAGAGAGAGAGGGGGTGGAGAGGGAGATGCGCGAGCCTTTTCTAGTCTCACACAAAAACACGCGTTCACATTTCAAGCTATATTACTTGTCATATACATACGCGCACACAAACATACGTGTGCACGTCCACACACGTACATATATTCACGTTCGCGTATATACACTCACATTCACGTGTATACACACACACACGCTAACGCACACACATGTACTCACATACACGCACACGTACGCACATGCAAGCACAGATGGACGACGTCACTTCCTTTCAAAGGAAATCCACACAGGCGCAAAAGACCAGCGGAAACGACTATAAAAGCAAGAGACAAGCTGTTTCCAGCCTTTTCAGACCAGTTTCCTAGCTGGGCGGTCTACAGACCGACAGCGTGCCTTTTTGGCATGCACGTACCTCACACCACTTGCTACTATGTGGGACAAAAAGCCAACAGACAGTACGTACACTTTATACGCTTTCTATCTCCATAACCTGGATTGACTTTCTCACTCTATCTCCCTCTTCGTTTTGGTCCATCAACACAGACATGTGCGCGACTCTCTAATGAGCTTAACCTTCTCTTTCTACAGGTCGGCTTGCCACTTCGCGTTTCTCTATTGCATTCCCCTTTCCTTCCACGCGCATAGTCAATGGCTGAATGAACACGTGTACACCCAAGACTTTCATTTCTCAACAGAAAATAAATGACATGTTTATTTTATTCCAGCATTTGAGTTCTTTGTTTCCTTCATTCAATTCGTTTCATTATTTTTTCTTGTAGCGAGTTTAGGGTATTTATATCCTGGTCTGCAACAGAAATAATGAGGGACTCTGGATAGCAGTTCCTGGTTTGTGTCCGATTTATGAGAAAGAGAAAGGGAACGGCTCAGAAACTATTATTTCTTGGAGAATAGTATTATTTTCGTCCTACTTCTTGGCTTTTAGGGGTGATTAAGGTCAGTCCAACAAGACTCTCGGTTAAGAAGAAATTTTCTGGTCTTCTCTTTTCACTTATTTACGATTTATAGAAAATAAATTTTCTATAAAATTTATCGGTCATCCATTTTATATTTATTTTATTTTATATATATATATTTTTTATCTTAGTTTGCAGGACTAACATCGACACCCACAGTCCTGCAACAAAATTGTGAAGGTGGATCTAATGAAAAAATAAATAAATAAATAAATAATACAAAAAAAACAACACTTTTTTTCAAAAGATTACGTGAATCAATCTATCTCCGTCTTAAAAACAAACAGATATGCAGAAGTGCCAAAAAAAAAAGAAAAAAAAACACTTTTCCAAAAGAACCATTCAATTTCCGTCTCATTCAACTTCCGGTTTACTGCAGACGATTGCCTTAGGATGAATTATTTTTTAATTTTCAACGTAATTCATTCATTTATTTATTTTGCTTTTGTATATCTTTTATTTACTCATTTGTTCTTATATAGTTTTATTTATTCATTCATTTATTTATTCATTCATTTATTTATTCATTCATATACCGCTCTAGTTTTCTGCGGACCTGTTTATTTTAGCCACCGCCATTTTGAAATTGTCATTTCCATTCGAGTAAATCGATGTCGTATATCTTAATTCGCAAATCTAATCGTGTGATTATTTATCTCTTTTAAATCTGATAATTAATGCAAAAGGCGTTTCGTATAAGCAATGTAATTCCTTATGTTATCTGTGGTAGCCATTTCTGTAATGCAAAAGACGTTTGAATACAAGTAAGTATTATGTTACGTTACGTTCTTTTTTCCCCCGTGTTTTTTTGTTGTTGTTTTGTTGGTACTTATGTATTTTAGGTAACGTGCTGAAATAATAACGTTATTATTTCGAAACCCATTCTTAACATGGGGAGGGTGTTTTGTAACTAATCTGGGTAATTTAGCAGAAAAGCCAACAAAAAAGCTATACGAAAAAAAAGCTTTGGGTTTGTTTGACTGTACACAAAGATTCGAAAATGTTGTAAAAAAAACAAAAACAAATATATAACAAATAAATGTTACCAAAGGCAAGATAAGTTACTTTTCTGACTAACTGAATAAGTTTTTAGTGTTTTTATTTAATGTAACATGTTTATTTAGCTCGAAAAACGGGTAAAATCCATTGAAAGCGGTCGGTGGTTTTATGAGAAAATAAAGCTGTACGCATTATAAATGTTTCTTTTCTGTGTCTTATGTTATACATTAGTACATTAGGGGTCATTTCGAGTTAAAAGTTTATTTACTGCACTCATCTGGACTAGAGAAAATCATGATTTAAATGTGTATGTCTCGTCTAAGTAACTAATAATGAATATTTAATATGGCCGACAAGACGGGTGATCAAAAAATCAGATCGAGCGTACCGCGTCGCGTACCGGAAAACGAAATGAGACTAACGAAATGAGACCTCATTTGATCTCATTTCGTTTTCCGGTACGCTCGATCTGACTTTTTGATCACCCGTCTTGTCGGCCATATTAGAGAATTATCGTTAGTTATTTAGACGAGACATACACATTTAAATCATGATTTTCTTTAGTCCAGATGAGTGCAGTAAATAAACTTTTAACTCGAAATGACACCTAATGTACTAATGTATAACATAAGACACAGAAAAGAAACATTTATAATGCGTACACAGCTTTATTTTCTCATAAAAAAAAACACCGACCGCTTTCAATGGATTTTACCGAAAAACGTACAGTGTTTACCGATGTGATGTACTGGAAAATTTAAAATGGCACCAAACTTTCTGTTGAACACGGTAAGTTTGGGATTTTCAAGGCCACTGAAAAACGAATCTAGCATTTAACCTCGTCATATTTTTTTTTTTTTTTTTTACAAAGGGGTAACAACTTATCAATGCCCAGAGGCTACTCGAGGATAAGGGTTATTGAGTGTACAGTAGTCTATGGGGTAATTTTTTAGTAATCTTTAGTAGTAGAAATTTGGTGAATTGGATGATTTAATGGGACGGTTCATCAAGAATTTGTTTACATTGGACTTGAAGACAACCAAATTGTAGTCAGCTGGAAAACAGACTAATGGTAGAGAGTTCCACAGACGGTTGGCTTTAGCCTAAAATGGCAAACGGACATTCAATGAGGACTGATGCAAAGATAGGTATTCGGCTTGGACCCGGACATCGGTGAATGTGCAGGACTAGGTGTATCAGAATTTTTGTAGGAATTTTTGACACCCCTAACCCGAAACTGCAAATAAAATATGAAAAACTCGTAATTTCTCTGTTAAAAGTGGGTTGTTTATTTTCTTTATGGATTATACGTCCAAAATAAACTATTAAAGTTGTTTTAAAAGTAATAGAAATATTAAAAAAAAAAAAAAAAAAACAGTAACGAATTTTCCGAGTTCAGTATTTTTCAATTTTTAAACTTTAAAAATCTATCAAAATTTTTCTATTGATTCTATTTTTACGATATTTTCAGGGTCAATATGAAATTTTATGCTCTTTCCAATAAACCGAATATAATATTTTAGACAAACGGTTTGTTTTTTTTAATTCACGCCTCCCCCCATTTTCAAGTGTCTATTAAAAAGTAAATAATTAATTTACTCACCGAAAAGTAAATAATTAATTTACTCACAAATTGAAGAGAAAAGGTCAATAAATAATATATTCAAATTTAAAAAAAAAAAAAGTAGTGTTTTTTAGAATTTTACCTGTAAAGTTTGAAGTTTAAAACCTTTTTTTTTTTAAACCACGTTATTTGTTTTTTCTTTTTTTCTTTTTTAATGGAACCTTGGTCCTTGCTCCTTTAATTGAAAAAAAAATTAGGGCTTGAATTACATTTTTCGAGGAGTTATAAGCTTGGAAAGACAGGGGGTCGAATAATTCACGGCGCCCATTTTTAAATGTCTATTAAAAAGTAAATAATTAATTTATGTACCAAAGTCTTATACATCACAAATTGAAGAGAAAAGGTCAATAAATAATATATTCAAATTTAAAACAAAAAAAGAACTGTTTTTTAGAAATTTACCTGTAAAGTCCGAAGTTTAAAAAACACGTTTTTTTTTTTTTAATGAAACCTTGGTCCTTGCTCCTTTAATTGAAAAAAAAATTAGGGCTTGAATTACATTTTTCGAGGAGTTAAGCTTGGAAAGATGGGGTGGAATTATTCACTATTTTCACGCAATTTCTGACACACCTAGACGTGCAGTTCTAAGAAAGAAACTTTGTTCATGGAATCTACGTTTCGGTTTAGGCACAGATAAAGAGTGGGGGAAAATTATTATTGTTGTTTGTTTTTAAGACTTGTTTCTAGGGAATATTTTCTTAGATGTCATTTTGTAGCTGTTGCGCTCATTCCTTACCAAAAACGAAAACAGAAAACTGCTATGTCATCAATATCTCTCCCATAACAATTTAATAAAAAAAAAGATGGTACTTCTTCAGGGAAAGTACCCTGCTGAAATGTTATTATTTAGAAAGCCATTCTTAACATGGGGAGGGGAGTGTTTTGTAACTATTCTGTACTTTCACCTTACAATTTAATAAACAAAAGGCGGTACTTATGCAGAGAAGGTACCATGCTGAAATAATGTTATTTAGAAAGCTATTCTTAACATAGGGAGGATGTGTTGTAACTATTCTGTACTTTCACCTTACAATTTAATAAACAAATGATGGTACTTATGCAGAGAAGGTACCATGCTGAAATAACAATGTTATTATTTAGAAAGTCATTCTTAACATGGAGAGAGTGTTTTGTAACTAATCTTTACTTTCAGGTCCTGGATATGACCTTAAACTATTTCCGATGGTGAGGCCTCAGCTTGTGGGTTTTGGGGAGTGTGGAGCCACTCTTTAATTGCCATTGCTCCCAGAGTTGTAGTACCTGTTCTGTTCGGGTCGCAACTATGGGTTAAATAGAAACCGACTTGAAAGAAATCAAATATATTCTATTAAAAAAAATTTCTTCAAAATCACTGGATTCGGCATTAAATAACCCGAAAAGGGTTGATATGCTGTAAAACAAAAAACAACCAACCAATCAACTGTACTTTCACCTAACAATTTAATAAAAAAAGGGTAAATGCTACTTTTAATTGTAAGATAACGCCAATCATTTTGTGATCTCATAAATCTGGGGGATCACTTTTCTATATTAATTCAACATAAAATGAGCACCCACTTTTTGTTGTGGGGAGGGGGGGTCAACATAAAATGGGTAATTGTGTCCTGGTAGACCAACAGAAAACTTAAAAAACTTGTTTTCCAGGGGTTTTTGGGTGTGCTGAAAACGAATATCACATTTAAATTTCCGCACATAAGTAGTTTTCTAGATATCAACGTAATTCTTTGTTATAAGTAGTGGCCATTGTTGTACATTCATCATCATCATCATCATCAGGACGGGCTCCTTGCCTGACGAATGTGACTCTTCCTCTCCAGAGTTTCCTGTCTTCTATCAACTACCTCGGATCTTTAGGTTCACAGTTGGCGTCATGTACTATTTGCTGTATCTAGGTTGTCATTTGCTTGTGCGTCTGTGTCGTGGAGTCCATAGCAATACATCACTCACCAATTCATGCTTGCTCCTCAGACAGTGACCGGCAAATCGTAGGCATCTTTCTCTGACGGTATTAGATATGGCAGGTAGGTTGCCATAAAGTTGCTGCTTCGTGGGATAATTTTGCCAAGATATATTTAATACTGTTCATAGCATACGGGTGTATGTGCCATCTAGTTTTCTTTCCAATCTTTTAGTGAGTGTCCAGGCTGTAATACCGCAAACAACGACATACTCTATCACTGCCCTGAAGAACTGCCTTTTCAGTTTGTTAGTTAGCCTCGAAGTCCATACTGAACGCAGCCAATCCAATGTGGCCCATGCTTTTAAGATGCGAATTTCGATATCTCTCTGTGTTGCTGGCCAGATACATAAACTCAGCAACTTCTTTCAGTTTTGTTCCAACCAGAGCCCTGATCTCTCCTTTCACATTGAAAGTCATAAACTTTGTCTTATCCGCATTTATGTGGAGACCAATGTCATTTGCAGACTTTTCTAGCTTACGTAACAGTGTTTGCGCATCAGCAGTGTTGTTCGTGAACAAAGCAATATCATCTGTGTAATTTGCATCAGTTGTGTGTTCTGATTGATGACGTTTGTTTCTGGATTCATTTAGGGTGAAGCCTAGTGTGTTGTGTATATCAACATAGGTGCGAAGTGAAAAGTCAAGACAGACAATGAAAAGAAAAGGGACAAGAGTACCTTCTTGTAGAACCCCAGTGCAGATGTCAAAAAATTCAGTGTCCCCCATCTGGGAACCTGACCATTGCTCGAGTGTGCTCATATAGCATCATGATAGCATTAATGACTTCGTTTGGAATACCATATGCTTTTAATATGCTGACCATTTTTCCTCTATGTATGGAGTCGAATGCTTTGGAGAAATCTACAAAGATCATGACTGCCTCAATGTTTTTGGCTTTGACTCCTTCAATTAGTCTCCTGACAGTAAGTATTTGACTAGTAGTAGAGCGATTCTTTCTAAATTCGTTCTGGTTCTTCCTGAGCACTTCTTCGATCTTTGGTTCATATGATTTAGAAGCATGGCATTGTAGAACACATGCAAGCACATGCATATTTTTGCCGTGCACGCAGCTAAAATATGCACACGTTTGAAAACTAAAATGGTCAGCATTGTTTTATAGTTAAAAGTAACATTTATCTAAAAAAAACTTGTGATATTTGTTGTCAGCATACCCCAAAAAAACTATCAAAGTCGACATGTTGAATGTAAATGGCGAGTTGGAATTTAAGACTGATAAGTAGTATACCATCTAGCATCAATTGAAATAAATGGCTCTCATCTTGGGGAGGTGTTACATAGTGTTATCATTGAAGTTATCACTAGGGTTATCATAGAGGGGCACCAAATTGACGTTTGGTGTATAACATAAAAGGGAATTATGCGTGTCATAAAAGAATTCTGTGTGCGTATGATAGTTTAGTTTCATATGCGGTTGTGTGTGTTCATATCTAATTGTTCATATGCTTTTGTGTGTGTGTGTTACATGCATTTTCTTCGACATACCTTCATGTGTCGTCAATGCTGATCCATCTGGAATTCATCTTCTCTTGGAGGGAGACTGGTACCTGTTAGACGAAGATTTATCACTCCAAGACGATGAATTGGTTTTATAGTTTTTTATTTTCCTTCCAGATGTCGACACAGAATATGGAAGTGAATCTTGCTTGCTTTGAACACGTCAGCGTCCCCCACCCCCAGTGAAGGGGAAGGAACAGCTATTAAGCCGTCCGTCTTCTTCAAAGTCCAAATCCAGTCTCACAGATCTAGCCAACCTGACCACGTCACTCATACGTAATCTGATCAGCTGACCCTCGGTTCTGGTAACCGTGACTACACTCCACGTTTACTCACCTCTCTCTCTCTCTCTCTCTCTCTCTCAATCCATTCTGTAACAAAGGCTCAATGTTTTGACAAGCTTCTGGGCTTGACCTTTACTCTTAAATCTTAGTTTTGTGTTAGGGGTGTCAAAAATTCCCTAAAAATTCTGATACACCTATCGCTGGACAAATTTCATTCAAACAAACGGACGTCCTTGGAAAAGGAATATCTTAAATTTATTGAATAAAAAACTTCAAGTTATGGTAAGCAAACGCAAAACGTGATTACAAATAATGTATATAATCATCAACCTGTTCTATATAGGGTATATATTATACTAAATAATCAACGCAACAATAAAACATATTGTTTTACTGTGTACGTATCAGCATCCCAATTTTGTTTCACGTTTAAATTATCCAAATAAACAATTGTAAATACTTTCTGCTTTTATTTATTGTTCATTTTAACGCAATCTACTTTAATCTGTTGACAACCATAAAAGCATTTTACAATGGCGATTTATGCACAACCTTCTTTTAAATTTATTCTCCATTTTTTAATTCACCTTTCTTAAAAACAGTCATACATTTTCTTCTACACTACCAACATAAATAACCTCGAAAATATGTTTTTTTTAAATTGCGTTACAAATAAATAATCAACGCGACAATAAAACTTATTGTTTTACTGCGTACGCTTCCGTTTTTTTCGCGTTTAAATTAAAAGATATATCAAAATTTGAATTTAACTTATGTATGGTATCTGTTCAGTGCACATTTACCTATAAGTATGGCAAACTACTTATAATTCAATGCCTGTAAGTTTTCTTTTTAAAAAATAAACAATTATAAACAGAACGACTCATAGAAATCTATTTATATTCTTTTTCATTTTAATATATTTTTATAGAAATGTTTCTGTTATGTCACAAAAACTATTTTCTTTACGTCACAAATGTCACGTTCGTACATTAATTCCATAGCTAATATAACATACTGACCCAACGGATCACGGGTAGTCTAGTATATCTATATATCTATCTATCTATATATATATAACCATTAATTCCATAGCTAATATAACATACCCCATTTTCATGGCTAATATGATATACCCCAACGGGTCACGGGTAGTCTTATATATATATATATATATATATATATATATATATATATATATAAATTCTTAATAGTTTTTATAATTTTTTGTCTGTAAAATAATTTACACAGCTAAACTACACATTTTCAAATTTTCTATATCAAAATTTTAATTTAACTATAATACGGTATCTGTTCAGTACACATTTACAAATGGCAAACCAGTTATAATGGCTGTAAGGCTTCTTTTCTTTTTTTCAAAAATAAACAATTATAAACAGAACCACTCATAAAAATCTATCTATATTCTTTTTCATTTTATTATACTTTCATAGAAATGTTTGTTATGTCGAAAAAAAATATTTTCTTTACGTCACAAAATTAATTCCATAGCTAATATAACATACTGACCCAAAGGGTAACGGGTAGTTTAGTAATATATAAAATGTATATAACAAAGAATATTCAAAATAAATAATCTTATACATTTTCGTACTGTCTGTGTGTGTATGATACGGTTTATCTCAGCCTAAAGGCAAGCCACTCAGGCAAGTAAGGTACCGAAATGAAGCTTATGAGCCAGCGGATGTTTTAGTGATATTTATATCCATGTTTGGTGTATGGAAATGAAAAAAAAAATAACGATTTACTAAACAACGTTTTATTTACTGGATATTTTTCCGGTACAAGGACTCAACTTTGCCCAGCTGGGCAAACTTGGGTTCTTGTATATATAGTACATATAATAAATAATATATAAAATAAATAATATATATAATATATAAAATAAATAATATATATAATATATAAAATAAATGATATATATAATATATAAAATAAATGATATATATAATATATAAAATAAATAATATATAATATATAAAATAAATAATATATATAAGATATAAAATAAATAATATATATAATAAATAATATATATAATAATATATATAACATATATAATATATATAATAAATAATATATATAATAAATAATATATATATATAATAAACAATATATATAATATATATAATAAATAATATATATAATATATATAATAAATAATATATGTAATATATATAATAAATATTATAAATAATATATATAATATATAAAATAAATAATATATATAATAAATAATATATATAATAAATAATATAATAAATATTATAAATAATATATATAATAATATATATTATAAATAATATATATAATATATAAAATAAATAATATATATTATAAATAATATATATAATATATAAAATAAATAATATATATAATAAATAATATTTATATGTATAATAAATAATATTTATATGTATAATAAATAATATTTATATGTATAATAAATAATATTTATATGTATAATAAATAATATTTATAATATGTATAATAAATAATATTTATAATATGTATAATAAATAATATTCATAATATATATAATAAATAATATTCATAATATATATAATAAATAATATTTATAATATATATAATAAATAATATTTGTAATACATATAATAAAAACTATATATCTAATACATATAATAAATGGTATATAATACATACAACAAATAATATATATAATACATATAATAAAAAATACATAACATTTGTAAATAATATAAAACGTTTTAATTTCTATTGACGTCTTTTTTTTTCAGATAAAAACTCTAAAAACTAACCAAGAATGTTTTTTTTTGATTTGGTAAGTATCGAAGAAAAGTCCTTCTGAGAAATCTTCAAAAAGATGTATAAAAATGGAGAAATCAAATAAACTTTGTAAATATACCCGTGAATCAAGTGCAAGCAAGATTAAAAGAATTATGTTTAAGTGACAGCTAGAATACCAAGGAAGATATAATTGCAGGTGAATTTCTGGCATTCTACAGGATGCCCCATTCCCAATGAAAACCTTCAGTTTTCTTCATTGGGAGACAGTGAATGTCTGTTGTTTTACAGGATGCCTAATTCTCAGTAAAAAACGCAGAAAGTTTTTTTTTTAATAAATAAACTATAAATAATGATGTCAAATTTAAATTTGTGATAATTTTCGTTCTGAAACCACATCGCTGTAAAAGAATCTATTGACAGCAAAAACTCAACATGCAAACATTCTAACTATATTTCACATCATAACTCAACATGCAAACATTCAAACTATATTTCACATCATAATTCAACATGCAAACATTCTAACTATATTTCACATCATAACTCAACATGCAAACATTCAAACTATATTTCACATCATAATTCAACATGCAAACATTCTAACTATATTTCAGATCATAACTCAACATGAAAACATTCAAACTATATTTCACATCATAACTCAACATGCAAACATTCTAAGGTATTTCAAACTATATTTAGCATCATAAATTTCAGTTAAAAAAACTGTTTCAAATTATAAATTTAAATCTTAAATAACTATATTTCAAATCATAAAATTAAATTTTAAATAACTATATTAAATTGCAAATTTCAATTTTTAATATCTATTAAATTGTAAATTTCAATTTTAATAACTCTATAAAATTGTAAATTTCAATTTTTAATAACTATATAAAATTATAAATTTAAATCTTAAATAACTATATTTCAAATGATAAAATTAAATTTTAAATAACTATATTAAATTGCAAATTTCAATTTTTAATAACTATTAAATTGTAAATTTCAATTTTAATAACTCTATAAAATTGTAAATTTCAATTTTTAATAACTATAAAATTGTAAATTTCAATTTTTAATCACTATATAAAATTGTAAATTTCAATTTTTAATAACTATATAAAATTGTAAATTTCAATTTTTAATAACTATATAAAATTGTAAATTTCAATTTTTAATAACTATATAAAATTGTAAATTTCAATTTTTAATAACTATATAAAATTGTAAATTTCAATTTTTAATAACTCAATATTGTTAATTCTAATTTTAAAAAACAAATATAAATTTTTAAAACATCTCAACTTTCAAATTTCAGCTTTAAAAAACTATATTTCAAATTCTAAATTTCAATTTTAAATAATTTAAATTTAATTTTTGAAAAACAATATTTCAAATTCTAAATTTCGATAAAAGAATATCTTTCCAGTTCCAATAAAAAAATGTATATTTTTCAAATTCCAATTTAAAAAAAAATATATTCCAAATTGTAAATTTCAATTTTGAATAATTAGATTTTAAATAATTTTAACTTAAAGTTAAAAAAAAAACGATATTTCAAATTCTTTATTGAAATTTTGGTGCTTCTACATTATTGGGAGGAAATTTTGTAGTCCATAAATAAAACCATATTTAAAATTCAAAATTTCAATTTACAAAAACTATATTTTAAAGTAACTGTACTTCTGAAACGTTTCAATCAATAGAAAACATCAAAAACAAAAAACAGAGAAACGATTTTCATGTCAAGTCATCTGCCTTAACCCAGACATTTCCAACAAAGAGGAAAGCATTCAAAACTATAGGCATTGGGGAGATAACTCCACTATTTGAATCCATTAATTATTAATTAATTATTTATTTAGATTAATAAAGGCAATATAAAAACTATTTCAAAGTCAGTGTAAATTTGAAAAAAAATGTCATTTAATATATATAATATATAAAATAAATAATATATATAATATATAAAATAAATAATATATATAATATATAAAATAAATAATATATATAATATATAAAGTAAATAATATATATAATATATAAAATAAATAATATATATGATATATAAAGTAAATAATATATATAATATATAAAATAAATAATATATATGATATAAAAAATATATACATATAATAAATAATATATATAATACATATAATAAATAATATATAATACATGTAATAAAGAATATATATAATACATACGATAAAAAATATATATAATACCTATAATAAATAATATATCTAATACATATAATAAAGAATAAAATAAATAAAGTAAATTTGAAACATTTCAATCAACATAAAACGTTAAAAACATGCAAGTGAAAACAGAGAAACGATTTTCGTGTCAAGTCTGCGATTCTTCATTCTCCGACAATTCAAATCTCCGGAAACACATCCGAACACACACAGGTGAAAAACCATATTCCTGCAAAATCTGTGCGTCAACATTTTCCGATAGTTCATACCTGAAATCACACTTACGAACACACACACGTGAGAAACCATATTCATGTCGCATCTGCGGAAAATCCTTCTCGGAAAATTCCAACTTGACGCGTCACATGCGCAAACACACCGGGGAAAAGCCGCATGTTTGTCAGATTTGCGGATTTTCATTTCCGGTGCGTTTCAGCCTCCAAAAACACCTGCGTATTCATTCTGGGGAAAAGCCGTATGCGTGTCAGGTTTGCGGGACAAGATTCGCAGAAAGTTCGAATTTGACGAAACATCTGCGTGTGCATACTGGCGAGAAATCATTTTTTTGTAACATTTGCGGAACGGCATTGGCGACGAGTTATAGTTTGAAAACACATATGTATATACACACGAGAGATGATGAAAAGAAAGGAAAGAAACCAGCAGAAAGAAAGACGAAAGAAAATTGAAAAAAAAATAGGATGACCCAACACTCTAAATAGACAAGGGAAGATAACTGAACTGTCTTAACCTACAGATTAACAACAAAGAGGAGATCATTCCAAACAGACTTTCTCCCATCTATAAACAAGGGAATATAACTCAAACAGACTTTAGACAAGGGGAGATTACTCAGTTGTCTTTACTCAGAGATTAACAACAAAGAAATTGAGATCACTCTAACTTGACAGAAACTAGCAGAAACAAAGACGAAAGAAAATTAAAAAAAAAAAAATAGGATGACACAACCTCCAGACTATTGTGGAATGGGGCCGCAAATGGATGGCAACATTTAATGCTAGTAAGACTGAGCTGCTCGCTTTTAACAATCACAAGACGCCTCTCCAACTCCCTATATCCATGAAAAAATAGCACCGTACCTGAGAATTTATGTTGGATGCATGTAATGTAATATGTATAAAATTCATGTGAATAAACTGAAGCACGTCTGACTGATGTCACAAAGAAAGGTATTTACAATATATTCAATTCAGTTAGGGTAAAGCTTGGAGTTGGAGAGGAGAGTTAACTGAAGCACGCCCACCGATATATAAAAGGCCTGTTAAATGAAAATGCCTGCAGGCAATGTAGGTAAGATTTGTCAAACTGTTACTGTCAATTCTATATGGCAGCATTTTAAAAAGCCATTTTAAAACATGTTAAAAAAAAGAAAAGAACCCAATTCGATTAATAATAAAACTGGAACAAATACATAGAGGACATTGCAAAGGTTGCTGCAAAGAAAGTGGGTTCCTTCTATTGAGCTAGAAGACTACTCACACATGAGAGTATCCTGTATCTTTACAAGGTCACCATTCATCCATGCATGGAGTATTGTTGCCACATCTAGTAAAACTAGTAAACTTTACAGGGAATATGAACTGGAATAGATACATTGAGAGCATTGCCAAGGCTGCTGCAAGGAAGGTTGGCTCCCTCTACCGTGCTAGAAAACTACTTACGCCTGACAGTATCCTATACCTCTATAAGGCAACCATTCGCCCATGTATGGAGTACTGTTGTCACATCTGGGCTGGTGCATCTGCTGCTTGTCTCTCGCTCCTGGACAGGGTTCAAAAGAGAGTCGCCAACCTGATAGGTCCTGAACTGTCATCTAGGCTTCAGCCTCTGTCCCATCGACGAGATGTTGCATCCCTCTGCCTGTTCTACAAATACTTTAATGGTGAATGCTCTGACGAATTGCAAACACTTGTACCTCCCCGACGTAACTACCCCCGACAAACCCGACAAGCTACTAAGCCTCATCCCTTTATAGTAGAGATCCCTAGGTGCAAGAAAGTCTTTTACTCCAATAGTTTCTTCTCCAGAACTGCGGGTCTTTGGAACTCCCTTCTGGGATTCTGCTTTCCCAACTGCACTGATATGCAGAAGTTCAAGTGTAATGTTAACAAACATCTTTCTACTCTTCTCCCTTCATAATGACCCCGCTAATTAAGTCCCTGCTTCAAAGTGGCACTGTGCCTTGTTTGGAGTGAAAATTGAATAATAAAAAAAAAAAAAAAAACTAAGCTGTACTCCTTTAACAAATACAAGACCCCCTATATCCATGACAAATAGCACCCTACCTGAGAGTTCTACCTTCAAACTCCTCAGCCTAACATTTGCAGGCAATATGAACTGGAACAAATACATAGAGGACATTGCAAAGAAAGTGGGTTCCCTCTATTGAGCTAGAAGACTACTCACGCATGAGAGTATCCTGTATCTTTACAAGGCCACCATTCATCCATGCATGGAGTATTGTTGCCACATCTCGGCTGGTTAATCTACCACTAGTCTTCCCTTCTTAGATAAAGTCCAAAAAAGAGTTGTCAATCTAATAGGTCCCACTTTATCAACTAAGCTCTAGCCCCTGTCTCATCACCGCAATGTTGCATCACTGTGCCTGTTTTACAAATATTTTAATGGAATGTGTTCTGATGAACTTGTTTCACTTGTATCTCTTTGATGTGCATATCCCCGACAAACCCGCTTAGCAATAAGATCTCACCCCTGTAGAATCAAGAATGTGCTTACCTTCCCTCTCCACCATTATGGACCATTTAACTAATTTCAACATATTTATTCAGTAGCAATTGGTGGTATGCTAATTGCCATTGGACCAGCCTACAATTAGTCAGGGATGGTGGATTGTTCTATTTTGAGGCGCCTGATTGGCTAAACATGCCAGCAGGGGCAGGTGCCACTCTACAAATGCCAGCTGCTCTGGCATTCAGGGGTTTTACTGTTCTAGACTTCTGCCAGGAACTACACTCTGTCAATTATCGCATCCATTCAGCACATCTTCATTGGATTAGCTGGCTCACCCTAGCAATATTCTACAACCCCTTCACTGACTTAATAATCATATTATATTAGAAAAAATAAATTTAATAACTTAAGAAAGGGGTTCACTTTCTCATTATAACGTTCAACTTCCTTACACCCTGACTTACTGTACATTTCTGTGTGTGTGTGTGTGCGTAGTTCTTGTGTCTACATAACTTTGATAATTAATAAAAAATTTTAAAAAGACGTCTACATAAAGTAAAATTTGAGATTAATAGGAGACATTTTTATTTATTTATTTTTATTATTTTTAAAAAAATTCTATTTTCACCCCACACAAGGCACAGTGCCATTTTAAAATAGGGGCTACTATCAGGGACATAAGTCGCAGGGATACTATGTAGGGAGTTGAGCAGCAAGATGTCTGTTCACATTACACTTGAACTTCTGCATGTCAGTACAATGGGGGAAACAGAATGCCGGAAGGGAGTTTCAAAGTTTAGTGTTCAACTCGTCTGAGACATGACCTATGGTTGGGCAAGCCACGAGGTAAACTGCATGCCTACGCCAATCAACTTTTGAGTCGCCATAAAAAGTTGCTTGTGCACTTATACGGCGCTATTTTCTTTTTTTAAATGAAACTAATTCCTAAATAAACAAACACTTCTTAAAGTTTTAAAAAAATGGTCAGTTGTTTTGTAGTTTTTGAATTTTAGTTGGTCACAAAGAGTGAATAATTTTTTTTTTTTTTTTTAGATATTAATTATCCAGGATAATGCCGATAAAGAATATACCAATTTTTGGATGTTTGTTTTGTAGTTTTTTAATTTTAGTTGGTCACAAAGAGTGGAAAAATTTTTTTTTTTAGATAGTTCTTACCCAGGATAACGTCAATAAAGAATATACCAATTTTTGGATGTTTGTTTTGTAGTTTTTGAATTTTAGTTGGTCACAAAGAGTGGAAAAAAATTTTTTTCTAGATATTAATTATCCAGGGTAACGCCAATAAAGAATATACCAATTTTTGGATGATTGTTTTGTAGTTTTTGAATTTTAAGCACCATTACTTATGGATGTTTGCAACCTTCATGTGGTCCCTCCCGTAAATATCGACTTTCTTTCTAGAAAGCTATTGGGCAAACGAATACCAACAAAAAATAGCATCAGTTTGAAATAACCGAACGTTACTCGAGAATAGTGGAAACAAACGAATTTTCTCCAAACATGGTGTCCTGTTTGTAACAAAAATGTGTAAGGAAAAATTCAAGATGGCGCCCGACTCTCTCTTTAACACGGTAAGTTCAGGAAAAGATGTTATAAATGTTGCAGCAATTCAATAGCCGTATATACACCAGTTCTGCACGGAATCCAACAACGGTAAAATATCCTCACACGGCACGAGAAGCAACAGCCACACGATTCCCCGGCCAACTCAATTGTCGCTCCCCCCACGTCTTTCTCATCACCCGCTTTTATCGTCGTTCTAGGCCGGCTAAATTTGCATATTGCGAGAATTTGTGTGACTTTGCGAGACATCATACTTTACAAAAGACGGCGGCCGCCATCTTGGTCTTTCTTTTCTATTTTTGGTTGGTAACGCTGAGCTGGTCTCGAGGTAAGTCTTTTCCCCTCATCCGTCTCTCCCACGTACCCACACAGCACGCGGGCGCTTATCTCCTGGATGCACGTTACACTGTTTGCCTTTGACGGAGCACAATAGGGCACATGAAGATAGGTCGCTTCTACACTATTAGGACGAAACTTCGGAAATCGGTATCAAAATCAATAAGGTAGAAAATTATTTATTAAAGAAAATAAAAATAGAATTTGAGGAAAACGGTCGTAAGACACAGGAGAGTTCAGAAAGGGAGGTAATTTTCCATTTTGATTTAAACAAGATGACGCCATTTTTTCACCTACTAACATGATTAAAGTTTTTTTTTAATAATTCAGTAATATTCAGGTAATTTCCACGGCATAATTTGGAAACTACCGTTGTAATTAGAATTCGCAAAAAAAAAAATTAAATCAATTAGAGTTTGTAGTTTTCTTCAAATTATTCGGTATGAAGTCGGCAGCTCCGTGTTTGTTTTCTGCCGAGTCTGACGAGGGGTCTCGTTATTGTTGTTTGTAGTAGTTATTTCTGTCGGTAGTGGTTCACTTGTTTTTCTTTGTTGAAAAGTTTGTTTTTTTCTTTATCAAATAAAACGCACGTCTCGCTCAAAACAATTAATTTAAAAAAGGTAGGATCACCATGCTTGTTCGTTTCATGTCTCATCGTGGTCGGTGGTTTGTTGTGAACTTGTGGCATAGAAGGAAATGCGTGTTCCTGTCACGACTGGGTGTCACCATTTTGTAGCAGTCTAGTGTATTGAAGGAAATGCATGTTCCTCTCGCGTTCAGGTGTCACCATTTTTTGGTGGTGGTGCAAAATAGGGAAAATGAATTGAATTGAGAAAGAAAGAAGTACGTGTTAAATTGAATTAAATGAACTAGGATTTATTTTGTGAAGAAACAAATGAAAGAAAAGGTTACTACACGTGTTTAGTTTGGCATGCGTCTCTCGCTGTTAACTGGTGAGAAGGAAGGTCTATAGTTTGGTGTGCGTCTCTCGCTGTTAACTGGTGAGAAGGAAGGTCTATAGTTTGGCGTGCGTCTGTCGCTGTTAACTGGTGAGAAGGAAGGTCTATAGTTTGGCATGCGTCTCTCGTTAGCTGGTGAGAAGAAAGGCCCATAGTTTGGCATGTGTCTCTCGTTGTTAGCTGGTGAGAGGGAAAGTTTATTGTTGTAGAGAGAGAGAGTCTGTGTGTATATGAGTGCTTCGTTCAAACGCATCCATTTCATTTTAAAATAACGGGGTCACCATCGTTTGTAGAGGACTAGGATATATAAATCCTAATCCCGTTACAAAAGAAAAATAATGAAACGAATGGAATGAAGGAAACAAAAACTCAATTGATGGATAAGATAAACGTGTCGTTTATTTACTGTTGAAAGAATTAATGTTTTAGATATAACACGTGTTCATGTCCACGCGGTTGTAACCTTCGTTTGTTGCAGGATTGGTAGTATCGAAGGAAAAAGGAAATGTGTGTTCATCTCACTATCGTTTGTTCGCACGTGGGAAGAGAAGTGAGTAATATAGTGGAACGAAAAATGGCCGTCCGGCACGTAGAAAGAGAAAGAGAGAGAGTGAAAATGTCAATCCAGTTCATGGAGAGAGAAAGCGTATAAAGTGTACATATTGTCTGTTAGCTATTTGTCCCACATAGTAGCAAGTGTGACTGTGGGTTAGTATTTACTGCTGAACGCTTCTCCCCCCCAAGATGTTATAGGAAAAAGACTAACCCACATGCGGCGAGCAACAAATATTGAATATTTATCTTCCCAAAATCGAGCAAATTAAATAGACAGGCGAGCTTCGTTGTTAACTGTGAGATATTACGATTTATATGTGATATAAAGTTTTAAAAAGTTGTTAGACGAGCGACCGCTTCTCTGAAAGAAGCCTTTTGTAAACACACAGAAAAAGCGAACACACATACATACATTTTCGCTTTTATATTTATAGATGTCTTCCTCCATATTCATCATCACAATCGTCATGATTACATAAATGTCATCATCGTCGTCATCTGTTCTTAAACCTCTATAAACGTTTCATGCTTTTTAAGTTTTATTTTGCTACGTCGACAAACAAAAATTCTATTTCGATACATTAAATTGCTGATTGAAAAGAAATTATATTAATACATAAAAATTATATTTTGATGCATTTTTTATTCAATAATTTTATTCACCGACGAAATTTTGTAGTCGATAAATGGAGTTTCCAGATAAAAACAATTAATTTAATACGCATGTTTTCGAAATATTGTCAAAATGTTGTGTAACATACATATTGGAGACATTTTTTTTTTTTTTCGCGCTACTTTAGATTGGCACTAATATCTTATTTATTAAATTGTTAGGTGAAAGTACAGAATAGTTATAACACACTCTAACTCCTCCCTTTGTTAAGAATAGCTTTCTAAATAATGTCATTATTGCAGCACAGTACATTCTCTGGGTAAGTACCGTCTTTTGTTTATTAAATTGTTAGGTGAAAGTACAGAATAGTTACACAACAAACCCTCCCTATGTTAAGAATGACTTTCTATATAATAATGTTATTCTTCCAACACGGTCCGTATTCTGCATAAATACCATGTCCTGTTTATTAAATTGTTAGATGAAAGTACAGAATAGTTAACAAAACACTCTTCCCTCCCCATGTTAAGAATGACTTTCTAAATGATGATGTTATTATTTCAGCACGGTCCGTATTCTGCATAAATACCATATCTTATTTATTAAATTGTTAGGTGAAAGTACAGAATAGTTAACAAAACATCCTTCCCTCCCCATGTTAAGAATGTCTTTCTAAATGATAACATTGTTATTTCAGCACGGTATCTTCTCTGCATGAGTACCATCTTTTGTTTATAAAATTTTTAGGTGAAAATACGGAAGAGTTAACAAAACATTCTCTTCACGTTAAGAATGGCTTTCTATATAATGTTATTATTTCAGCACGGTCTGTATTCTGCATAAGTACCCAAATATTTATTATTTTTATTTATTTTTTTTATTTTCGCTACTTTAGATTGGCACTAATGGCGTCAATTAAAAGTAAATAAAATACAAAAAAAAAAATTCTGTATGACGTATGTACAAGTCATTTGACGAGGATGAAATATTCCAAAAATCACGTTATTTGATAAAGTATGTATATATATATATATATATATATATATATATATATATATATATATATATATATTGTGAGAATTTTAAATTGTTTGACTTACCGAGGGTAGGTCGGTGATTCGATTGGTACAACTTCTGACTGTCAACGTGATGGTTTTAAGTTCAATCCTCAGCTTGAGAGAGGTGCTAGTCTCGCAGCACTGATGAGTTGTGATACAACGAAACAGGACTGTATGTCAATGACTACAAATATATTTCAACCCCCCCCTTGGGTAGAGCACTGTCGTAAATAATTCTCACTCGCTACTTAATTGGCTGAAAAATGCGAAGCTCACGGTTTGTTTACAAACAGGCGGTTTGAACACTGTACAAGTAGCGGACGGATGTTTGTTTAAATAGACATTCGGACGAGTTATTTGGTCGAGATGTAGAGCTGCCGACTGTCGACATGACACTTCTACGTTCGATCCTTGGCTTGGGAGAGGTGCTAGTCTAGTGGCACTGATGAGTTGTGATACAACATCCTACTTAATTGGCTGAAAATGCAAAGCTCGTTGTTTGTTTGTTTACGAACAGGCGATTTGAGCACTATAAAAGAGGTGGCGGGTATCTATTTAAATAGACGTTCCGACGAGTTATTTATGGGCGTCGATTCCATGGTCGAGTGGGAGAACTGCCGACTGTCAACACGACGGGTCTAGGTTCAATCCTTGGCTTGGGAGAGATGCTAGTCTAGCGGCACTGATGAGTTGTGATACAACAAAACAGGACTGTCTGTCGATGACTACAAATATATATTATATATATATATATATATATAATATATATATATATAATATATATATATATAATATATTTTTGTATGGAAAGATTGTATAAAAATGTATCCGAATATAATTTTAGTTTCCACACTCTTTTAGAAAAGGAAGAGTTATCGACCCATGTTCTTTGGCTGACAAGTGATATCTGTCGGCGGTTCTTGAAACTAAAATACACACATTCGACTCCTGTTACTGACATACTTCTGCATGCCTAGAATTCTTCAAATCCACAAAAACATAAATACAGAGTGACCCACTTAAAAGTATCCCGCTTTCTATAATCTTTCTCTTAACAACAAACTGACACCATAAGATAAAATGCAATTCTTTTTTCAACAAGATGGTGCTACATGCCACGCGTCTCACAGATCACTGATATGAGTTCATAACATGTTTACGGAAGAGAGAAAAATAAAATAAGCGAAAGGTTATGGCCACCGTGTTCCCTGGACTTGTAATCATGTGATTTTTATCTTGGGGGGGGGGGCTTTAAAATAAAAAGTTTATGCAAATAATCCTCACAATCTACAGGGTGGTCAAAAAGTCAGGTAACATTTTAAAGAAAAACGATATTAGCAATACACGTATATTTAAGTACCATACATTGAAATATAAAATGAAACAAACATGAAATATGTTTATTTTGTTAATTGTCGTCCATTTCTCTCTATCAATCGCTGGAAGCGATTAACCACTGATTGTGTAACACGTGTAATCATGTCAGCTGATATCCGCGCAATCTCCTCTTCAATAAATAACTTTAAAGACGCTATTGTATCAGGATTCTTGCCATAAACGCTATCCTTTACATAGCCCCAAAGCCAGAAATCAGGAGGGGTAGTTTATATATTACACTCAAATATTTAAACAAATAATATTAAACGAATAGAGATTATAATGGATCATATTGTTTTTTCTACCTTTAACATGTTACCTGACTTTTTGACCACCCTGTAGACCAACTAAAGGAGAACATTACCAATGCTATTAGGAGAATAACCAGAAAAGATTTACAGAAAGTATCTGCAAACGTTGTTAAACGTGCCCAGAAAGGCATAGATGTCAACGGAGAGCACTTCCAGCATCTTTTCTAACACTACAAGTAATTTATCTTGGGGCTTTAAAACAAAATTTTATCTTGGGGCTTTAAAACAAAAACGTTTATGCAAATAATCCTCACAATCTAGACCAACTAACGGAGAACATTACCAACGTTATCAGGAGAATCACCAGAGAAGATCTACAGGAAGTATCTGCAAACGTTGTTAAATGTGCCTAGAAATGCATAGATGTCAAAGGGGAGCACTTCCGGCATCTTTTCTAACACTACAGGTAATTTAAACAATAAAAGAATGTCCCTCCTCTCTTCTACATTTTCTGGCCTACTTTTAATAAAATGCAATTTTTTGTCAACTTCAGCAATTGTAGGAAAATAACCAAACACTTCCTATGCAAATCTTTAACACCACTTACAACAACTCCGAAAGCATGTTTCATGGAAGTATGCTTACATTTTATCCTCATTTATAGATTATTACATTTAATCCAACTAAACTGACTCTCAAATATGTACTCCCACAAAGAAGGTAGAAAAGACTTTAACTTTTCTGCAATTAAAAAACTCTATCATTGCATGAATTCCTTCATTAAGCTACTATTTTCTATTTCATTTCAAAACTAATACTATTGTAACATGGTAGTTGCATCCAGAGACTGTTGCAAAGGGAAAAAAGAGAAAAGAAATTCAACTCTTTTCTTTTTTCTTTTTTTTTTTTAGTTGAAATCAAAGGCATTTATTCATGGTACTTTCCAAAAATGCATTACATCTTGTTTTAAAAGCCTTTTAGTTTGCCGTGCAGATAAATTAGCCTGCTGTCTCAAACACATGCTTTAAAAGTCTCTCATGCCACCATGTGGCCACATGTTTATCTCATGCCAACATGCCTCGCCAGTTCTCTCATCACATGGTGTCTTTTTTTTCTCTGTTTTTCTTTTTCGTTTTTTTCCTCCACTGTGACATCAGCTCACACATATGGCTGCTGCTGCTGCTGCTAAATACGTGTCAGCATCTCTGGTACACTACTCCCTACATATTACGTTAGATTTTAAACTTAAATAACAAACACTCTCTGACTTTCATTTACATCCTGCCTATGTTCCTAAATATAATCAGGGAATAATTCCATTCTAGCAATGCCATCTACACACTTATAATACATAAAATTGCACTACATTGAATTAACATTTTGCATTCAAAATGGCAACTTAACATAGCACGTATCCACATATCTGTACACAAAGTGTCCGACTCCATTCTTTTTAGTATTTTTTTCTTAACTAAAACAAAACAATAAACTATTTCCATAGTATTTGTGAAGCTACTATTGCTAATAATACATAACATCAACAAAATACAAGAAATTTCTGGTGATCTGCTTTTAACATCGAGTGGTTTGCGATGAATCATTGAAGATTGTCCATGGAATTTCTTGAGTTTATTTTTCTCGGGCAATGCCGGAACACAGGCAGCTAATTTTATTTTCTGAAGTTTTTACAGGGTGGAACGATAAAGTTGTCGCCCTAAAGAAAATAACAGGACGGCTTTATTATAAAACTTTTATTGAAAATTTCAATTCAGATAATTGAATGTAGACAAGCTGACATCTATTCAATGTAGCTGTCTTCAGCCTCAATCACTGCCTCATACGAGTCCGGAACTGGGAGCATGCCTTTTCCACAAGTATTGCCAGATGGTGTCAATCAGGCTAGTTTTAGTGTTGTTGGAGGTCATGTTGGTGATGTTCTCGATGTAGGACCAAACAAAGTAGTCCAGTGGGTTCAGGTCAGTGGAGGAGAGGGGGCCAGTGAGAAAAGGTTACAAAGTCATAATACTCCTACTGAAGCCAGTCCTGGATATGACCTTAAACAATATCCAGTGGTGAGGCCCCAGCTTGCGGGCTTTGGGGAGTGTGGAGCCACCCTTTAATTACCATTGCTCCCAGGTCCACTCTGACCCGGAGTGGTAGTACCTGTTAGGGTCCCAACTATGGGTTAAATAGAAACCGACTTGAAAACAACAAATATATTCTATTAAAAAAATTTTCTTCAAAATCTTTGGATTCGGCATTAAATAACCTGAAAAGGGTTGATACGCCGTAAAACAAAACAAACCAAAGCAAACCTACTGAAGCCAAGCCTGGGTCTCTTTGGACTTGTGGGTAAGCGTCGAGTCCAGCTGCCACACCCAGGGTCTGCCAGTGGTCACCTGATTGCACCAGGGGATCACGACACTCTTCAGCACATCCAGGTACACTTTGGTGTTGACTTTCAAATTGACTTCGAAGATGTGACGTGGCATGATGTGGCTCTCACTTGAAACCACATTAAAGACTATAACCATGGCTGGAAACTTTGTTTTCATCACCCTGCCCCCTCCTCCCCCCCATGCTTCTGTTCAGTCTTGAAAGACAAAGCATACCCCTGTTACATGATAAGGGCTGTCCCCTTTTCATGTAAGTATAAAAAATAGAGAGATTAGTTAAAATGGAAATAAAATGAGAGAAAGCAGAAATCGAACCTTGGATATAAGTTTTAAAGAACAGTAGGTTTAAATGGAACCTTTTTACCTTTTATGGAGTTTGTGTTACTTAACTGCCTTTTCATTGGTTGATTTAAACTTGTTTGGTTTGAAGAGTGAATGTGGACGTGTGTGTGTCTGTGTATGTGTGTGTTTATGCAAGTGAGTGTGTATGTGGGCGTGCTTTTCCGGTTAGATTACACACACACACACACACACACACAGTAATGATTTGTGTTTGTGTGTGTTGGTGTGTTTAAGTATTTGTGTGTGTGTTTATGCGAGTGCGTGTGTGTGTGTTTATGCAAGTATGTGTGCATTTATTTATGGCTGGAAACTTTGTTTTCATCACCCTGCCCCACCCCATGCTTCTGTTCAGTCTTAGGGGCCGTAACACGTGTAATTGTGAGGCAAGGATTACACAATCTCCAGCAGCCTCACCTCTCCTGAATCGGCACTGCTTTGAGTCCAGTGGCAAGGAGAAGACTGGAAACAATGCTGAGATAAGCAGAGAGCCCATACAGCACCTGAAAGTCTCATTTAATACTGACCAGGGTCACCGTTGCTTAACTTTGGTGATCCAGCAGGAACCGGTGTGTCAACGTGAATATGCCATATCGTTCACTCTGGGCACATCCCTGTTATCTGTGGCAATCCAGTGATGCATTTCGAGGGTGCTGGCAATGGTCCTGTTGTCATAACTTGTATCGGTAGAGAGCATGAGTTGTACAGCGGCGCATCTCCGTTCTCGCTCGTTGAACATCGCGTCACTTTCAGACATGAGAGAAGGCTCCTATCGCTCTTGGGATTTGTACGCAACTGGCCAACTGGTAGATGGTCTGCAACAAAAAAAGGTATACTGGTTTTCATCGAACAGAAATGGAATCATGTAGTCTTTTCTAGGGCGACAATTTTCTCGTTAGGGATAGGGTTAAAATTTGCCGATTTCACTTCAGCTAGACCGATTTGTCTATAGATAACGTAATGCTGGTTGTATTTTGAATTGTTTGAACTGTGCGCAGGTAACGCGAAAATAACGTCCAGAATGAGAGTTCAATATAGAAACGTTGTTTTAATTTGAATAAAATAAGATACGCATCAAGTGCACTTGAAAGCCAAGTACAATGTAATATTAGGAAAATAAACAAATATTTTACTTGTTTGAAATTTATCGTTTTGTTTTTTTTTCTTCTTTCTTGCCATGTTGTAAATTTGGAGAAAGAAGTCTGTATAGAGCCGCGCGTTGTATCTGGTGGTTGTATTTTGAATTGTTTGAACTGTGTGCAGGTAACGCGAGAATAACTGTTAAGTTTTGAGACAGTTTTGAACAAAGATGGCGGCGTAGTTCAGATCAGTAACCAAGATGGCGGCCAAGAATTAAATTTTACAATAACGTCAAGGGTGAGAGTTCGATATAGAAACGTTTTAATTTGAATAAAATAAAATACGCATCAAGTGCACTTGAAAGCCAAATCACAACGTAATATTATGAAAATAAACAAATATTTTAATTGTTTGAAATTTATAACATAAATATATTTCAGAGGTATACTCCATCTTCAGTATGTTGTTTTTTCTTTTTCTTCTTTCTTGCCATGTTGTAAATTTGGAGAAAGAAGTCTGTACCTGGCAGTTGTATTTTGAATTGTTTGAACTGTACGTAGGTAATGTGAGAATAACGTCAACGCGGCTCTATACAGAGTTTCACAAAGTCTCAGGCAACTATTCCTCTGGCCTTCGTTAGGTGGTAACCGCGACAGATAGGAACTTCGAATCTCCTAACAGCATTCTCAGCAATCACTGCCATCCGTAGTTGTTGTCGTCTCACCACGTTTTGGCCAAGTAAGCCTCTGGCCGGCTTTGGGTAGAATTGAAACCGCTATCTTCAGACAATGCTCATCTGGAACTGTAGAGATTTTTAGGGAGTTGAGTTAATGCTTTTCGGGTACTCCCTAATAAAATAAATATTTCAACACAAGCTACTGAATAAACAAACAAACGACTTCGTAAAACTTGCAAGGAAAAGGTTTATTGAAGTAAGGCAGGATGCCATTTAGATATAGCTGGGATAGAACTCGTCTGCCTTTGCCCGGTAGTTATTCCCAAGTGAGGACCGTCGATACCGATGTAGGCCGAGAGAGAGAGAGCGTGAGGAAACAGGTCCGCTCTCCTTGGCGTCTCGCTGGAAAAAAGGAAGAGTTTTTCTTGTCCGGAACGGAAGCAGTTATAGTTCTTTAAGGGGGTAAGGAAGATCCCTGCGCTATGCCTCTGATTGGTCAGTATGTGCCATATCGCACAGTCAGGGGAGGCACTGACGTACAAGAAAAGAGTTCTATTTGTCAACTGCGCCACGGGCCGTGAATGGCGATCAAGGTTGGATTCTTTGATCTTATAAATCCACGTTTATTTATTATCTGCTCTTCCATAGTCGGATCCGTACCGATTGGTATATATATATATATATATATATTATTCCTTAATTGGAATTCATTTTTGAGATGAGCATTATATATGTTATTTTTTTTTTTGCGGACTACTAGTCTCATCTTTATTTATTGTTGTTTTTTAGTTGTTGGTGGTCAGGACGTTTCCGCCAACTATTCCTCTGGCCTTCGTCAGATGGTAACCATGACAAATAGGAACTTCAAATCTCCTAACTGCATTCCCAGCAATCACTGCCATCCGTAGTTGTCATCTCATCTTGTTTTGGCCAAGTAGGTCAGCTTTGGGTAGGATTGAAACCACTAGCTTACTTGGCCAAAACGTGGTGAGACGACAACAACTATGGATGGCAGTAATTGCTGAGAATACAGTTATGAGATTCAGATTTCCTATCCCGTCGCGGTTACGAACTGACGAAGGCCAGAGGAATAGTTGGCCGAAACGTCATGAAACAACAACTAAAAAAGATGAGGATAATAGTTTGCAATAAATAAATTAATAAATAATACTCATCGCAATAATGAATTCCAATTAAATAATATTTAAATAGTATACATTTCGATTTATTTTTATAGTATTTTAATTAATATTTAAAAGATATTTTAATAGTATATATTTTGATTTATTTTAATAGTATTTTAATTAATATTTAAAAGATATTTAAATAGTATATATTTCGATATATTTTTATAGTATTTTAATTAATATTTAAAAGATATTTTAATAGTATATATTTCGATTTATTTTAATAGTATATATTACGATTTACTTTATAGTATTTTAATTAATATTTAAAAGATATTTAAATAGTATATATTTCGATTTATTTTTATAGTATCTTAATTAATATTTAAAAGATATTTTAATACTATATATTTCGATTTATTTTTATAGTATCTTAATTAATATTTAAAAAATATTTTAATACTATATATTTCGATTTATTTTTATAGTATCTTAATTAATATTTGAAAGATATTTTTGTAGTATATATTTCGATTTATTTTTACAGATTTTTAATTAATATTTTAGTTATTTTAATAGTATATATTTCCATTTATTTTTACAGATTTTTAATTAATATTTATCAGATATTTTAATAGTATATATTTCGATTTATTTTTACAGATTTTTAATTAATATTTAAAAGATATTTTAATAGTATGTATTTCGATTTATTTTCATAGTATTTTAATATTTAAAAGATATTTTAATAGTATATATTCTGATTCATATTACACAGTATTTTAATTAATATTTAAAAGATATTTTAATAGTATATATTTCGCTTTATTTTAATAGTATATATTACGATTTACTTTTATAGTATTTTAATTAATATTTAAAAGATATTTTAATAGTATATATTTCGATATATTTTTATAGTATTTTAATTAATATTTTAAAAAATATTTTAATACTATATATTTCGATTTATTTTTATAGTATTTTAATTAATATTTAAAAGATATTTTTGTAGTATATATTTCGATTTATTTTTATAATATTTTAATTAATATTTAAAAGATATTTTAATAGTATATATTTCGGTTTATTTTACACAGTATTTTAATTAATATTTTAGTTATTTTAATAGTATATATTTCGGTTTATTTTACACAGTATTTTAATTAATATTTTAGTTATTTTAATAGTATATATTTCGATTTATTTTCTATAGTATTTTAATTAATATTTAAAAGATATTTTAATAGTATGTATTTCGATTTATTTTCATAGTATTTTAATATTTAAAAGATATTTTAATAGTATATATTTCGATTTATTTGTTTATAGTATTTTAATTGATATGTAAAAGATATTTAAATAGTATATATTTCTATTTATTTTTACAGTATTTTAATTAATATGTAAAAGATATTTTAATAGTATATATTTCGATTTATTTTTACAGATTTTAAATTAATATTTAAAAGATATTTTAATAGTATATATTTCGATTTATTTTCTATAGTATTTTAATTAATATTTAAAAGATATTTTAATAGTATGTATTTCGATTTATTTTCATAGTATTTTAATATTTAAAAGATATTTTAATAGTATATATTTCGATTTATTTGTTTATAGTATTTTAATTGATATTTAAAAGATATTTTAATAGTATATATTTCGATTTATTTTTATAGTATTTTAATTAATATTTAAAAGATATTTTAATAGTATATATTTAGATTTATTTTTATAGTATTTTAATTAATATGTAAAAGATATTTTAATAGTATATATTTCGATTTATTTTTATAGTATTTTAATTAATATTTTAGTTATTTTAATAGTATATATTTCGATTTATTTTTACAGATTTTAAATTAATATTTATCAGATATTTTAATAGTATATATTTCGATTTATTTTTACAGATTTTTAATTAATATTTAAAAGATATTTTAATAGTATGTATTTCGATTTATTTTCATAGTATTTTAATATTTAAAAGATATTTTAATAGTATATATTTCGCTTTATTTTAATAGTATATATTACGATTTACTTTTATAGTATTTTAATTAATATTTAAAAGATATTTTAATAGTATATATTTCGATATATTTTTATAGTATTTTAATTAATATTTTAAAAAATATTTTAATACTATATATTTCGATTTATTTTTATAGTATTTTAATTAATATTTAAAAGATATTTTTGTAGTATATATTTCGATTTATTTTTATAATATTTTAATTAATATTTAAAAGATATTTTAATAGTATATATTTCGGTTTATTTTACACAGTATTTTAATTAATATTTTAGTTATTTTAATAGTATATATTTCGGTTTATTTTACACAGTATTTTAATTAATATTTTAGTTATTTTAATAGTATATATTTCGATTTTTTTTCTATAGTATTTTAATTAATATTTAAAAGATATTTTAATAGTATGTATTTCGATTTATTTTCATAGTATTTTAATATTTAAAAGATATTTTAATAGTATATATTTCGATTTATTTGTTTATAGTATTTTAATTGATATTTAAAAGATATTTTAATAGTATATATTTCGATTTATTTTTATAGTATTTTAATTAATATTTAAAAGATATTTTAATAGTATATATTTCTATTTATTTTTACAGTATTTTAATTAATATGTAAAAGATATTTTAATAGTATATATTTCGATTTATTTTTATAGTATTTTAATTAATATTTAAAAAATATTTTAATGCTATATATTTCGATTCATTTTTATAGTATTTTAATTAATATTTAAAAGATATTTTAATAGTATATATTTCGATTTATTTTACACAGTATTTTAATTAATATTTTAGTTATTTTAATAGTATATATTTCGATTTATTTTACACAGTATTTTAACTAATATGTAAAAGATATTTTAATAGTATATATTTCGATTTATTTTTTATAGTATTTTAATATTTAAAAGATATTTTAATAGTATATATTTTGATTCATTTTTTATAGTATTTTTATATTTAAAAAGATATTTTAATAGTATATATTTCGATTTATTTTCTATAGTATTTTAATTAATATTTAAAAGATATTTTAATAGTATGTATTTCGATTTATTTTCATAGTATTTTAATTAATATTTAAAAGATATTTTAATAGTATATATTTCGATATATTTTTATAGTATTTTAATTAATATTTAAAAGATATTTTAATAGTATATATTTCGATTTATTTTTATAGTATCTTAATTAATATTTAAAAGATATTTTTGTAGTATATATTTCGATTTATGTTTATAATATTTTAATTAATATGTAAAAGATATTTTTATAGTATATATTTCGATTTATTTTACACAGTATTTTAATTAATATATAAAATCTATTTTAATAGTATATATTTCGATTTATTTTTTATAATATTTTAATTAATATTTAAAAGATATTTTAATAGTATGTATTTCGATTTATTTGTATAGTATTTTAATCAATATTTAAAAGATATTTTAATATTATATATTTCGATTTATTTTTATAGTATTTTAATTAATATTTGAAAGATATTGTAATAGTATATATTTCGATTTATTTTTATAGTATTTTAATTAATATTTAAAAGATATTTTTATAGTATATATTTCGATTTATTTTACACAGTATTTTAACTAATATTTAAAAGATATTTTAATAGTATATATTTCGATTCATTTTTCATAGTATTTTAATATTTAAAAAGATATTTTAATAGTATATATTTCGATTCATTTTTATAGTATTTTAATTACTATTTAAAATATATTTTAATAGTATATATTTCGATTTATTTTACACAGTATTTTAACTAAGATTTAAAAGATATTTTATAGTATATATTTCGATTCATTTTTATAGTATTTTAAGTAATATTTCAAAGATATTTTATAGTATATATTTCGATTTATTTTTATAGTATTTTAATATTTAAAAGATATTTTAATAGTATATATTTCGATTTATGTTTATAGTATTTAATTAATATTTAACAGATATTTTAATAGTATATATTTCGGTTTATTTTACACTGTATTTTAATTAATATTTAAAAGATATTTTAATTGTATATATTTCGATCTTTTTAACACAGTATTTTACTTAATATTTAAAAGATATTTTAATAGTATGTATTTCGATTTATTTTTATAGTATTTTAATTAATATTTAGTAGTATTTATTTTGATATAAGTATTACTAATATTTTAATTTATATTTAACATATTTTAATGGTATTTATTTTTATTTAACAAAAAAGGTTGTCATAAAGAGATGTTTATTTTACGTTAAATTAATATAGAAAAGTGATCCCATCCCCTACTTTTGGAACCTATAATTTCTTTACATCTTGGAAGCTACTTGTTTTCTGGAATTTTAAACATTATTATTGTTTTCAGCGGCCTCGAAAACCTATACGAGTGGTCATTTTCAAGGATTTTTTTAGGCTTTACCTTTATTATTGAAAGAAAATACTTGCAAACATAAATTCTGGCGTCATGAAAATTGAAGAGCGAACATCAAGGGAAATAACTCCGTCATAAAGTATGATTTCCGGTCAACGAAATTCATTTGAAAACAAAAATTTTATTACCCGTTTTTTTTTTAAATTTATAAATTCAAATTATAAAATAATTCGGCAATTCTTTCTCTTTTTTTATTTTTTAATCATGGAGTAAATGGTAAGTAATATAAACTTGAATTTATAAAATGTACTTTTGTAAACAACAGTTTGTTCTGATGGCGCACTTCAATTTTCGGTGCTTCTGCACTATCAGAACGAAATTTCAGAAATCGTAATTTCGTATTTTAAAGATGATTATATCCAAAAATTCCGAAAATCGATAAGGTAGAAAATTATTGGGTTTGTTTTACTACACACATAGATTCAAAAAAGTTGTCCAAAAACAAATATATAACAAATTAATGTTATCAAAGGCAAGATAAGTTACTTTTCTACCAAACTGGATATATTTTTCGTGTTTTTAATTAATGCAACGTGTTTATTCAGCTCGAAAACCATACAGTGTTTACCGATGTATTGGAAAATTCAAGATGGCGCTTGCGCTTGACTCTCTCTTTAACACGGTAAGTTGTGGGAAAGGTGTTATAAATAAAAAAAACTAGACAAAATACTATTAAAAACCACCGAATATATGTCAACCTATGCCAAGGTAACATATATTGAGCGAGTTTTTAATAGTATTTTGTCTAATTTTTTATTTATGATACCTTTTCCACAACTTACCCTGTTAAAGAGAGAGTAAGGCGCCATCTTGAATTTTCCAATAAATCGGTAAACACTGTATGGTTTTCGAGCTGAATAAACATGTTACATTGAATGAAAACACATTCAGTTAGGTAGAAAAGTAACTTATCTTAGCTTTGATAACATTTATTTTTTATTTTATTTTACAACTTTTTCGAATCTATGTGTACAGTAATACAAACCCCAATATGATTATATCCAAAAATTCCGAAAATCGATAAGGTAGAAATTTATTGGGTTTGTTTTACTGTACACATAGATTCGAAAAAGTTGTCCAAAAACAAATATATAACAAATAAATGTTACCAAAGGCAATGTAAGTTACTCTTCTACCTATCTGGAAAAGTTTTTTAGTGATTTTACTCACTTTAAAACGTCTAACCGGTTCGAAAATCATACAGTGTTTATCGATATATTTAAAAAAAAAAAAAAAGAAAACTGGCGGCATGCTTGCTGTTGAACACGGTAAGTTTGGGAAAATGAGTTTAAACAAAAGAATTATACAAAATACTGTTAGAAACCCATCGAATATATGTCCGCCTATGTCACGGTAACATATATTGAGTGCGTTTCTAACATTATTTTGTATAATTTTTTGGTTTAAACTCGTTTTCCCAAACTTACCGTGTTCAATAGCGAGCACGCCGCCATTTGTCTTTTTCAAATATATCAATAAACACTGTATGATTTTCGAGCCGAACAAACGTTTTAAAGTGAGTAAAACCACTAAAATCTTTTCCAGATAGGTAGAAGAGTAACTTATCTTGCCTTTGATAACATTTGTTATATAGTTGATTTTTTTTTTTTTACCATTTATCGATTTATTTTACGCAGTATTTTAATTAATATTTAAAAGATATTTTAATAGTATCTATTTCGTAAAACCGTTGTAAAACTGAATTTCACATGAAAAACAATAGTACCTACGTATTTTTAAGATTATATCCAAAAATTACGAAAATCGATAAGGTAGAAAAGTTATTTATTAAAGAAAATTTAAAAAAATAGAATTTGAAGAAAACGATCGTAAAACACACAGTTCAAAAGGGAGGTAATTTTCCGTTTCGATTTAAACAAGATGGCTGCAATTTTTCACCTGCTAACACTATTTTCTTTTTTGTTTTTTTTAATAATTCAGTAATATTCAGGTAATTTCGACTGCATAATTTGGAAGCTAACATTGTAACAAAAAAACAAAAAAACAAAAAAAAATTAGTTGAAACCATTGTTTTTTTTATTTGAAAGCTCTGTTTATCAACTACGAAATATCGTCCCAATAGTCTAGAACAGCCCAATTTTTTGTTCTCGGTCAGTGAAGGAGAAATCCTACATGACTGAGATAATTTTCCTTTTTTTGTTTCTTCCCCACCCTCTGGTATCCAACTCTGTGAAGCAATATATAGTAGGCAAAAAAAAAAAAAAAAAAAAAAAAAAATCAGGAACACAGATAGGAAGAAGAGAGGGATTTCTTGTCTGTAATAACCGTGGAGAAAGAAGAAGAAGAAGAAGAAGACAAAAAAAAACCCAGAAAGAACAAAAACTCGCTTCTCGCAGACACGTAGTTCATCACAAAGAACAATCCAATCGCCAGAACCACCTACACACAATCTGCAGGAAGCCCCCGACTCCTGTCCAGTGTCTTGCCTTTATAGCGGCCGGGAATTATGTATTTGTATAATCGCGCGAGAGCAGACGCTATTCTACGATAATTGCAATAAAAATCCATGGACGCCATCTTGGACCCCTCTCTTCCGCCTGGCCCGAAACACGACAGACGTATCCGAGGTTACCTCTCTATTTCGTTATTGCTAATTCTGCTACACTCTGCCCTCGTGGGGAGACAAGTAAATAGACATAGTTAAAAACAAGTCTAGGGTTTGCTTTTCAACCCACGTTGATTCGAAAAAGTGGCCAGATTATGTCCAAAATTTCATTACCCAAAGTTAATCCACTGAAAGTGGATTCGGTTTCCTTAAATATGGAATGAAAGTCACAAAATATGAAACGAAATACAAAACTATATGGAAATAGTGGTAAATGTCGATATCGGAATACCCTGGCAAAATCGTCACAAAAAAAAATATATCGTCCTTGTCCATCAATCTTAAACATCGAACCGGACACTCCAAAACAAAATGAAATTTTATTTTTATTATCTATATATATATAAAAGCGAAAATGTATGTATGTATGTATGTGTGTATGTTTGTGTGTCTGCTAAAAACTTTCGACAGACATAACAAAAATTCGCAAATTTGGTCTCATATGAAAGCCCCATCTTTCGCCCGACAAATATCGAAAAATTGGCCAAAAACGTTAATTTTTTCACCCTGAAATCGGCACTTTTCTACAGGGGAGGGTCAGCAAACACCGTCATCTCATAACGAGATCGGTTCTACGCATGCATCAGACGACGCCATAACCTGATTTAGTTTAAATATTTGAAGAACTGACACAATTTCATGTCCGTCGTGTTAGCTCAGTTGGTTAGAGCGTTGGGTCATTATCTAAAGGTTTTGGGTTCGAATCGTGGTGTGAGATGTCTTCTTTTTTTTTTCGATTTTTTAAATTTTAATATTGAAGCAAGGGTTATTTAAGCCATTTTTCACGTAACGTTCGTTTTTCTGGGTTTTTTTTTTACTTCGCTTATTCTTAGGTTTTCATTAACCCCCCCCCATCCCGACCGACCACACACACCCAAAAAACCCCGGCCAACGCCGGATACCCACCTATTTTTTAAATTTTTATATTGAAACAGGCTTATTAAAGCCATTTTTCACGTGTTTTTTTTGGGGGGTGGATTTTTCAGATTTTGGATTGTGTAGTGGACTTTCGGTCAGCGCTCAAGTTGTGGATAACTTGGCAAAGACTAAAGTTACCTCTCATGAAAGAGGAGAACTATTTATGGCACAATGGGAGATTCCATTGTGCACACATGGGCCAGTCTATTCTTTGGATTATGATTGGCTGAATCACCTGATTGGATATGCTTGTACATAAATACAAGCCCTCAGTCCAGCTCAATCTGGTGTCAGTCTTGTGCATAAGCTGGACCCTTGGTAAGTGTTGCTGCTATTATTATTATTATTATTATTGTTATTATTATTATTATTATTATTATTATTATTGTTGTTGCTGTGTGTTATTGACTACTACAGTTCTTTTGATTATTCTACACTTTCAAAAAATACCCCCAATTGTCTCCCTTTCATGTTTTCATTCTTCTGTTTCACAAGTTACTTCTCTTTTCATACCAGTAGTTGCTATAGAAACCAGTCATAAAAAACGTCGCTCACACCCTTATGTTTTTACGATTTTGAACACCAGAAAATTTACTGTAACTTTTGTTTTACTGAACAAAAATTGAAACAAATTTTTTCACAATATAGCTGAGGTGACGTAATAATTGTTTGAAATTTAGTTGAAAAATGAGTGAGTGCTGAAGCTTTAAAGCAGTTCTAAATGACTAAAACTGCCACTTAACCATATATTCAAACACTACCATGTTTTAGTGAGATCTGTGTATGTTGTTTTGGAATGCACTCAGAGTTTCAAAGTACATAGAAAGAAAAGAAGAGATGACCTCCTAGCAGGCTCTGAACTCCTTCGAATATTACTTTTACAATGGATTTTTGCCAAGTACTCAAGCCACTACGCCATGGATCCTCGCGGTTCAATTCTCAATTCTTTCAATACACGGGTATATTCTTTTTTCTATTCATTATGTATGTGTGTATTTTTATGCATGTAATTAAGAGAACAGATTCTATGTAATCAAAGTCTAAATAGCCCATGCATATATCGAGCTTAGAAGTTTTATTCAATAAGTATGTGCATATGTTTTTTTTTCAAATTGGAATTATTTGAAAAAGCAATTCCACAAACTCAGAAGATGATAATGACATTTATATACTGTTTACATTACGAACCCGACTGTGACGATTCTATTGAAGCAAAATCTAAATAGCCCATTGATATATCCGTTGTAATAACGACACGAAGACCAACAATTTACAAAATATAGATGGTGATTCTTTATTCATCAGCCGGCTGATAAGAATTTTGGAACAATTAATCGGAATCGGGAATCGGAAAAATCGGAAGATTTGAGGGTATGGAATCTGTATCAGAATCGGAAAAATTGCTGCCTATTTTTCGAGACCAAAACGATTCTTCAAATTTTCTTTTTCAAATTTTATTTCAGATAGTGTGCAACTATTTTCTTATATATATATATGCATATATATATGTATACGTATGTATGTATATATATATATATATATATATATACATATATATATGCATATATATATATGTATATACGTATGTATATATATATATATATACATATATATATATATATATGCATATATATATGTATATTGCCTTTTTAAAATTTTATTTCAGGTAGTGTGCAACTATTTTCTTATATATATATATGCATATATATATGTATATACATATGTATGTATATATGTTCTTATTTTTCTCCCTAAAAACACAAAAATAGAACAAATTAGAAATAAATTAAATTCAGTAGAACCATCTATAAAATTTACACATGAATCCGAACAAGACCACTCCCTAGCTTTTCTAGACATACTCCTCATCAGATCAGAAACCGATCTGAGTTTCAAAGTACATAGAAAGACCACACACAAAAACGATTATATTCATTACTACTCGCACCACAATGATAAAATAAAGACTCGCATGATTATTGGTTTTTTCTTGCGTGTCTTTAGAATATGCAGTCCCCAATATCTTAATGATAAATTTCAATATATTACGAATATTTTAAGAAAACTACAGTATCCATCCTATATAATTTCTTACGCAAAGGAAAACGCTACGAAAATACACTATAACATAAACAGACAGAAAAATAAAACAAATACCTCACTATTAAACAGACATCTTTTCATTCCCACCCACACCAAAAATACAAAAATCTACGACACCCTTAATAGACTTGGTTTTCAGTTGATACAATCAACTTCCACAACAATAAAACAGACATTAAAAACTACCAAGCACTCTCCCAAAACCCTCACATCCGATGCCGGTATATATTCCATCCCATGTAACAACTGTCAACAAGCGTACATAGGTGAAACACGGCGAAAATTGAAATTAAGACTTTACGAACACAGAAGAGATATAAGGAATGGTAACGCCCTAAATGCACTCTTTTGCCGTTGTGCATAACACGATCATTCATTTAACTTAGATCATGCGAAAACTATAAAATTCGTGATAGATAGAGCCAAAAGAAGACTTTTAGAGGCAGCACTAATATTAAACACTAATACTATTATGCAAAGAAAGGGCTTCTACCATTTAGCCCCTAGTATAGAGAAAATAATAATCTAAAAAAGGAAAAAAAAAAGCTGACGTTACAATCCAGGCGAAAAGGAATAACGCATGATATGTTCGCAAGGATCTACAGTGTAGTTATTACTCAAAGAATTAAATAAATCAGTTACCACAGACAAAACAATCAATGGTAAGAAAAGGGGTCATTAATAAGACAGAACAGCAAAAAAAGTAAGGCTGACAGAACAAGAACATGCTTCCCCCATGAAGTAAAAGTTCCACTCGAGATTTCGTCCTGTAGTGTTTGAATAATAAAACTTTTATTTATACAGTTAATAAAAATTATGGTAGGTTTTTCTTTTTTTTGGATTTGGCCAAGATCAAAGTGTAGTATCTGTTCCGGCAGATACTGCAAGCTATGACTAGCAAAGACCAGATGTGGGGGCAACCCCACATGCCTGACCTTTAACCAGCTCCCATTTCCCACCTCTCGGGAGCTGGTCCCCATTTTCCCTTCCCCCTCCCTTCACTCCTCACATTAAAAATCGGCCTTGTGCCTAATTTGCTCGGTGGGGGAGCAAATAAATACCATCTGTTCCGGCAGATGCTGCAAGCTATGACTAGCAAAGACCAGATGTGGGGGCAACCCCACATGCCTGACCTTTAACCAGCTCCCATTTCCCACCTCTCGGGAGCTGGCCCCCTTTTTCCCTTCCCCCTCCCTTCACTCCTCACATTAAAAATTGGCCTTGTGCCTAATTTGCTCGGTGAGGGAGCAAATAAATACCATCTGTTCTTCAGATGCTGCACTTCCATTTCTTGTTCTCTTTTGGTAGAGGATCAGACTGAGACAATTCTTTACTCCACGTTAAAAAACGACCCTGGTGCTTAACTCAGTCCCGTGGGGAGACATAGTAACTATTTACTAGTAGTAAATACTAGTTTTAATAGTAAATATGTACATTAAAGATTTTGTTATTTTCTTTTACGTAGCGTTATGATTTCATCAACAATACTTGGCATAGTTTGGCTGTTGCCGTCATGTTTTGGGGAAAGCAGAGTGAATGTTGAGTTATGTCTGGTTCAAAGGATACACTAGTACCGGAAAATGAAATAAAAAAGAAGCAAATTTGTTGTTTTTTTTTCTTTATCAAATGATAAGAGTTAGCAGATATTTTTTTGTTTGTTGTTGAAGGAAAATTTTAACAAATTTTTGGGGGTGGAAGGTTAGTACTTTTATGAAGGAAAAATATTTTAAAAAATTGGGTTGTTTTTTATTTTGTTTGTTTTTTTTTTGTTTGTTTTTTATTTTGTTTGTTTTTTTTGTTTGTTTTTTTTTGCTGGTTGTTTTTTATTTTGTTTGTTTTTATTTTGTTTGTTTTTTTTGTTTGTTTTTTTTTGTTTGTTTTTATTTTGTTTTTTTTTTGTTTGTTTTTTATTTTGTTTGTTTTTTATTTTGTTTGTTTTTTATTTTGTTTGTTTTTTATTTTGTTTATTTTTTATTTTGTTTGTTTTTAATTTTAATTTTTTTTATTTTGTTTGTTTTTTATTTTTGTTTTTTTTTTGCTGATTGACTTAGAGCAGTTGGAAGCTGTTTTTCTAATATCAAGAAAATTTCCTTAGGAAGATGTTTTTTTCCTCAGATTTAAAAAAAAAATTCGCTTAAAATCATTTATTTGACAAAAAATCTTCCTTACACAGTTAATAAAAATTACGGTAGGTTTTTTCTGGTTTTTTTTTTATGTTTGAGGACACTGCCAAATCTGCTGTTGCGATATTCCAGGAAAAAAAGTTTCTGCAAGTCTTGCCCAATAACATCTAGTATAGTATAATTGACATTGTATATATTTTGTTTGTCTAATAATATTTTACTTTTATTCACAGATAAAACTAACAGTAAAGAACAAACCCATCATTAAAAAGTTGAATTTATGAATGATGAGGAAAATGCCACAAAACTGAGAAATTTAAAAAATAGTTTATTAAAAAAAAGATAAACATGATTTGGATTTGGTTCCTGGCTATCATACTCCATTTGTAACAAAAAATATTAAAAAACTTCAAATTTTATTGCACAAATTTGATTATAAAAAGTTTATTGTACAAATTTGATTATTAAAATTTTATTGTACAAATTTGATTATAAAAAATTTATTGTACAAATTTGATTATAAAAATTTTATTGTACAAATTTGATTATAAAAATTTTATTGTACAAATTTGATTATAAAAATTTTATTGCACAAATTTGATTATAAAAAGTTTATTGCACAAATTTGATTATAAAAAGTTTATTGCACAAATTTGATTATAAAAAGTTTATTGCACAAATTTGATTATAAAAAGTTTATTGTACAAAAATATAAAGAAAACTTCAAATTTTATTGCACAAATTTGATTATACAAATTTTATTGTGCAAATTTCATTGAACAAATTTGATTATGCAAATTTGGTTATGCAAATTGTATAAATTTTATTGTACAAATTTTATAACAATTTTATTGTGCAAATTGTACAAATTTTATTGTGCAAGTTGTACAAATTTTATTGTACAAATTTCATAGAACGAATTTTATTATAAATTTGTTGTGCAAATTGTAAAAATTTTATTGAACAAATTTTATTTTGCAAATTGTACAAATGTTATTGTACTAATTTCATTGTACAAATTTCATTTTGCAAATTGTACAAATTTCATTGTACACATTTCATATTGCAAATTGTACAAATTTCATTGTGCAAGTTGTTTGTACAAATTTCATTGAACAAATTTTATTTTACAAATTTCATTGTGCTTTATTCACCGGGTTTCTCAACAACGTTACTATTTTGGAGAACTTCTACTCCCTAGATTATGATGTCTCAAATTCAAAAACGGACGTTGTCTCTATCTTTATTTTGATCAAGTTTTTAAAAAATTCCTGGTTTCCAGTGTTTGTTTGTCTTTTTCGTATAAATAAAGCAAAAACTGTTTGAAGCAAATGAGCAGCACCTGGCTTTTTAGGCCAGCACATCTTGAAGGCAATCAGCTTTGATCAATGTGGGAGAAACCCTTCATATCAGACAATTGCTATTCATTTGGACACTGTCAGAGTTCGTTTTTGGGAGGAGCTGGTTTTCCCCATCATTGTGGGGAAACAGATACGGCAGAAACTGGCCTACAGCCAGAGTTAAGTGTATGATTCTTAACTTAATCCAGACGTTCATTTCTGCATCTGCGTGAACTCATTCACTTAGCTATTCATTTCTGTCAGTCAACTTTTTGATTGACAGCACTAAATTTGGATGCTTTTCACTTCCTGTTGTGTCATGGTGCAGCGGTAAGATGTCAGATTTTCTTTCACTTTTCCACCTTCGCATCATGGGTTCAAGCCTGCCTGCCTACAACCACTTTGTTTTTTGTACGGCTCAGCAAACAGCTCCAAACACCCGAGCAATGCCAGGCACCCCTACTGGCAAATTATAAATAACAATGCCCAACAAAAAATGACGTATTAAATGATGTTTGCTCAAAATTTGAGAACACGTGTATTTGTTTGCAAGTAGTATGCCCTACATTTAAGGGAGGTTGTGATGTTGTTGTCTCAGAGTTCTGTGGCTATCTGAATTCTGTATATTTTTAACAGTGGGCTGGGGATATAAAGTCACTCCCGGAAATGGCTGAAACAATTTACGATTTAAAAATTTCTTTATTTCATGTATATTTTTAACAGTGGGATGGCAGACATGAAGTCAGCCCCGGGATTGGATGAGATGTGCAAATATATACTAGCAGAATACCAAGCCCAGTGTTGAATGAGATGGGTGAAAAACATATGGTAGCAGAATACTCAGCGTCGCCCAGGATCGAATGAGATAAGTGGAAGACATAAACTAGCAGAATATGCGGCGTCACCTGGAATTGGATAAGATAGGTGGAACATGAGAATACCCGGAATTGATTGATGAATCAGCCCAGGCAATATATCAGAGTTATTATTTTAGTAAGGGGGGATGACAATGTGAGTTTAAATTATGAAAAATGATTGTCGAAATTAGTACCATGTCCAAGAATTATGAAAAATGATGAAATGTGAGTTGATTGATTGGTGTGATTGCAATGAAATAATCAGCCCTGGAAATATATCAAAGTTGTTATTTTAGTAAGGGGAGGGCGATAATGTTGGTCAAAATTATGAAATGTGAGTTAATTTATTGGTGTGTTTGTAATGAAATAATCAGCCCATGTGTGGGAGTGATGCAGTTTTAACAAAAGGGCTAGAATAATATGTTACATATGAAAGATGCCTCTGTGGAATTTCTGTCTGGATTCAGCATCATCCTCCATCCTTATTAGGTCATTTCAATATTGCTCTGTTTGTGAGGTGACTCTACCAGAATCCTATAAAGGCGATTTAAGTAAACAAATAAGAAACAGAAGCCACATTCGTCTGAAGTTTGTAGTTTATCATTTACATCTGTCCGGATTCAGTATCATCATCCGTCATTATTATGCCATTTCAATATTTTCACATGTATTCTGTATGCGAGGTAACTCTAGTTTTTATTTTTTTTTTTTAAGGGAAATCACTCCAGACAGCACAAGGAGCCACTTTATGTAAGAAACAAAAAGCAAACCAACAAAAGCATACAATTTTAAGGTAAAAAAAAATTCAACAAGATTATTCCTTAAAAAGGTAACCGAATCCTATAAAGGTGATTTAATTAAACAAATATGGAAAAGAAGCCGTATTCGTGTGAAGTTTGTAGTTTATCATTTACATGTGATTCTAAATTAAAAATTCATGTGAGAACACACACTGGAGAAAAACCTTATTCATGTGAAACATGCGGATCTGCCTTCTCACAGAAATCAACATTAAAAATACACATACGATCACATACTGGAGAGAAACCGTATTCCTGTGAAATATGCGGCTATAGATTTTCACAGACCACGAATTTACATAAACATCTACGGACACACAGTGGATTAAAACCATATTCTTGTCAAGTATGCGACTCTTCATTTTCCAGTGGTTTTGAATTGATGAAACACGTACGCATTCACACTGGAGAGAAAGATTTTTTCTGCCAAGAGTGTGGTGCAGCGTTTTTAGATAAAGCGCGGCTAAAACAACATTTGCGAACACACAGCGGAGAAAAACCATATTCTTGTAACACATGTGGATCAGCATTTTCACAAAGTTCTTCGCTGACAAAACACCGGCGAACACATACGGGACTACGTCCATATGTTTGCCAACAATGTGGGTTTGCCTTTTCCGATAATTCAAGTTTAAAGAGACACATTCGTGTACACACTGGAGAAAAGCGTTTTTCTTGTGAGGTGTGTGAAATGCGGTTTCCAGATCGGTCGAGTTTAAAATTGCACATGCCCACGCATACGCGAGAAAAGCCTTATTCGTGCATTATTTGTGGATCAAAGTTTGCACGGAACTATAATCTGAAAATTCATATGCAGACACACACCGGTGTTAAACCTCATCCGTGTAAAGCGTGCTCATCCGCATTTGCAAGTAGTTCGGCTTTAAAAAAACACATACGAACTCATACTGGCGAGAAGCCTTATTCATGTAAAGTTTGTGGACTTGCTTTTTCGATGAGTTCTAATTTAAAAAGACACCTACAAATACATACTATGTAAACATCTACAAAATACATACTTTATAAACATCAGTGCATGGACAAGCTGTACTTACCACGGAGAGAAAGGTGGTTTAGGCCTCACTGACATTAACCACGCATACCGAGCTTCAATGGTAAGCATAGGCCAATATATCAAATGTTCATCTGACCCAAAAATAAAAATGGTGAATCAACATCGCACCAAATGTTTGCCTCTGCAGACGTCAACTGCAAAGCTCAGTGAAATTTTCAGTGGTAAAACACAATATATAACACAATAGAAGAATATGACAATCCAGCAAACCTAATCGCCCGAAAGAAGAGAGAAGAGTATACAAAAAGGGAACTGAAGACAAGACTAGAAGGATGGCAACAACATAAGAGAGCAGGCAGGTTCATAGAAGAACTAAACCAGAGCTACATTGACAAGGAAGCTTCACTACAATGACTTAAAAGTGACACATTTCCATTTGATGAAGAACAATTAATTATAACTGCACAAGACCAAGGCTTACTCACAAATGGATTTAAGAAAATGGCTGGTCTACAAAAACTGACCAATGCAGATTCTGTCACTCGGCTGTTGAAAGCCGAAGACACCTAATGTCTGGATGCAAGATCCTTCTAGCCGATGACCATTACCCTGCCCACCACAACAAAATATGTAGATACTTATACTGGAAGATCTGCGGAGAGATGCAACTAGATAGATCATCGAACGTCTGGGAACATGAACCACCACCGATAAAATCAAATGAAAAAGTGAAAACACTTAAAACTTACATGAATTTATGAATTTTTAAAAATAGGACCCTTATTTTTCCCCAGCCTGTATATATGCACACATATGTAGAAGACAAGGAGGCGTCACTACAATGACTTAAAAGTGACAAATTTCCATTTGATGAAGAACGATTAGTTATAACTGCACAAGACCAAGGCTTACTCACAAATGGATTTAAGAAAATGGCTGGTCTACAAAAACTGACCAATGCAGATTCTGTCACTCGGCTGTTGAAAGCTCAAGCCACCTAATGTCTGGATGCAAGATCCTTACGGTGATCATTACACTGCTCGCCATAACAAAGTATGTAGATACTTACATTGGAAGATCTGTGGAGAGATGCAACTAGATTGGTCGTTGAACATCTAGGAATATGAACAACCACCGATAACATCAAATGGAAACAACATAAGAGAGCAGGCAGGTTCATGGAAGAACTGAACCAGAACTACATTGATAAGGAGGCTTCACTACAATGGTTTAAAAGTGACAAATTTCCATTTGACGAAAAACAGTTATCGCTGCACAAGACTAAGGCTTACTCGCAAATGGATTTAAGAAAATGGCTGGTCTACAAAAACTGACCCATGCAGATTCTGCCACTTAACTGTTGAAAGCCACCTAATGTGTGAATGCAAGATTCTTCTAGCCAATGGTCATTACACTGCTCGCCACAACAAAGTATGTAGATACTTACACTGGAAGATCTGTGAAGAGATGCAACTAGATTGGTCGTTGAACATCTGGGAACATGAACCACCATTGATAACATCAAACGGAAAAGTGACAGTGTTCTACGACAAAGACATAGAGATGGACAGATACATAAAAGACAAGGCCATCACGCCAGATAGTGTAATATGGAACAAGCCTGAAAGAACTGCACTCATGATCTACGTCACAGTTCCAAATGATTTTGGCCTTAATAGAGCTGAATGGGAAAAGATTACAAAATATCAGGACCTAAAAAATGATCTAAAAACCACATGGTCTCTGAAAGAAATAAACATTATACCGGTTGTGATAGGAGCAACTGGTTTAATAAAAAAGAATCTTCAGAATTAGAACTTAGAAGACCGAGCTGTAAGGAAATACAAATAGCTGTAATAAAGAGAACAGTGTCTATTCTTAAAAGAGTCCTCGGATATGAATTTAAATTATAATAGAATCAAGTGTTAGCTCCAAGAGGGAGCCTCTTGATCTCTTCAAACTAACAAAAGAAAAAGAAAAAAGGGATCTCAATCACAGTAGAGGAAAGAAAAAAGTAAAGCTTGTCTCCCTGATAAAAACTATGGAGTTTGTAAACTTTAGGGCTGTCATACTGATGATTAGATTTGACAAATGCACAATAAAAAAAAGAAAAATGACGACATCCGAAAATATTCGGTTCTATGATGGCTTTATTGAAGATCTAGGAGAGGATGCCACATATAAGTACCTCGGTATAGAGGAGAATGTAACTGTGGAGCATGAAAAAATGAGACATAAGGTGGAACAAGAATACACATCACGCCTTAAAAAGATCATCAAATCTGAATTAAGCTCCAAAAACAAAATAACTGCCATAAATCAACTTGCAATCCCTATCATCTCATATGGGTTTGGCATTATTGACTGGCCCCAATACAATATCAATAGGCTAGATACAAAGACCAGGAAACTCCTAACCTTACATAAAATAATATATTGAAACCAATTTATAGATAGGACATACCTATCACGAAAAGAGGGTAGCCTCGGTCTCACAGAAATAAACAACACATATTGAGCCACCATGTGGCAGTATATTAAAAGCTCAACAGATATGACAATAGAAATAGTGAGGGACCACCATGAACGCCTACACCAACAAACCTCAACCACAAAGCTTGCTGAAAACTTTAGGGGTGTCTGGAAAATACTGCGAAGGTATATGATGCACCAGCAATACAGATTGCAAGAAAAAAAGAAAGTAATTTGAGAGTGTGTTACATATATTCTCCAAGCGATGTTACCTCAAGTAATAACACAAATCTGGATTTTTTTTTTACACAGTGGTCATCACTTATCAAGCCCCGGAAGCCACTCAGGGATAAGGGTTATTGCAAGTACATTACGTTAATGTGGAGATTTGATGAAGTGTTTACTTCAGGGGGCGTTTCATTAGGTATTTGTTAACATTGGACTTGAACACATCCAAGTTGTAGTCAGGTGGGAAGCAGGCAGACGGATCAGAGTTCCACAGGTGTGCAGTTCTAAGAAAGAAGCTTTGTTCATGGAATCCACGTTTTGATTTAGGCACAGATATAGAGTAGGGGAAATTTTTCACAGTGGATTCAGCTAGACGGGTGTTTTTCGTAAAAGATTGGCGAGGGGGGACTAGAGATTGGAGTTCAGACGAGCACCTGCCATGGAAATAACGATAAAACAAGGATAGGCTTGCAACGTCTCTTCTGTGGAAGAGAGGTTGCAGGGTAGAGAAAAGGGCATCCCCCACTAAGCCACGAAGTCTATTTTGTACTCTGTCAAGGTAGGATAGGCTGTTTTTAGCAGCTCCTGCCCAGATATGGCAGCAGTATTCCACCAGACTAGATAAATTCTTATCCTGGAATCCAGTAAGACCAAGAGACTAAAACAAGATATACTCTAACATACAAAAACGATTAATTTACTGAAACAAACCTCAATCACAAAGTTTACTCAAAACATTGCGGACACTATACTGGAGAATACCATATGTTTTGTGGTTCATCATTTCGACAGCTTATGATTTTGAAAACTCATATAAAAATTCACACAGGGACACCAATATCATCAAATGGAAAAGTGACCGTGTTCTATAGGTACCTTCATGGTGGTATGTAAAACGTCAGTATTACACACAGTAATAATAACGTCATCATTTCGTGTGTTTGTGTCAATTTCTATGGAGAATCATTCGCGTTATAATTGCTAATGGAAGTAACGTTTTTTGTTATGGATACAAAAATAATATAAAACATACCTTTTGTACATTAATTTTAACGTCTTCTGTTGACACATGTATTTAAAGATAATGTCCCTTACGAGCCTCCATACATTTTTGAAAAGAAAGCACAAAACATAAGAACCACCCTCTATCAATTTAAATAATAAAATCAAAGCAAATTTTTTTTAGGGCCGATTTTGGATTTACAATTTTTATTATCTCAATAGTCTTATATTCTTTTATATGAATATATTCTTTATTGTTGGAAACCTGTTATTAAAAAAATCCATATAAACTTCATATCGCGTAATATTTTAATTTAATATCATTTAAAACTTTTTAAAATTAATTATTTTTTAGATTTTTTTTTTTTTTTGTAATTCGATTAATTATATTACTGAAAAAAAAATATCCAGAAAGTGTTGTTTTTTTTTGTTTTTTTTTTAACATAATATTGAATTCATGTCCAATTTTATTTACAACTTTGAGGTAAGTGAAATAAATAAAAGGATTTTATATATATATATATATATATATATATATATATATATATATATATATATATATATAATCCTTTATATATTTCTAAAATTACTATTCTTTAATTAATTAATCTTTTCGACTTTAAAAAATGGGTAAAACTATACAAACACCGTGACAGCGAATTACCCCTACCCCTAACCCTAAACCCTAACCCTAACCCTAATCCTAACCCTAACCCTAACGCTGTCACGGTGTTTGTATAATAATACCAAAAAATGTTGTAAACTCTTATCGCCCCACATTTATTTTGTTTAGTTTTCGGACCATGAAATATGAGGTTAGGGGTTGAACATCTAAAAAAATATATTTCCGCTAATATATTTAACGAAACCTACTTTTATTATGTAAGTTAATTTAATAATGAATAAATATCGAAAATTTCAGGAAAATATGATTATTATTTCATTTTTGCTAGATTTTTAAAACATGGCTGTGTGAATGGCTTAAAAAACGTCACTACATAGGAACGTTGTTTTAAAGCGTCGATAATGTAAACACGATTTTTGTCTCGCGTTTTCATTATTTTTGTATGCTGTAAAAAATTTTTTAAATATTAGCAGTTTATTTAAAACTTTTTCTATGAAATGGTAAAAAAGTTAAGATGATAATATTAAATTACAATTACATCGTGTTACATATAGGGGGGGGGGTAAAACTGTGGCGTGCATTGGAGGTACCTAGTGTTGTATAACAAAGACGTGGGCAGATACATAAAAGACAAGGCCGTCAAGCCAGACATTGTAATATGGAACAAGCCTGAAAGTGCTGTGTTTATTATCAATGTCCCAAATGACTTTGGCCAAATATTAAGTTGTATATCTGTGTTCTTCCTCGTTTTGGTAGATAATATCTTTTCCAAGATTATTTGTAAGTTACATTCAAATTAACTTCATATTTTTTTAGAAATACGAAAAAGACCAATGTCCAAATACTTTTGCTGTTTAAATACCTTTGACAATATGGGTTTGTATTACTGTACACATAGATTCAAAAAAGTTGTCAAAAAACAAATATATAACAAATAAATGTTATCAATGGCAAGATAAGTTACATTTCTACCAAACTGGATATAAGTTTCGTGTTTTTATTCAATTTAACATGTTTATTCAGCTCGAAAAACATACAGTGTTTACCGATGTATCGGAAAATTCAAAATGGCGCCCGACTCTCTCTTTAACGCGGTAAGTTCGGGAAATGGTGTTATAAATAATAAATTAGACAAATTACTGTTAGAAATTCGCTCAATATATGTTACAGTGACATAACTTGACATATATTCGGTGGTCTTTTAATAGTAATTTGTCTAGTTTATTATTTATAACACCTTTTCCCAAACTTACCGTGTTAAAGAGAGTCAGGCGCCATTTTGAATTTTCCAATACATCGGTAAACACTGCATGTTTTTCGAGCTGAATAAACATATTACATTGAATAAAAACACAAAAAATATATCCAGTTTGGTAGAAAAGTAACTTATCTTGCCTTTGATAACATTTATTTGTTATATATTTGTTTTTTGACAACTTTTTTGAATCTATGTGTACAGTAATACAAACCCGACAATATATATGAGAACTATATATATGATATAGCATGTAGACTCATGCAGGTGAACAACAAAACGTACATTTTCACGCCTTCATCGTTGTATTTTACCAAAAAATGACCGGTAAAGTCAACACCTACTTGTTGAAATGGGCGAAAAAAAAAATTACCCGATGAGTGGGCACTTGAGAACCCAAGGTTGCTTCATATGTCATTGAATTAATTTTGTTCACAAATAATGCAATTACGTAGAATTTTCTTCGCTGATTGTCTCCCTTGGGGAATCTAAAACTCAGATGACCTCAACTTGGAAAGAGCTGAATTGGTTCCCAGATGCAACAATTTAAATGTGCCTCTTTAATTACCAATTCGGTTAAATGATAATGTTTCCCTAAAAGCATATCAATATATATACTAGTTGCAACCTTGATTGAAGTGAGTGTTCCTAATGATGGAGGTGTGAACAGAGCTGAAAGAGAGAAACAGACCAAATACCAAGGTCTCATGTATGATATGAAAAGAAACTGGAACCTAAAGGGGATATAGATCATACCAGTTATCATAGGTGCCACAGGACTTATGAAGAAGAACCTGAAGTCCTACCTAACTAATATTCCTGGTGAACCAAGTGCAAAAGAGATTCAGACAATTGCACTTAAGGGAACAGCGAGGATACTAAAAAGAGCTCTCGGTTGGTTTCAATAAAAAAGCGGGGCAATGTTGGCAGCTGGTTTGGCTGCCCCATACCTGGCATTACAATCTTCAAAGGAAGAAAAATAAAAAAAAAATTTAAAAAAATTAAACATTATTACATTAAACATCACCAATAACATCAAACAGCAGGCAGACACAAAAAAAAGACACGGCAGACATTGTTATTTCGCTCATTATCAATACCGCTCCAGAAGATATCTCACTACTGATGCAATTCTTTATCTATATAAAAGCCAAGTACGTCCAAGGATTGAATACTGTTGCCATATCTGGGCAGGAGCTGCTAAAAACAGCCTATCCTGCCTTGACAGAGTACAAAATAGACTTAGTGGGGGATGCCCTTTTCTCTACCCTGCAACCTCTCTTCCACAGAAGAGATGTTGCAGCTTATCCTTGTTTTATCGTTATTTCCATGGCAGGTGCTCGTCTGAACTCCAATTTCTGGTCCCCCCTCGCCAATCTTTCACGAAAAACAACCGTCTAGCTGAATCCACTGTGAAAAATTTCTCCCACTCTATATCTGTGCCTAAATCAAAACGCGGATTCCATGAACAAAGCTTCTTTCTTAGAACTGCACGCCTGTGGAACTCTGTTCCGTCTGCCTGCTTCCCACCTGACTACAACTTGGATGTGTTCAAGTCCAACGTTAATAAATGCCTAATGAACCGCCCCCTTAAGCAAACACTTCATCAAACCTCCACACTAACGTAATGTACTTGCAATAACCCTTATCCCTGAGTGGCTTCCGGGCCTTGATAAGTGGTGATCGCTGTGTAAAAAAAAAATGTCACCATATCAAATGAGTATTTTCTAGTAAATTATACTTTGACAATATATATGAGAACCAATACTGGCACTGGCCTTCGGGGCGCGCACTTCCGTCAAGCATAATCCATTTTCAGCCTCTTAGCTAGCCGAGTAAATGCTTCATCCCTCTCCAAGTAGGAAGCCTCCAAGATCCCCATCCCCTCCTATCTGCAATTTTTTCTTCTCACCCTTCACTCTAAATTTTACCCATCTTGGAGAGAAAGAAATCAATTACTAACTTCCCATCCCTCACCCACAAATTTTTCTTTTCTCCATTTCGTCTCATCTGGAGAGCATCCCCACTTAGAGACTGGCCTGCAGGAGCTCAGGTTCCTTTACAAACCAAGTCAACAGACGGTCTATCAACTAGACGAGGTTGGGAGGGTCCTACTAACCATTCCATCCCCCCCGCCTTCGACACAAATGAATTATTGTATCATCATTGTTATCTTTTTTGTTTTTACACGGAAATAAAAAATGTTTTAAACAATTGCGTGCAGTGGCGGCTCGTGCATGGAGCTGTGGGACTGCAGCACCCCCAAGTTATTTCTACACAATATTAATGATAAAATTAAAAATAATACGTTTGTTTATTATTATTATTATTTTATTTTTTCTGTGTACATTATAAAATCATTAACTTTAATGTCGGTATCTCTAAATTCATATAATAACAAAAATAAAACTTGCTTAGAGCTGTGAAATTCACAGTTACACTTTCTTAATGAAATTCTCTTGTTCGCATGCGCGGATTAGACGCTTTAGGCAGCCGATGAAAACCGCTTGAAGAACTGTCGCTTGGCGCAGCTCAGCTCCGTATCGTGAAATTCGTTGTTTGCTTAGAGTGTGCGCCTGTATAGATATGACAACATTGTTATTGAAAAAAAAGGAGGTTTACTTATATTTTTTAAAATTATTATTAAAATCTGCACATAACGTGTTCTTGTACATAAAATATTGTGCTATTTTTTTTTTTAAATACGCACACTTTTAGCGTTGCAATTTAAGTCGGTAGCAGATGGAAATATATAATATGCAGAAACTGTTTATTTTTATTTATTAAAAGCATTCGGGAATTTAGCAGTGAAGCTAACACGCGGCCAAGGGTAAACACCAAATATACAATAAATAAATCTTACCATAAAAATAAAGTTACTTTTCCATCTACCTGCCTTTTTGTTTGTTTCTTTAAAGTAGTTTTAAATGCTATTTATTTTGCAACAACTAAACTTTACAAAAAAAACTGTTTACATTTTTTCCTAGAAGCAAAAAAGCGAAGAAACAGTTTATGTTGAAAATATATTTTAGTTAAAAATCTTTTTAACATGTATGTTTTAGATATAAAAAAAATAGCATTTATTTGCCTCCGACAAGGACAATGTTAGAAGTTTTACACTTTGAAAAGTGGATTTGTTTTACACAAGATTTTTTAATTAAAATGTGTTTGTAAGTAAAAAAACAAACAGTTTTTTTTATAATTATGCATTTTTAAACTTTACATTGAATTTGTTAGAAGATGGGTCAGATACGCATTAAAAAAAGTAATTAGAAATCCTTCTGGACTGAGACAATCTTAATTTTTTGTTTTTTGGGGAAGAAAGCTACATTACAATTCGATGTTTTATAATGCTTATATATGACATCCTATTTTCTTATAATAAATCTCCACTTTATGTCGATCTTTACCGGCATGGGAAGGTCAGTAAATAGCCAAGTTTGTTCTTTTTATATAAAAAGCAAGTTGTCAAAAGATTTGTAAATAAAATTTTGTATGTATATTTTCTCACCCCTCACTCTAAATTTCACCCATCTTGGAGAGAAAGAAATCAATCACTAACTTCCCATCCCTCACCCACAAATTTTTCTTTTCTCCATTTCGTCCCATCTAGAGAGCATCTCCACTTAGAGACCGGCCTGCAGGAGCTCAGGTTCCTTTACAAACCAAGTGAAACAGACGGTCTATCAACTAGACGGGGGTTGGGAGGGTCCTACTAACCACTCCCCCCACCCGCCCTCGACATAAATGAATTATTGTATCATCATTGTTATCTTTTTTGTTTTTACACAGAAATAAAAAATGTTTTAAACAATTGGATGCCAAGTAGGACGTCCCCAAGTACGAAAGGGCGAATGCAGTATTATGGTGAAAGAAGATTCCAGCTTAGAGAAACTTTTGTTTAGTCCTAGAGTGACAAGGATGACCAAAGACCTCCATCTGCCCCCCCTTTTGAGTTGGCCTTGTGCCTAATTTTTTTGTTCATGTTCTTTTTTGCCTAAATAAAAGATTTAATATCTCAAAGTATAGTATCTGTTCTTCAGATGCTGCATTGCTGCACTTCAATTTCTTGTTCTCTGTCAGTGGAGGAGAAATCCTTCATGACTGAGACAATTTTTACTTTTGTTCCTTTTCTCCACATCTAAAAACGACCCTGGTGTCTAACTCTGTCCCGTGGGGAGGCATTGTAAATAGGTAGCAATGCAAGAAAGCTTTGCTTTTATGGTAAAAAGCTGACCATTCACACACGAACGCAAAGAAACTACATCCGTGTGAACTTTGTAGTTCGTCATTTAAAATGAAAGAAGAATTTTTTAATTTTTTTTTTACATGGTAGTCACCACATATCAAAGCCTGAAAGCCACTCAGGGATAAGGATTATTGCGTGCACATTAATCAATGGGATAGTATTGTAGTAATCATTCGTTATTAAGTTTCATTGAAATTAATTTGATATTTTTTTGAGAAATACTTTTACTATTCACTATATGTGTACAGCACAAGCAACGTTGAACCTGGCCAATACCAGATGGGTGACCATTTGGGAAGGCTAGGCACTGTATGTACCTTCTGGGAAGGTTGAGGGTGGGGCCAGCACCCTTACCCCGAAAAAAGAACTTGCTACAAAAGCATCTACAAAGTTGTACTACTTTGTTTTTTTGGGTTTTTTTCTCCACTCAAACTGCCTACTTTTGTTCCCCCCCACTACTACCAATTTATTTTTTTACTACCCCCCATGGTCTCCTACTCGAACACCGCTACTATACCACATCTTTTAACACCTTTTACTTCCATGCCCCCCCGGGTCCTTGCGCTACCCCCACACAACAGGGCAACGCCGGGTACCCCTGCTAGTTATTTAGAAAGTCATTCTTAACAGCGGAAGAGGAGGGCGTTTTTGTAACTATTCTGTACTTTCACCTAACAATTTAATTTTACAATAGTACTTGGCACTCGGCATTACGCCAAAGAGACAGAGAACTGAAAACAGACAAAATTAAACGTTTAAAAAAAAACAGCAAGTGGTTTAAACTAACGTCAAGGTTTTTTTTAGGTCAAACATGACGTCCTCATCGTAGTAGTAATAGAAAAGGAAAATGAAGGAACGATTTTTTTTTTTTGCTACCCCTCCATGTAGAAAAGGGTCCAGTTGAGGGTGAAGGAATGAATGTTTTTAGACAATTTTTGCGATATTTGTCGTCCGAAGGTTCGAGCTTCAAAATGGTACCAATCTGGCGAAAATCCATCGCCTGTGTCGAAAGATTTTGTGGGACATACAAACAACCACACACACACACACACACATTTTACCTTTTCTATATTAGAAGCCATTCTTAACATTCGGAGAGGAAGGTGTTTTGTAACTATTCTGTGCTTTCACCTAACAATTTAACATAACAGTTGAATTTTAATTTAAAGAGAAAGGATATTGTAAAACTTTAACTTGAAAATACTATTTTTAAAATAGCGTGGTTTAATAAGTGTAAAAGGGCCCATGTCTAAAAAAGTAAACATTAATATTCATTTTTAATCTAGTCATGACTTCATTGTAAAAAACAGTAAATGAAAATGTCGATTACTGAGTCGTACCAAGCAATCAATATTATTTACTTTCAATCTACATTTTTGAAAGTTATCAGGCTATTGGCCTCAAGGCTTTGTGTTCGAGCCTACCTCTCTACCAAAACTTTTTTGTTTTTTACACCTCCAAACACCCAGGCAACGCCGGGCACTCCCGCTAGTCTATAATATAAATCTCACCTGTCTGTTTAAATGTATGGTTGTTATGTATGTATGTATGTATGTATGTATGTATGTATATCTGCCTAGAACTTTCAACAGGCGGCAGATTTTCATGAGATCAATATTGATTTGAAGCCCGACCGTCTGGACGACAAATATTGAAAACTTGGCTAAAAACATTAATTCCTTCACTCTCAACTGGGCCTTTTTCGATTGACTAGCCTTAATTTAAGCAAACGCCACTTCTGGTTTGGCGATAGGCACAACAGCAAAGACTTCGTTTTTTTTGTTCATGTTCTTTCCTCCTTATAAGCACCCATATCTGAACAACTAAAGATATTAATATTCATTTTTAATCTTATGACTCCATTGTAAAAAAAATAGTAAACGATAATGTTGTACCAAAGAATCAATATTATTTACTTTCAATCTACATTTTTGAAAGTTTATATGTTACCCAAAACCACACACACCTGCTACCCCCCGCTTGTCTATAATATAAATAAAAGCGAAAATGTGTGTATGTATGTGTGTTTGTATGTTGATTATTAAGACCAAGGTTGTCGGTGCGAGAATTTCTAGAAGTCGAAAGTAGTAGCGTATCAGCGAAACCATTCAATATAAATTTATCTTTGATTTACAGAAGGCTTCCACCAAATCATATCCACACCCATCTAAAAATATAAAAGCGAAAATGTGTGTATGTATGTATGTAAAGAATAAGATAAGAAAGGCGTGAATAACTTTGGAAAAAGAACGCCATCCAACAAAGAACCTGCAACAACATTTATTTACATGTTTAAGAAACATTCATTCAAATCTTCCAACGTTAAGGTTTTTGCAATGAGTGTTCATAAATGTCTCGTGAAAAAATCATGAAGTTGAAGGTTACTGATTTTCACAAACAGAGAGACACACATAGTATATTTTCTGGAGGGAAAAGAAACTCATAAGTTACATAAAAAACTGATTACATATAATGATAGAAGATGTATCGAGACACAGGAATGGGTATGTTTGATCTGGCAGAACGGGGGTTCATTAAAATTGTGGGGTCAGCATTTGCGCCTGGTCCACAAAGTATGGAAATAAAAAATTATAAAAAAAAAAAACGTTTACAATTGTTTTTGATATAGACGTACATAAGAATACTTTGATAAGTATGTTTTAACTTAAATAGGGATGGTATAATAAAATTGTGAGGTCTGTGTTCACGCCTGACTCCATAGAATGGAAATAGGCACAAACTTTAATAAAGACTTTTCATATCTATCTGCGTAAGTATACTTTGATAATTATGTTTAAGTTTGAAGAAATATGGTATAAAAAAATTATGAGGTGTTTGTTTGCACCTGACCTACATAGAATGAAAAAATGTTTTACTTTCATCATATTTTGCTTTGGTTTTGATACCCCCAAATTAAACCCAAATTTACAACCCTTCCTTTTCATAACCTATCATACTTTAATAAATCAGAGTCCATTTTCTGTAGGCTGTTTTTGAACCCAGTCAACGACGGGTACTTTTGCTAGTGTATATATATATATATATATATATATATGTGTGTGTGTGTGTGTGTGGAGCCTTCAAAAAGTTTCCAGATTATTCTCGTATGGGTACTTTTAATAATAGTACACACATGAAACTCTAGTACAATTCTAAGTAAGCTTCTTTCTTAGAACTGCACGCCAGTGGAACTCTCTGCCTCTTGCCTGTTTCCCACCTGACTACAACTTGGACGTCTTCAAGTCCAACATAAACAAACTCCTGACAAACCGCCCCCTTAAGACACTCTATCAAAACCCCCAATACTAATGATTACTACAATACTATCTCGTTGATTACTGTACATGCAATAACCTTTATCCCTGAGTGGCCTTCGGGCCTTGATAAGTGGTGATGCCTGTGTAAAAAAAAACACACACACACACAAAGAAAAAAAACAAAACATTAAAAAACGTATAAAGAAGGAAGGGAAGAAGGAAAAAGGGTTACTATGTGGTGTGGCGAAGTCAGAGAAAAAGAGAGTCAAGCAATGTTCTTTGGCGTGCGAGAAAAGCTGTCATTTCAGCTACTGAATTTCACTTGTCAAGCGTTGCTCTTGGTGTCGGTTATTCCTTCCTCTGATGAGAGAATTTTCTTTTATATTTCTTTAGCGGCTCCCAGAGGCTTTCAAAAATAAGTTTTTTTTGTAAATTGAGCCCTGATTCATATTTTTGACAAAAAAAGTGATTTCAGCTATGTCAGCCATTTGTCAAGCGTCCTGCTTTTTTACCCAAGAAGTTTGGTGTGGGTGAATGCTGTAATTCCTGTGTAAATGAATTTATAAATTTTATTGTGTGTGTGTCTTAGAAAAATAAAATAAGAAACAGCACAGTCTCTTTTATCTCCCACATTTGTTGGATTTTTTTGTACCAAAAATGGTGCATTCCCCCCTGTTTACATTTATTATTGTTTATCTGGTTCTTATATATGATTTTTTTTTGTGTGTGTTTTGTATCCTTTATGATTTTTAGTTTCGTATATTTTGGATTTGTACGAAACTCCCTTTAATTTTAGAAAAGGAAAATGCTAGCTCTGTAATGACGTCATGAGCCCAGCACAAGATTCTTTCTTTCTTTTTTGAAATTCTGCTGACGTGGAGATTGAACGTGTTGTTCATTGCCCGGCGCTGAGAATGGAATTTTGACGAGCATTCTTCAAAGAAGAAAACCCCGGCAAGAATACCCGTATATGTGACGAGACATACTTATGAAAACTATCTACGTGACTACGGTTTTGCACATATTTTAGGAGTGAAATTATTTTAAAGAAAATACCTTTTTTCACATGACAAGGAATTTTGGAACTCCTATCCTGGCAAGCGATGCAGTCTTGCTCCCGAAATCCATCTGTGTGTGTCTATGGTCTGCACGCACACATGGAGGAAGAGAAAATTCTAAAAGGACTTTAAACAAAGGAAAAGGTACGTGCCCGACTGGCTTTCAATTTGTGAGTAAGCTCCTAAAATTAATTCTATATGCGAGTGTGATTAGGAGATACTATTTTGTATATGATTATTGAATTCGTTAATGGATACACACAACTTCTTTATAAGAACCAGTGTTGTTGTTTTTTTCATAATATGTTACCTTGGCATTTCATAAGTTTAATGCCCGCAAAGGGAAAAATTTGCAACTTATTATTGTAAATAAAATTTCTTCTTCGTTTCAAATCAAGACATTTATATTTCATTCTTTACCCCCTCCCCCTCTTTTGTTTCATGCTGTTTTTTTTTTTTTTTTTTTTTTTCAGGTTAGTTACTTTAGCGTCGAATTTATCTGGAAGCAAGATAAATTCCGACATTTTGTCTTATAACAGTGATTGAACCATTCCAACATTTTTTCCAATTCTGATACAATTACCGATTCCGTACTGAATATGCAGATATTTTCATAAACGTAAAATTACACTTATAGGTACAAGTCAATGAGAAGCTAATAGACCAAGACATATAAACATGTATTCAAATGAAAATTTCTAGGTTGAAAACAGAAGGGATGTAGGTATTGGTAAATGAGAAGATTATAGACCAAGACATGTCAACATGTATTCAAATGAAAATTTCTAAGTCCAAACCAGAGGGGATGTAGATACAAGTAGATGAGAAGTTAATAGACCAAGACATGTCAACATGTATTCAAATGAAAATTTCTGAGTCCAAACCAGAGGGGATGTAGGTACAAGTAGATGAGAAATTAACAGACCAAGACATGTTAACATGTATTCAAATGAAAATTTCTAGGTTGAAAACAGAAGAGATGTAGGTATTGGTAAATGAGAAGATTATAGACCAAGACATGTCAACGTGTATTCAAATAAAAAATTCTAAGTGAAAACCAGAGGGGATTTAGGTACAAGTAGATGAGAAACTAATAGACCAAGACATGTTAACATGTATTCAAATGAAAATTTCTAGGTTGAAAACAGAAGGGATGTAGGTATTGGTAAATGAAGAGATTATAGACCAAGACATGTCAACGTGTATTCAAATAAAAATTTATAAGTCCAAACCAGAGGTGATGTAGGTAATGGTAAATGAGAAGCTAATAGACCAAGACATGTCAACATGTATTCAAATGAAAATTTCTAGGTTGAAAATAGAAGGGATGTAGGTATCGTTAAATGAGAAGATTATAGACCAAGACATGTCTATAATCTTCTCATTTACCAATACCTACATCCCTTCTGTTTTCAACCTAGAAATTTTCATTTGAATACATGTTGACATGTCTTGGTCTATTAGCTACTCATCTACTTGTACCTACATCCCTTCTGCTTTGGACTTGGAAATTTTCATTTGAATACACGCTGACATGCCTTGGTCTATAGGATATTCATCTACCTATACCTACATCCTCTCTTGTTTGGACTTAGAAATTTTTATTTGAATACACGTTGACATGTCTTGGTCTATAATCTTCTCATTTACTTATACCTACATCCCTTCTGTTTTCAACCTAGAAATTTTCATTTGGATACACATTGACATATCTTGGTCTATAAGCTTCTCATTTACCGCTACCTACATCCCCTCTGGTTTGAACTTAGAATCTATCTTACATGCAGTTCACTGTTATATGTGTGTGTGTGTGTGTGTGTGCATGTGTGTTCTTATTCTTCTATAGTTTCTCTCTTGCCTTGGAAGTTTCCGAGATGTGTATGTGCAACAAAGCAATGCAAACATACCTGATTGCCTTGGCCAGTGAATGACATCTTCTTGGTCGATGGACTTCCATCTTGCTGGGGAATGGATGCTGCAGACAGATTCATCAATGAACAACAAGATGGAATTTGAAGATTCAGTCTTTTTTATTCAAGACAAGCCTAACATCTATGACCCTGGTTGTCGGGAGACCTGAAATCTGCCGTCTGCTTTCTCTGCTGCCCAAAACCACTCTACCCATGTGGTCGTCAGCTGGAAGGCCTACGACCACAATTCCCATGTCACCCCTTAATTTCCGGTATAGTCTATCTAGGTCAGTCAAGGTGACTTGGTTTGACGCCTGTCAAACCTAACCTATATAACCCTGCTAAATTGCTGATGGGAAATCAAACTATGCTTATATAACTTTCTATTTCTAAAACTACCTATATAGCAATTAAGTTGGGATTACCAATACTATATTCTGACATTCTTCTTCTATGGTGGGAGAGCACCTGAAATCGAGGAGTGCTGAGCACAATGTCTCGTGGATATAGACCTGAATGGTTGGAAGCACCTTGTAGGTCGATTCTGGTGCCTTTTTCCTGACCTCATTTCCCGCACAATCCCAAGCAATATGACCAGTCTTATTACCTATCTAACTCTGCTAAATTGCTAATGGGAAAATAAGCTATGCTTATATACTTTTCTATTTCTAAAACTATCTAGATAGCAATTAAGCTGAGATTCCCAATACTACGAATGGATGCTAGATTATTATTTGGGCCACGGACGCCAGTGTCCACTTATTTCCAGGAATGGCAGTGACCACCAACAACTGTAGTTTAATTTATTTTTGAGAGGCATCCTTTACTGATTCTGTTTTGGATCTATCTGTCCTGGTTCTCAAATGACTGATGGTCTGTCAAGCTGCACTTTTCCACAGATCTTCCAATAGAGGTATTTACCGACTTTGTTGTTGCTATCAGCCAATAGTGTTTGGCATCCAGATATGAGGTGTCTCAATCTATAATTCACTTAGTGGTAAAACCTATCATAATATTTATTCATTTATTTCAAGTTGATTTTTGCAGACTCTTCCAAACGCCTTCGCCAATTTTGAGTGTAAACACTTTTTATGTTTTTATTTATTTTACATGTAGAATTCCTGGACATAAGTAAAAATTTCGCATATGCACATAAAGTTATGAACGGTATATAGGCTCCGAGCAAAGCCAAGCTGAACTGCTAGCATATATATATATATATATATATATATATATATATATATATCCGCCAATTTTGCGTCTAAACACTTGAAATTTTAGATGTAGAATTCCTGGACATAAGTAAAAATTTCTAATATATATATGCATACATTATATGTAATCAGATCTCGATGCATACATTATATTATTATTTCTAACACTAATCCTAACTTCATGATTTTTTGCGAGACAATTATGAACACTCGTTGCAAAAAAAATAAATGTTGTTGTGAATTCTTTGTTGGATGTCGTTATTTTTCCGAAGTTATTCACGCCTTTCTTATTTCATAGATGGGTGTGGATATGATTTGATGGAAGCCTTCTGTAAATCAAAGATCATGTTAAATTTATCTTGAACGGTCTGGCTGATACACTACTACTTTCGACCCGGGTGTTTGTGTCGGGGGGGGGGTAAATTATACTATCCATATTTAAGTTAAAACATACTTATCAAAGTATTCTTATGTGCATCTATATAAAAAAAAACACTTGTGAACGTTTTTTTTAATTTTTAAATTTTTTATTTCCATACTTTGTGGACCAGGCACGAACGCAGACCCCACAATTTTAATGACCCACTGTTCTGCAAGATCAAACATACCCATTCCTGTGTCTCGATACATGTTTTGGATCTATCTGTCCTGGTTCTCAGATGACGGATGGTCTGTCAAGCTGCACTTTTCCACAGATCTTTCAATAGAGGTATTTACAGACTTTGTTGTTTGTTTTAGTGTCTGGCATCCAGTTATGAAGTGTTTCAATCTATAATTCACTCAGTGGTAAAACCTATCATAATATTTATCTATTTCAAGTTGATTTTTTGCAGACTCTTCCCAACGCCTCTGCCAATTTTGAGTCTAAACACTTTTTATGTTTTTATTTATTTTACATGTAGAATTCCTGGACATAAGTCACAATTTCTAATATATATATGCATATGCACATAAAGTTATGAACGTTATATAGGCTCCGAGCAAAGCCAAGCTGAACTGCTAGTATATATATATATATATATTTATTTTATTTATACAAACATTAATGGCTACATATGTGCATACATGTTTCTGTAATCACCCACGTTGGGGGATTACGTCTTCAGGCCAAGAATTACCGTCACCGTTTTTTATGACTCCCACTCAGGTTGCATTTTAACTTGATAAACGAAATAGGAAAATGTATTTGGTGGAAATATCACTTTCGACGGTAATTCTTGGCCTGAAGACGTAATCCCCCAACGTGGGTGATTACAGAAACATGTATGCACATATGTAGCCATTAATGTTTGTATAAATAAAATTAATATACCTGCTCTGTTCACTCATTGAGCACTATTTTGGTAGACACATGTTGTTTCATTGGATGTACTTCTAGGAAACTAAACTCTACTGGCTATATATATATATATATATATATATATATATATATATATATATATGTATATATATATATATGTATATATATATATATATATATATATATATATATATATATATATATGTGTGTGTGTGTGTGGAGCCTTCAAAAAGTTTCCAGACTATTTCATCAAGTAAGAAAAATTATACAAAAATTAAAAAGGTTCCAAACCTTTTCAAATTTGGAGGAGAGAGAAAATGCCATGACTGGCAAGAAACAAAAATTAAAGTTCTTCCCCTTTTTAATTTTTGTATTATAATTTTCTTGCCTGATGAAATCAAATATGATTGAAACGGTCTGCACATCGTAGCAAGATGTCACTGTATTTACATAAAGAATATTTCTTTCAGAGACCATCTTCTGTGTGTATTTGCATATGAGCTTTAAGTTGTATATTCCATGAGAATGAGTATCCACAAATTTGACAGGAATATGGTTTCTCTTTTGTGTGGATACGCATATGAGTCTTAAGATTATAGCTGCGCAAAAACGCGGCCTTGCAGACATTACATGAATGTGGTTTCTCTCCTGTGTGAATTTTCATGTGGGTTCTAAGATAAGAATTGGTTGAAAAGGCCGATCCACAAACCTGACAAGAGTATGGCTTGTCACCAGTGTGTGTTCTCATATGTGTTTTTAGGGTAGAACGTTCTGAAAATGCTGTGCCACACACTTCACAAGAATGTGGTTTGTATCCAGTGTGTATTCTCATGTGAACTTTTAAGTTAGAGTTTCGAGAAAAGGAACAACCACATACTTCACAGTAATGTGTTTTTTCTTGTGAGTGTGTTTGCATATGAATTTTAAGGTTGTAAGCCCTTGAAAACGTAGTGTTGCAAATAGGACAAGAATATGGTTTCTCTTCTGTGTGTATTGCCATGTGAGTTTTAAGATGTGAGCTGGCTGAGTATGAAGAGAAACAGATTTTACATGCATAGGGTTTCTCGTCTGTGTGGATACTTCTTGTGTGGGTTTTAAGATTAGAACTCCGTGAAAATGCAAACCCACAAATATTACAAGAATATGGTTTTTCTCCTGTGTGTGTTCGCACATGGGATTTTAGATCAGATTTGGCTGTAAATCTAACGCCACAAACTTCACAGTTATACGGTTTTTCTCCTGTGTGTGTCCGTATGTGTATTTTAAGCGTATTTCGTCCTGAAAATGCTGATCCACAAACCTCACAGACAAACGGTTTTTCCCCACTGTGAGTTCTCATATGGGATTTAAGAGTAGAACTTTGAGAAAAGGCCGTGCCACAAACTTGACAACAATATGGTTTCTCTCCAGTATGTGTTCGCATATGTGTTTTAAGGGTCGAGCTTTGTGAAAATTGACAACTACAAATCTGACAAGCATAAGGTTTCTCACCTGTGTGTGTTCGAATATGACTTTTGAGATCAGAGTTTGTTGAGAATCGACACCCACAGACTTGACAGACATGAGCTTTTTCTCCCGTGTGGATCTTCATATGACATTGCAGAGTGTATTTCTGTGAGAAGGAAAGTTCACAGATTTTACAAGAATATGGTTTCTCACCAGAGTGTGTGCGCATATGCCGTTTGAGGTTGGATTTCTGAGTAAACGATGCTAAACATATTTCGCAAGAAAATTTTCTCTTGTCGGTACGTTCCTGCATATCTACTGGTTCTGCTCTGAAAATACACCACACAATTTTCTCTGACATACAGTTATCTGCAAAAAAAGATATAACAATCAATTCCTATAATTTTTTTCCCTCTGTAAATAAAAGATGTTTTAAAAACACAAATATAAAGATTATATATTATTTAACTTCCATATATTGTTCTCATATGGGATTTAAGAGTAGAACTTTGAGAAAAAGCCATGCCACAAACTTGACAAGAATATGGTTTCTCTAAGTATGTGTTCGCATATGTGTTTAAAGGGTCGAGCTTTGTGAAAATTGACACAAATCTGACAAGCATAAGTTTTCTCACCTGTGTGTGTTCGAATATGACTTTTGAGATCAGAGTTTGATGAGAATCGACAAAAATACAAATATAAAGATTATGTATTATTTAACTTCCATAGATTGATTATATCAGACAAAGCCATTTTCATGTGATTAGATTTGTTAACACACAAAATTACAGATTTGGGGGCTATGAAAATCCAATTCATATGGCGTGCAGAAAAGGTGGGGGAGATTATTTTTTCATGTAATAGCCCAAGTCACAATACAATTTGTTTCCTTCAATAACTACAAGAAACCTTCTTTACCGCCAATAACAATGGCCAGTGACTCTTTATCTTAAAGCACATCTTTTAAAGGTCTCGGCCTTACATTCACAGGAAACATGAGTTGGAACAATTACATTGAGAGCATTGCCAGGACCGTTGTGAAAAAGGTAGGTTCTCTCTACCGTGCTAGAAAGCTACTGACGCCTGAAAGTATCTTGTACCTCTATAAGGCCACCATTCGCTCATGTATGGAGTATTGTTATCATATTTGGGCTGGTACATCTGCTACTAATCTTTCACTCCTAGAAAAGGTTCAAAAGAGAGTCGCCAACCTAATAGGTCCTGATCCAAGCTTCAGCCTCTGTCCCATCGACACTATGTAGCATCCCTCTGCCTGTTCTACAAGTATTTTAATGGTGAATGTTCCAACGAACTGCAAGCACTTGTACCCCCTCTACATAAATACCCCCGACAAACTCAACAAGCAGTAAAATTCCACCCCTTCACAGTAGAGATCCCTAGATGTAATAGAGCCTTCTACTCCAGTAGTTTCTTCCCCAGAACCACTAGACTTTGGAACTCCCTGTCAGGTTCCTGCTTCCCCAACTGTACTGACATGCAGAAGTTCAAGTGTAACGTGAACCAACATCTTGCTGCCCAACTCCCTACATAGTACCCCTGTAGCCTGTGTCACTAATAGTAGCCCCCTACATCAAAGTGGCAATGTGCCTTGTAAGGTGTGAAAATGTAAAAAAAAAACACAAAAAAAAATTGAAACTGATTTGAAGACCAAGGAGCTGTACTTGATCTTCCATGACCTGGCAGACCTCGAAACATTGTCACAAATGAAAATAAGAAAAAAGTGAGAGAGGTTGTCCAGCAGCATCCTGAAACAGTGATTCAACGACGTTCCACACAACTTAAAATATGTCAAGGCTCAAAATTCTCCACAGTTTAAAACTCTTCCCTTATAAAATGCAACTTGTTGAACATGTAAAGTCCAAAGACTTTCAAACAAAGGGTTCAATATGCAGTTCAAATGCAAGGACTTGTCCGAAATGATTGCAATTTTCTGCAAAAGTTGATTTTGTCAGATGAAACCAATTTTCATTTGAATAGATTTATTATCAAACAAAATTACAGATTTTAGCGCTCTGACAATCCAAGGGCAATTCACAGCAAGAGCAGCTGCATCCCATAAAGTGCACTGTCTGGTATGCAGTAACGGAGGAGAAGATTATTGGATCTTATTTTTTTGAAGATCAAGACGAAAATGCTGTCACTGTTACTGGAGAGAAATATCGGACTATGATTACAGATTACTGTACACACAAATTCAAAATAAGCCTGAATTATGGTTCAAACACAATAGAGCAATGGTGCATACGGCAAGAGACACCATAGAGCTTCTCGGCCAATGCTTTGGTGTTCCCAGACTTGACTACCCCTGACTTTTTCTTGTAGTTCGTCCTTAAATTAATACCAGAATTTGATGGCTCAACCCCGGTACTTGACTGGGTGGAGAAGGTGGAACTGCATTGCTTGTTGTCTATCATGAAGAGCATTGAGCATGTGGTTCCTCTGCGTCTGACTGGCAGGGCTTTCGTGGTATATCAACAGCTTATTCCTGAGGAAAAACAGGATTATAAAAGGATCAAAGAAGCACTATACAAGGCGTTTGCTATATACCCATCCACTAGGAAGCAATTTGAGGCAAGAACATTACGTCCAGGTGAAACTGTCTATGTTTACGAAGTTGACGATGTTGTTTAGATGCTGAACAGAAGATCTGACATTGGTTGGGATTGAATAAGATAGATAGAAATATATATTAGCAGAAAACCTGATGTTACCCGGGATTAAATGAGATAGATGGAAATATACACTAGCAGTAGACCTGACATATCCCAGGATTGAATGAGATAGATGGAAATATATACTAGCAAATCTGACGTGGCCTGGGATTGAATAAAAGAGATGGAAATATAGCAGATGACCTTGCAAATTTCTGTCAGGACTCCCAACCAGAGCAAAGCAACTCCTGTGAGCTAGCGTAAGCATAGCTTCATTGTCCCTTAATGACTTGGTGGACTAGACCAGGACCGTGATGAAGAATACCTATGAGATGAGAGAACCAGTAGTCGCTGCTGCACAGTGCACACCGAGTGATGATAGGCTGTCTCAAGTGCCTCGCCCGCATGATGAAGTCGTGTGTTATAGGTGCAGTGGCCAGCTGCCACCTTTTTGCTACGATCTGTGTAATAAGACTGGTCATATTGCTGGGGATTGTGCGGAAAATGGGGTCAGGGAAAAGGCACCAGCATCGACCTCTTCCCCAAGCAGAAATTAGACAAGGTGCTTCCAAACATTCAGGAGAAGGTGGAACTGCATTGCCTGTTGCCTATCACGGCTGCAGAAGTTTGCTTTGGTTATTTGTAATAGAAAAAATACTGTTTAACAAATTATTTTAATATTCTAGCAAGGCAGATTGCTACTATTCCGAAATTCACAGTTGGTAACCTAACCCTTGCTTAAAATTCAGATAACTTGCTTTTACTTTCTTATTTATTAGTCTAGTAATTAGTTGTAATAGTAATAAATAAGTAATAATAAATAAACACACAAACACATTTTAACAAGAAGTTAAGAGAGAAAGTTGTGCGAAATTCTATCAGTGAATTGTTGTAGGTTTTTTGTTTTGTTTCTTTTTCTTTTCTCCATAAATACCAGCCCATTTAATTGCAAAAATTAACTTTTATTGCTTACGGTAACATTTATTTCCTGTATATATTTATTTATTTTGTTGAAGTCTTTTGTTGGCTTCTCTGCTAAAACCCTGAAAGTGGTTCATAAATATATTTAAAAATAAAAAAAGCAGTTCATAATTTTTTCACAACAATTCTATTTTTATGTTTTATGTTGGTTGTTTTTGCATTACAGCATATCAACTCTTTTCAAAATTTCTAAAGTCATTCTTAACATGGGGAGGTTGGGGGTGTTTACTTCCAAAGCCATTCTTAACATGGAGAGGATGGGGATGTTTATTTCTAAACTCTTTTCTAATGCTGAATCCAGTTATTTTGAAGAACAATTTTTAATAGAGTATATTTGTTTTTTTTTAAGTCGGTTTCTATTAAACCCACAGTTGAGACCCTAACAGGTACTACCAGTCAGGGTCAGAGTAGACCTGGGAGCAATGGCAATTAAAGAGCAGCTCCACACTCCCCAAAGCCCGCATGCTGGGGCCTCATCATCGGATATAGTTTAAGGTAATATCCAGGACCTATGTTTTATGTGAAAAAAATTTCCCAACACCTGATGTTTGATTAAAAAAAAATAAGGCCGATAGCCATTAGTCGCATGCTATTGTGTAATGAATGAATGTGTGAATGTAGGATTGACATGAAATTCTTAAAGATAAACTAAAATGACCGAAAAATGGGCTGAAATGACTTAAATAAATAAAAAATAAATGACTTAGAATGACTTTAATGAACTTAAGGATGAATTGAATGACCTTAAGAATGACTTGAATGCTAAAAACATAACTGGAATCCTTCAAAAACAACTCGAATGATCTGGAGAATGACTTGAATGGCTTTGAGACTGACTGGTTGTAAAGTGGGTGATCATTTTACATTAAATTAATACAGAAAAGTGATCCCCCACTTTATATCACAATAAGTACAGCATGTAGTAAGAACAGATACTACACTTTGAGATATTACATTTGAATAATCACAGAAAAAAAATACAATTGGGAAAATGAACAAAAAACTTAGGCACAAGGCCAACTCAAAAAGCGGGGATGGTGAGGTTGGTTGATCCATCTCGTCTCTGTTGTAAATTTTAAATTATTTTTCTCTCGGCCAGCCTCTTTTATCATGGTTACCCATTTTAATTTGTATTTATGTGTGTGTGGTGGGAGGGGTGGGGGTGTTCCTACTTAAACCCAATCTTAAAACATTTTTTATTTATATAAAAAAATACAAAAAATTTAACAATCTTAATAAAATTTCATTTGTGTCGAGGAACTTGGAAAAAAAACCCCGGTCAGTAAGGTCCTCTCAACCCTATCTGAAATGCTAGACCACCCGTTTCACTCTGGTTTGTAAAGGAACCAGGGTTTCGCGGGCAGCCTCTAAATGGAGGGGGGAGGAGTTGTGTCCTAAATAGGGGAGAAAAGAAAAAATTGGCGGTGAGGGCAGGGGTGAGTGTTAGTGTTTGATTTGATTTCCTCCAAGATGAGTTGAATTTCGAGAGGAAGGGGGGGGGCAAAAGAAAAAATTGTTGTTTTTGGAGGTTGGGGGTCTTGGAGGCTTTCTAATAAGGGAAACAAGATTTATTCGGCTGGCTGAGAGGCTGAAGGAAGTAGAATTGGAAAGAGGCAGGGGTCCGACAGAAACTCCAGAACTGCGTGCTCCACACCTAGGCGGGGAACACATATTCAAATTTGGCCCCTCTTCATACACACAGACTTGCTAACTGTATCCATCTTCTTTCAAAAGCCACGCAATGCAGTCTTCTTCTGTCGCATCTGATCTTTACCCGTAGTTTGTGTTTAAAGAAAGCGATCAGATCCTGATCAGAAAAAGGTAGCACCCCCCGGCTATCTTGCAGTCTCGACGTCCAAATCACACCACGACCAGGATTGAGATGTAGACCATTTATCTCTCCCAGTGCCACGGCGCCCTTACATTGTCCACTACGTTTGATACAGCCATCCCCTCGCCAACATACAACCAATACTGACAGAGTTTGCAGTAATCAAAAAATGTGTGATCAGTTGTTTCTACGGCCATCGTCCCGCAACGGGGATAGGCCGGCGACTCCAAAAAACAGAACTGCATTGTATATTGTTGAGAGGAAGCGCGTTTCAGGCCAATCGCCAGGTCAGAGAGAACTCCGAATTGTTCAGATGACTCAAACCTGGCGCCCGGCTCCATGCGGAGCGGATCTCATTCTGCTGCCAACCCAAACGCGCGCATAGTGAGTCGTTGGCAGCCCCCCTCACTAGATCCCTGTGTAGTTCCCTACGGGTGGCAGTCACAAGGTAGCTGGACCCTCGTAGTCATTTTAGCGTGGTTCAGCACTCTTTCAGGAAGGCTGAATCTCCCCGCGGCCTGCGACGACTCTCGATAGTAGGGTCAAGAATGAGATCGGGAAAGGCGGCAGTGATCGCAGGGGGCAACGGTTGATCACCTTGAAGGTATTGGCTAAGGAAGGCTAGCCTCTTGGTGTCTCGGTGACATTTCAAGTCCAGCATTCTCAAACCTCCCTCACACGGACGTTGAATACAGACCTGTTTGCTCACCTAGTGTCTTCCTCTGTCTCAAAGAAGCGATGACAAGACTTTGACAAGAGATGTTAGGTGTTGTGTAGGCAGAGGAAGTACGGCCAGTCGGTAAAGGATAAGAGGGAAGACGTATGTAGCACACGCCTCAGCTCTACCCTTTAAGAAAAGTTTGACCCCAGCCGCCACCTTTGATTGTATCTCCGACCAATTCTTATCAAGCTGGAGACCCAGTCCGAACCACATGCCAAGGATCCAAACAGGACATCTGTCCAGCTGAAGTGCACCGGGAGGTTTGCATTATCACTTCAGGCGCCCAATACCAGTCCGACCAACTTGCTGCAGTATATCTTGGCCCCTGTGATTCTTTTGTACTGTACAAGTGCCTCCAACACAACCTTGATGTCTCTGAAGCTCGATACGAAGACCATGACATCATCAGCGAATGCGGATACCTTGGCAGCTGGGCCTCCAGGCAGAGCCATTCCGCACAAGGCCAAATTTGCCTCTCCACATCTCAGCTTGCGGAGCAGAAGCTCCAAGGGCAGGACGTAAAGTAGGGGCGACAGCGGACAACCTTGACGAACTGACCGAGAGATAACAAAGGGCTGTCGATACATCATGGAGATCCACTTGCAGAACTCCGGTTTAAAACCAGCGGCCTCTAAGACAGGAAATGATGGTCGACCCTATCGAATGCTTTGGACTGATCTTAGTTGATCAGCGCGGCTTCCGTGTCATCATCTATTCCCCCCTTTAGGATCATGCAGATCAGGTGCAAGTTGTTCTGAATCGATCTCCCCTTCACAGTGTAGTTCTGTTCCGGTTCAACCAACTTGTCAATTTACATTAAATTAAGATAACAGATTCGACAGGACCCTGGCCAACATCTTCAACTCTGTCTTAAGCAGAGTTATAGGCTGTAGTTGTCTAACTCTTCCCCGCCATGCCCGTCACCTTTCCTCAGCAATGTGATCACTCCCTTGGTTACCTGCCCTGGGATGGATCCCTGAGCAAACCAATGGTTGAACACATCCGTCAGAAGAGGCAGAAACATGGGCAACAGCTTCAAATACAGTTTGTATGGCAGACCATCGAGTCCCGGCGATCTGTCACAGCTGACCTGCTTCAGCACAGTAAAGACCTCCTGCTCTGTCACCTGGCCCTCGCAACTAGCCGCTCTAGCCACATCAAGACGGGGAGAGTTGGCCAAATAGTCACTAAACTCAAGGACTGGAAGATCGGGCTGCTGTGTAAAACGCTCCTCAAAATGTTCTTGAAACCCTTTGCAGATCTCCTGAGTCGATTCAAGGATGCGTCCATTCGGATGTCTAACTTTTGCAATGTATTTGTCCGAGCTACGCCTAGAAATCTCACCACGTGTGACAGCGAACAGAGTTGACTGCTTCGTTTCCTATTTTTCTAAGCCTAGCTCTGACTACTTGACCTTCGTAGCACTCGCTAGTCTCGCGCACAAAGCCCTGCTTAGCTAGTTCCTGACTAACCCTATAACCCTTCCCCGTAGCCCGGGCTAGTTTCTGCTCTAGCTTTGATCTTGGCCAAAAGGCCAAGAAAAGCTTAAAAAGCTAAGAACAGCATCTATTAACAAGACCTTTGATCTTAACCAAAAAGGCCAAGCACAAAAGTGACTTATAGAGTCGTTTGCACGCAACTAAAAACAGTTTATAAAAGTATTTTTATCATAAAAGTTATAATTTTGTTCAAAAATTAGAATAAAACCTGTTTGAATAAAACTTCTATTTTCATATTTGCACTAGCGAGGGGTACCCGGCATTGCCTGGGTGTTTTTCGGTGTGTGTGGTTGGGAAAACGAACGTTAAAAAACCCTGCTTTGGTAATCAAAACATCGACAAAAAACAAAAAAAAACTAACGTAAGGCAAACAAACGATGTTAAATGTAAAAATCGAAAAAACAAAAACAAAAAAGAAAACAGAAAAACGAACGTTAAAAAAAAAACATGTGAAAAATGGCTTAAATAAGCTTGTTTCGATATTAAAATTTAAAAATCGGTGGGTACCCGGGTGTTTTGGGGTGTGTGGTCGGGGGTGTTAATGGAAACCTAACAATAAGCGAAGTAAAAAAAAACAAAAAAAAAAACAGAAAAATGAACATTACGTGAAAAATGGCTTAAATAACACTGGTTCAATATTTAAATTTAAAAAATCGAAAAAAAAAGAAAGACATCTCACAACACGATTCGAACCCAAAATGTTTAGATAATGAACCAACGCGCTAACCAACTGAGCTAACACGACGTACATGAAATTCAGTCAATTCTTCAACTATTTAAACTAAATCAGGTGATGACGTCATCTGACGCATGTGTAGAACCGGTCGTCGTCAGGAGAGGACGGTTTTGTTGACCCCCCCCCCCCCGTAGAAAATTGTTGATTTCGTGGGGAAAAAATTAACGTTTTTGGCCAATTATTCAATATTTTTGGGGCAAAGGATGGAGCTCCAATATGATACTAAGTTTGTGAATTTTCGTTCTGTCTGTCGAAAGTTTTTAGCGGACACACAAACACACATACAAACATACATACACACATTTTCGCTTTTATATATATAGACTAGCAAGGGGTACCCGGCATTACCCGGGTGTTTTTCAGGGTATGTGAAAAAACCCCGAAGCGTTGACGACGCGCAGTTGGAAAATAGTAAAGTGTTTTAAAAAAAACAGGTGCGCGTTTTTGCTTGACGTGACGGCGATAGGTATTAAGCAGTTATTTTGTGCGGGACAGTTTTGAATAAATCGGTTTGTTTGTTTTTATAAACCCGCTCCCTGTTTATTAGGAGGAGTGAAATGAAAGCTACAGTCTGATATGACGAAGTCGACATTGACCAAACTGGCTCTGGGCCTGTTGTATTTATTTGCTCCCCCACCGAGCAAATTAGGCACAAGGCCGATTTTTAATGTGAGGAGTCCAGGGAGGGGGAAGGGAAAATGGGGACCAGCTCCCGAGAGGAGGGAAATGGGAGCTGGTTAAAGGTCAAGCATGTGGGGTTGCCCCCACATCTGGTCTTTGCTAGTCATAGCTAGTCCTAGCTAGTCATAGCTTGCAGCATCTGCCGGAACAGATACTACACTTTGATCATGTCACCCGGGCCCCGGAGGGCGCGCGGGCAAGTGGCTCTGGGCCTGTGATTAGAGTCGAAGTTCGCTTTTTTTATACCGAAAACCGAATGTAACGCGTGCCGATGCGGGAAATGTGGAATAATTAACGTTTGAAAATCAATAAAATTAAATAGAGAGGCAAGCTCCGTCGGTAATTCATAGATATTACAATTTATAGATGATATAAAAAGTTTTAAAAAGTTGTGAAACGAGCAAGCGCTTCTCTGAAAGCATTCTTAGCATGCGTGTTGGACTGTTGGAGTGTTTATTCTGAAAGCCATTCTTAAATGAGTGTTGGGGTGTTTATTCCGAAAGCCGTTCTTAACATGGGGAGTTTGGGCATGTTTATTTTTTTTTAATTTTTTTTTTTATTTTTTTTTACAAAGGCATCACCACATTATCAAGGCCCAGAGGCCACTCAAGGATAAGGGTTAAAGAGTGTACAGTAGAAATTGGTCAATATAGTAATCATTAGTAATGAAAATTTGTTAAATTTGATAACTTATATGGAACGGCTCATCAAGAACTTATTTACTTTAGACTTGAACACAACCATATTGTAGTCAGCCGGAAAGCAGGAAAACGGAAGACAATTCCACAGGCGTGCAGTTCTAAGAAAGAAGCTTTGTTCATGGAATCTACGTTTAGGTTTAGGCACAGATAAAGAGTGGGGGAAATTATTGATAGTGTTTACAGCTAGACGAGTGTTTCTTGTGAAAGTTTGGCGAGGGGGGACTATAGATTGAAGCTCAGTTGAACACTTTCCATGAAAATAACGATACATCAGAGACAAACTCGCAACATCTCTTCTGTGAGATAGAGGTTGCAAGGAGGAGAAAAGGACATCTCCTACGAGGCTACGAAGTCTATTTTGAACTCTATCAAGGCAGGACAAGTCCTTTCTAGCAGTTCCTGCCCAGATGTGGCAACAGTATTCCATCCTTGGACGTACCTGGCTCTTATATAGATAGAGAATAGCATCAGCAGTGAGATATCTACCGGATCGATAGAAAGATCCCACCATTTTTCCAGCGGCCTTGGCAACAGATTTGATATAAGTGTTCCATTTAAGATCAGGAGTAATGGTCAAGCCCAGAAGCTTGTCAAAACTTGAGGCCTCCTGAAGACGAGAGCCATTCATTTCAATTGATGACAAATGTGGATTAGAATGTTGATGATGTAAAGAGAGAAGCTTGGTTTTAGATGCATTAAAAGTAACCAGCCACTCCTTTCCCCATTGTACTACGTGCTCAAGATCAACTTGGTCGTTTACTGTCTTAGATGTGGTACCATAAATGGTAGTGTCGTCAGCATAAATGTCTACAAATGATGTAAGGATATGATTTGGAAGATCATTAATGTAGATCAGGAAAAGAGTTGGGCCCAGGATGGATCCCTGAGGGACACCGGCATTAATACTGTGAGCTTCTGATTTTTGCCCCTCAACTACTACTCTTATGAACCTATCAGAAAGAAATGATTTAATAATTGAGAAGACTTTTCCAGCTATACCATAGCTAGCGATCTTATGAAGTAAACCTTTATGCCATACCCTATCAAAGGCTTTAGATATGTCAAGAGCAATTTATTCCTAAAGCTATTCTTAACATGGTGAATTTGAGGGTGCTTATTTCGAAAGCTGTTCTTAACATGGGGAGGTTGAGGGTGTTTATTTCTAAAGCCATTCTTCATGGGAAGGTTGGGGTGTTTATTTCTAAAGCCATTCTTAAAATGGGAAGGTTGGGGGTGTTTATTTCTAAAGCCATTCTTAGCATGGGAAGGTTGGGGTGTTTATTTCTAAAGCCATTCTTAAAATGGGAAGGTTGGGGGTGTTTATTTCTCATATCGTTCTTTACATGGGTATTGGGATGTTTATTCCGAAAGCCGTTCTTAACATGGGTGTTCGTGTGTTTATTCCGAAAGCCGTTCTTAACATGGGTGTTGGGGTGTTTATTCCGAAAGCCGTTCTTAACATGGGGAGTTTGGGCATGCTTATTCCTAAAGCCATTCTTAACATGGGGAGGTTGGGGTGTTTATTTCTAAAGCCATTCTTAAAATGGGAAGGTTGGGGGTGTTTATTTCTAAAGCCGTTCTTAACATGAGTGTTGGGATGTTTATTCCGAAAGCCGTTCTTAACATGGGTGTTGGGGGGGGGTACTCCAAAAGATGTTCTTAACATGGCAAGGTTGGGGGTGTTAATTCCAAAAGCCATTCTTAACATGGGGATGTTGGGGGTGTTTATTTCTAAAGCCATTCTTAACATGGGAAGGTTGGGGGTGTTAATTCTGAAAGCCATTCTTAACATGGGGAGGATGGGGGTGTTTATTTCTAAAATTCCCCCCAAATAGTACTATAATGTATTTTTTTATTTTGTTTCAGACATTTTTTTCTTTTAATTTTAAATTGGCAGTCAATGAAAAAAAAAAAAAAAAAAAATTAAAAATTCTATGTTCTGAACCCCCCCCCCACTTACAGTGCTTTTCTTCTTTTTCATATAATTTTAGATGTTCCACAAAAGATTTGTACGCCATGTTAAAAGGCAGTTTGCTACGTAAAGGTATATCCAACAGTCGTCGTTTATGTTACCGCCTGCTTGCGTGGAGCGTAAATGGAAGCTGTAAAATAGCAGAAAATAGTCCCTGGGTTCAGGGGTTAATACCATGCAAACGGTAAATTTGCGACGGGTTTCATTATCAGGTTCGTTGTCAGCGACCTCGATAACCCCTAAAAAAAAAACAAATTAGAGTGGTGGAAGTTCTGTTGTTGCGAATAATTACGTGAATATTAAAATATTTAAAAAATATTATAAAATAAAACGTTATCTTTCATTATTTCTTTTTTATTTGTTAACACCGTATTTTATTTGTATTGTTCAATGTTTTAGATTTTGAAATTATAAAATAAAAATTTTAAATTATAAAATAAAAATTTTGAAATTATAAAATAAAAATTTTAAATTATAAAATAAAAATTTTAAATTATAAAATAAAATTTTGAAATTATAAAATAAAAATTTTAAATTATAAAATAAAATTTTAAATTATAAAATAAAAATTTTGAAATTATAAAATAAAAATTTTTAAATTATAAAATAAAAATTTTAAATTATAAAATAAAATTTTGAAATTATAAAATAAAAATTTTAAATTATAAAATAAAAATTTTAAATTATAAAATAAGGTAAAACTATACAAACACCGTGACAGCGAATTAACCCTACCCCTAACCCTAACCCCTAACCCTAACCCTAACCCTAACCCTACCCCTAACCCTAAACCTAACCCTAACCCTAACCCTAACCCTAATCCTAACCCTAACCCTAACGCTGTCACGGTGTTTGTATAATAATACCTAAAATAAATCACATTCAATAATTATATATGTAAACAAACTTCTGTTTACACTAAGCGGGACCGAACGTGTCCCCCCTTTTTTATATAATAGTATTCGAGGCTCTTTGTACGACTAAACGGCAAATCTGCTAAAATGTCTTAAAATATCACATTCGGCAAATTGAAATGTGATATTCGTTTTCATATTTTCATATTTGGCTACTTGTATAGTTTAAATTAAACTTTAATCAAGACATTAAAAAATGAAAATATCAAAAGGGTATATTGGGAGTATCCGTTATGGACTGACTTCGAAAAAAAATTTCATTTGATTTGATCGAGTAGTTTTTTTTTTTGTTTTTTTTTTTTTAATTTTTTTAATTTTTTATTTTTACAGCGGGAAAACACGTTTTTATGAGAGTCAGTCATTATGGAATTTGTTAAACACACCACGGGGAGATAACTCCAGTTAAAGCGCGGACACTCCCTCCCCATCTTTAATACTAGTTTTTCTTCCTAAAAATCAGACCTTTTGCTCGGTATCATAACAAATTGTTTTTTCGCTGTAAAATAAAATAAAAATGTAAAAAAATGAATAAATAAAAAATGTAAAAAAAACAAAAAAAAAAAACTACTTGATGAAATTAAGTGATTTTTTTTTTCGGAGAACTTCGTTCCATAACGGATACGTGCAATATAACCCTTTTTTTTTTTTTCGATATTTTCATGTTTTAATATCTTGATTAAACTGTACAAGTTGGTTTTTTATTTAAAAAAATACATTATATACAGTGTTGGTCATCCGTAATGGAATATGTGTCTGACGTCACTTCCGCCGAATTGCTTTGTAAAAAAAAAAGTGCAAATTTTAACGAGTACCGTTTTATAATTACTTACCTTCCACGTGATCCAAGTATTTTTCAAAAAAAAAAAAAAATCATTGATTGAAAAGTTGACCAGCAGAAAAAGAGAAAAAGCGATTTCAGAAAACCGGTGTAATAAAAAAATTGTCCCCTGCGAAAATTTCGTCCCTATCGGAAAAGGAACACAAGAAAACTTCGAATTATTTGGATTCTGTTCTCATCTTAGGTGTTCCTGGTGACACAACGTATATCGGTCGATATAATCTCTAACCCTCTTCAGTTGGATAGTGTCAAACTCGGGAATCTGCACAAAACCCATTATGTAATCGATGCGGCTACGATAGGTGCCTCAGAATTTTGGGGGTATTTTTCACACAAGACTGCGAATAAAATAAAAAAAAATAAAATAAATAAATAAACTCGTAATTTCTCTTTTTAAAGTTGGTTGTTTATTTTCTTCATGGAATATACTTCCGAAATAAACTATTAAAGTTGTTTTAAAAATAATAGAAATATTCTTTTTTATTAAAAAAAAAACAAACAAAAAAACAGTGTTTACAAAGTGCCTGCGCGCCTTCATGCGGCCTTCTTTTTTACGTAATTGAATTTTACGAGTTAATTTTTTTTTAATTTTTCAACTTTAAAAATCTATAAAATTTTTTCTATTGATTCTATTTTTACGATATTTTCAGGGTCAATGTGAAATTTTATGCTCTTTCCAATAAACCGATTATAATATTTTAGACAAACGTTTTTTGTTAAATTTACCGCCCCCCCCCATTTTGAAATATCTATTAAAGTTTTAATAATTAATTTACTCACCAAAGTTATCATAAATTGAAGATAAAAGATCAATAAATAAAATATTCTAATTTGAAACAACAACAAAAAAGATGTTTTTTTTTTTTTTTTTTTGGAAATTTACTTGTAAAGTCCAAAGTTTAAAACCTTTTTCTTTTTTAACCACGTGCATTTTTTTTTTTTAAGTGTTATGCTTAGATTGTCAAGTAAATATCGGACGCTGACGACAATTTTTTCTGTTTCATTCAATGTTTTCTTATATATATATATATATATATATATATATATATATATATATATATATATATATTTAATTCACTCGATAAACAAGAAATAAAATAGATTAATCAAAAACTCATGTATTTCATAAGGAGAATAAAAAAAATCGTGCTACACGAATGACCCGGTCTGGGCCGGGTTGACATGCTAGTATATATATGTGTATAGGTGTATATACATATATGTATATTCATGAATTAAAATGTGGCACGCGTCTGCGGATGAAATGTCAGAAATTGACAAGCTAAACGGGAATTGTTTCAATATTTCTCACAAATATAAACAAACCTTGTTGTTATGAAAAATGTAAGAGAAAGGAATCTGGTTATGTGAATGTTCTGAAAAGATTGACAGGAAAAAGTGACAGAAGGAAAAAGATTGCAGTTGGAGATGTGATTGTCAACCGAGTGGACGTCATGATAATTCTCTCTGTCGCTCCCCCACTCTCTCTCTCTCTATCTACCAAAAGCAAGAACAACAGGAGAAATAAAAAACGGACTGTTGCTTACACCAATGGTTGTTGTGTTTTGAATTCTTAAAAAGGGTTTATAATATAACAATCGGTAGAGTGTTTTTTTTTTTTTTGTTGTTTAACAGCAAAAACTTATAAGTGAATGTGCTCATTTTACATATAAGGGTGCCCCAAAATACTAATTTTGGTTTACAGCACACAATAGAAAAAGACATTAATTGTGGCGCTTCGAAGCCACCGGAAGATAAATTCAAAGAAAATCAGAAATTTGTCGCCCTTTATTTGAACAGTGAAAAACATCTGAGTTCGTGTTTTTTTTTTGTAATCCTTGTTTAAAAAAATATTTTATTTAAAAAGGACATGGAATATAAGTATAAATATGGATAAATTCTTAATAATGAAGAATGGAAGTATCCACTGAATAGTATTTTTTATAGGTAAGTGACTTTTTGGAATTTATATATATTTTTTTATAATCGAAGTAAGTAAAATTTCGTTGATTTTCTTGAAATCTTTTTTAAAGAAAACCGATTTAAAAAAACAAATATTGCATAATTTGCTATTAAACTAATTAATTCAACAAACTAATAAGAAACAAAGGAGAAGCAAAAACAAAACAAAAAATTGTTTTCTTCACCGAATTGACTGTTCCTGCATTACCTATGCAATGTTCCCATTTACTTGCCTCCCCACGAGGGCAGAGTTAGACAAAAGGTCGGTTTTTAATGTGGGGAAAATCAAGCTTTAAAAAAAAAAGGGGGGGGCACTCTGGATACGAACAAAAAAATAAAAAAATTGTCTTAGTCATTAAGGATTTCTCCTCCACTGACCGAGGACAGAAATGGTGAAGTGTAGAATCAGAGCAGATACTACACTGTAATCTTGGCCAGAAGAAGATTAGCGGGAGAAAATTTCAAAAATAAAAACGTATTATTTATGTGTTACAGAAGATAAAAAAAAACATTGATACCGTAGGTTTTAAATTCAAAACAAAGAGGACTAATATTTGATCGGCTATGTCGACTGTTTATACCTATTATTTTTTTTTTAAATTTTGGTCTTTGCTCATTTAATTGAAAAAAAAAATTAGGGTTCGATTTACATTTTTCAAGTAGTTACAAGCTTCAAAAGATAGTAAGTTGAATTATTCAAGCTCTTATCATGCATTTTTAATGGCGGCTTCTGATATACCTGTTAGCCATGTCTGGGTAGAAAGTCTCAAGTAATTCGCAATTGGACCTTTATAAATTAATTATAAATAACATATATATATATATATATATATATATATATATATATATATATATATATATATATATATATGTTATTAATAATTAATAGTATTTTTTTGATTCATCCAGCCTTGACAGACGTGTTTTTAAATATTCTCTCCAGTACTTTTCTTTCAATGATTTGGAATTCATTCCATTTGCGCTTTTTTCCAAGGAACTCTGCCTTTTGGATTATTTTGGACCATTTGGAATTTACCCATTGGATTGAAATTTTAAATTCGACCGTTTTGGATTTTTACCCTTCACCGGACTATCCATTCATGTGAAATCTTTTTATCATTTTTCTTTTGCCTCCTGTTCCCCTTACCTCCCCCTTTTTATAACCAAGTAAGATCTGTGACTTACTTGTAGTTTCATTAAATACTTTTACATGCAAAATCCGATCCTGAATTTTGCTAATTCCTGCCCTCTGATGAGGAGAGTATTTCTTCGAAACTCCGCGGATTAAGGACTATCCACTTATCTTGTGTTTCCTTTTTTAAAATTAAATATGTTTTTAACTCTTTTTCAAGATGTCTTTTAACATGTTTTATTAATCATTTGTTCATATATATGTATATATATATATTATATATATATGTGTGTGTGTGTGTGTGTGTGTTATTTATATATATATATGTTATTGTTATGGGGAGATAGGTAATCAACTCGGTACATTCTACGTAAGGAACTGAGTCACCAGATTTCACCGGACCATTGAAAAAAACAGAGACTTCCCCTTGAACGTTAACAGGCTGTATTTGTCTCTATGTAAATACGTAAATAAACTTCTCTTTCAGTATTAAAACCACAGTGTATATTTATTCATTCCTTTCACGGAATACTTTATCTTTGATATGGCTGAATAATAGGCCACCTTAGGACATATCAAATTGGCGACGAGTAAAAAAAAAAAAAAAAGAAAAAGTCAGCACATGATGAGCGCGAAATTTAAAAAAAAAAATTTTTTGAAAGAGTTTATATCCGATTAAGGAAATACTTCTAAGAAAGCGAAAGATGGGTATTCACGCCAGTACAAATGATTTTTATATTCTTATTGGCGTTTTTTTTTTTTTTTTTTTTTTTTTTTAACTTTATGAAACGTTGACAGCATATCGTCTCATTTTGAAAAGCGATTCGGAGGTGTTTTGTTTTTGGTTAATACGATAAAAAGAATTGTACTGTGGAAATTGTTTTTTTCTGTCATAAAGAAATCCTGGGTTTGTATTACTGTACACATAGATTCGAAAAAGTTGTCAAAAAACAAATATATAACAAATTAATGTTATCAAAGGCAAGATAAGTTACTTTTCTACCAAACTGGATGTATTTTTCGTGTTTTTATTCAATGTAACATGTTTATTCAGCTCAAAAACCATACAGTGTTTACCGATGTATTGGAACATTCAAGATGGAGTCTGATTCTCTCTTTAACACGGTAAGTTTGGGAAAAGATGTTATAAATAAAACACCGGATAAAATACTGTTAAAAACTCGCTCAATACATGTTACATAGGTTGACATATATTCGGCAGGTTTTTAATAGTATTTTGTATAGTTTTTTATTTATAACACCTTTTTCCAAACTTACGGTGTTAAAGAGGGTGTGAGACGCCATCTTGAATTTTCGAATACATCGGTAAACACTGTATGTTTTTCGAGCTGAATAAACATGTTACATTGAATAAAAGCACGAAGAATATATCCAGTTTGGTAGCAAAGTAACTTATCTTGCCTTTGATAACATTTATTTGTTATATATTTGTTTTTTGAGAACTTTTTCGAATCTATATGTACAGTAATACAAACCCGAAATCCTTAAAAGAAGGTTACGTGCAAAAGACGAAAAGGATCTCTGAAAATTTGTACACTATTGATATTTTGTATCGTGAATTTTTTTTTCTCTTTGAACATTTCTCAAGTGCTGACAATTTTTTTTTTCTTTGAACATTTCTCAAGTGCTGACAATTTTTTTTCTCTTTGAACATTTCTCAATTGCTGACAATTTTTTTTCTTTGAACATTTCTCAAGTGCTGACCATTTTTTTGTTTCTCTTTGAACATTTCTCAAGTGCTGACAATTTTTTTTCTCTTTGAACATTTCTCAAGTGCTGACAATTTTTTTTTTCTCTTTGAACATTTCTCAAGTGCTGACATTTTTTTTTCTCTTTGAACATTTCTCAAGTGCTGAAAATTATTTTTCTTTGAACATTTCTCAAGTGCTGACAATTTTTTTTTAACATTTCTCAAGTGCTGACAATTTTTTTTCTCTTTGAACATTTCTCAAGTGCTAACAATTTCTTTTTCTTTGAACATTTCTAAAGTGCTGACAATTTTTTTTAACATTTCTCAAGTGCTGACAATTTTTTTTAACATTTCTCAAGTGCTGACAATTTCTTTTTCTTTGAACATTTCTAAAGTGCTGACAATTTCTTTTTCTTTGAACATTTCTTAAGTGCTGACAATTTTTTTTAACATTTCTCAAGTGCTGACAATTTTTTTTCTTTGAACATTTCTAAAGTGCTGACAATTTGTTTTTTTATCTTTGAACATTTCTCAAGTGCTGACAATTTTTTTTCTGTGAACATTTCTCAAGTGCTGATAATTGTTTTTCTTTGAACATTTCTTAAGTGCTGACAATTTTTTTGAAGATTTCTCAAGTGCTGACAATTTTTTTTTAACATTTCTCAAGTGCTGACAATTTTTTTTCTCTTTGAACATTTCTCAAGTGCTGACAATTTTTTTTCTGTGAACATTTCTCAAGTGCTGATAATTGTTTTTCTTTGAACATTTCTTAAGTGCTGACAATTTTTTTGAAGATTTCTCAAGTGCTGACAATTTTTTTTTAACATTTCTCAAGTGCTGACAATTTTTTTTCTCTTTGAACATTTCTCAAGTGCTGACAATTTTTTTTCTCTTTGAACATTTCTCAAGTGCTGACAATTTTTTTTCTGTGAACATTTCTCAAGTGCTGATAATTGTTTTTCTTTGAACATTTCTCAAGTGCTGACAATTTTTTTGAAGATTTCTCAAGTGCTGACAATTTTTTTTTAACATTTCTCAAGTGCTGACAATTTTTTTTCTCTTTGAACATTTCTCAAGTGCTGACAATTTTTTTTCTCTTTGAACATTTCTCAAGTGCTGACAATTTTTTTTTCTCTTTGAACATTTCTCAAGTGCTGACAATTTCTTTTTCTTTGAACATTGCTCAAGTGCTGACAATTTTTTTCTTTAAACATTTCTTAAGTGCTGACAATTTTTTTTTCTTTGAACATTTCTAAAGTGCTGACAATTTTTTTTCTTTGAACATTTCTCAAGTGCTGACATTTTTTTGTGACCTGTGGAAATTTTTTTTCTGACCTGTGGAATTTCCACAGCAGCATTTTTCCTATGCAATATATTGTTGCTGGACACGCTGTGAGCGTTCTATTCAGCATGAATGAAGGCACAATCATATTCTAGTTTTTTTTTTATTAAAACTGTACTTCCGCCTTACTAAAATAATAACTTTGATATATTTCATGGGCTGATTATTTCATTACAAACACACCGGTCAATTAACTCACATTTTATCATTTTTCATAATTATTGAATATGTTACTATGTTCGACAATAATTTTGCATGATTTCAACCCACATTATCGCCTCTCCCTTTACTAAAATATTAAATTTGATATATTGTATCGGCTGATTATTTTATAAAAATTCATTATTACAAACACACTAATGCATGAAATCACATTTTATCATTTTTCATAATTCTTGGATATGTTACTTATTTCGACAATCATTTCATCATTTTTAATAATTCTTGGATATGGTACTAATTTTGACAATAATTTTTCATCATTTCAACTCACCATATCGCACACCTTACTAAAATAATAACTTTGATATATTTTATAGGTTGATTATTTCATTTACAAACACACATATCAATCAACTCACATTTCATAATTTTTCGTAATTCTTGGATATGTTACTAATTTCGACAATATTTTTTTATAATTAAACCAATGTTGTCGCCCAATCTTATTAAAATAATAACTTTGATACATTTGCTGGGCTGATTATTTCATTACATACACACACACACTAATCAATTAATCTCCATTTCATCATTTTTCATAATTCTTGGGTATGTTACTAATTTCGACAATCATTTTTCATAATTTATACCCACATTATTACCCCCTCTTAATAAAATAATAGTTTTGAAATATTGTCTGGGCTTATTATTTATTACAAACACACTAATGCATGAAATCACATTTCAGCATTTTTCATAATTCTTGGATATGTTACTTATTTCGACAATCATTTTTCATAATTTTAACCCATATTTTCGCCCTTCTCTCTTTACTAAATAATAACTTTGATATATTGTCTAGGCTGATTATTTCCTTACAAACGCACCAATCAATTAAGTAATATTTCATCATATTTTCGTAATTCTTGGATATGTCACTAATTTCGACAATATTTTTTCATAATTTAAACCTTCCTTATCTTCTTCCCCTTTACTTATATAATAACTTTGATATATTGTCTAGGCTGATTATTTTATTATAAACACACCAATCAATTAAATCACATTTCGTCATTTTTCGTAATTATTGGATATCTTCCTAATTTCGACAATAATTTTTTATAATTTAAACCATCATCGTCGCCCTCTCTTACTAAAAAATTACTTTGATATATTTCTGGGCTGATTATTTCATAAAAAACATAACTATCAATTAACTCACACTTCTTCATTTTTCTTGATTCTTTGATATGTTACTCATTTCGACAATTATTTTTAATATTTTTAACCATATTATCAACCGCCCACTACAAACATAATAACTTTGATCTATTATCTGGGATGATTATTTCATTTCAAACACACTAATCAATTAACTCACATTTCGTCATTTTTCATAATTCTTGGATATGTTACTTATGTCGACAATCATTTTTCATCATTTTAACCCACATCATTGCCCCACTTAGTCAAATAATAACTTTGATATATTGTCTGGTCTGATTATTTCATTACAAACACACTAATGCATTAACTAACATATTATCATTTTTCATAATTGTTGGATATGCTACTAATTCTGACAATTATTTTTCATAATTTAAACCATCCTTATCGCCCTCTCTTACTTAAATAATTACTTTGATATATTTCCTGGGTTGATTGTTTTACTATAAACACACAATCGATTAACTCACATTTAATCTTTGTTCATAATCCTGGATCTGTTACTAATTTCGATAATAATTTTTATAATTAAAAACCCACATTATGCCTCTCCCTCCTACTTATATAATATATTTGATATATTGTCTGGGCTTATTATATCATTACAAACACACCAATCAAGTAACTCACATTTCATCATTTTTCATAATTCTTGGATATGCTACTAATGTCGACAATAATTTTCATAACTTTAACCCACTATGTCGCTCCTCATTACTTAAATAATAACTTCGATGTATTGCCTGTGCCGATTATTTCATGACAAACAACTCAATAAATTTTGAGTATTCTCATATGTTTCACCTATCTTATCCAATCCCAGGTGACGCCGCATATTCTGATAATATATATCGTTCACCTATCTCATTTGATCCCCGGCGACGCTAGGTATTTTGCTACTATATGTTTTCCACCTATCTCATTCAATACTGACAATTTCTGATAGTATATATTTCCACATCTCATTCAATCCCTGGACTGACTTCACATATATATATATATATACATACATATATATTTACATATATCTATGTATATATACAAATATATATGCACATATACATATATATATATATATATATATATATATATGTATATGGTAAAACTGGTAATTAATAAAAACTTGAAGAGAGTGCTCAATACTATTGCAGAGCAAATATGTGTGTTTTTTTTTTTATTACTATTTTATCTGTTTGGCTACATATGTTTCCGATGTTGGACCATGTTTACAATCCGACAATTCGTCAGGCCTCGCAGATATATATATATATATATATATATATAAAAGTGAAAATGTCTGTGTGTGTACATTTCCTTACCAAACTACTCTGTCAATTTTCAGTCTACAGGCTCGAGATTTGACATAAGGGATATTTAGATTTGGAAAAATCTTTTTAATTCCTTTTCAGCCAGAAATTTTGCTGTCAAGGGATCAAAGTTCAACCTTTGACATTTAAGAACTCTACCAAACTTCTCCGCTGTGGCAAAAGCTGTGAAAATGAGGGCTTACCGTTCAAACGACCTAGGTGTGTGTGTGTGTGTGTGCTTTGTTATCCCTGCAAAAAGAATTCCAAGATGGCGTCGACGGCATTTTGTAATGGTATGATCTTGGAAACTCTCGCAAAATCTCGTGCACATATGCAAATCAGTTGGTCTTCGACAACTATAAATTCAGGTCGTTTTGGAAAGCAAGGGGAAAGAATGGCTGATTGGTAATTGTGTATGCTGGATCTTGTTGGTGGCGTGTCGGACACCATGTCTGTGTGTGTACTGATCGAACCACTTTCCTGTCCCTTGCACATTGGACTTAACGTATTCAACTAAGAGTTCGCCACCATTTGTTTTTTTTAAATATATCGATAAACATTGTATGATTTTCGAATCAAATAAACATGTTACATTAAATAAAAAAACTAAAAACTTTTCCAGTTAGGTAGAAAAGTAACTTATCTTGCCTTTGGTAACATTTATTTGTTATATACAAGAACCCAAGTTTGCAAACTTGAGTTCTTGTATCGGAAAATATCCCGTAAATAAAACGTTGTTTATTAAATCGTTATTTTTTTGCATGTTTTTTTGTTTTTTTTTTGCATTTGCATTTGCATAAACCAAACATGGATATAAATATCAGTAATACATCTGCTGGGTAGTAAGCTTCATTTCGGTACCTAACTTGCCTGGGTGGGTTGCTGTAGGCTGAGATAAACCGCGTCTCTCTCTCTCTCTCTCTCTCTCCCTCTCTCTCTCTCTCTCACACACACACACACACACACGTACACACACACACCCACAGTAAATCGAACTTACTAAGAGAGATAATAACTTCTGGCGAATACCGGAAAAATACCCCGTTAGTAAATCGTTATTTTTTTATTTTATTTATTTATTTATTTATTTATTTATTTATTTGCATTTCCATACACCAAACATGGATATAAATATCACTAAAACATTCGCTGGGTCATAAACTTCATTTTGGTACCTAACTTGCCTGGGTCGGTTGCCTATAGGCTGAGATAAACCGCGTGGCACACACACACACACACACACACACACACACACACACACAAACGGTAGGAAAATTTATAATAATATTTGCTTTTTTTTTTACAACTTTTTCGAATCTATTATTAATGTATGTATTCTAACAGTATTTCATATACTTTTTTTAGTTTTGTTTTAGTTTAAACTCATTTTTCCAAACTTAACGTATTCAACTAAAGGTTCGTCGCCATTTGTCTTTTTCAAATACATCACTGTAAACACTGTATGATTTTTGAACCGATGACACATTTTAAAATGAGTAAAACCACTAGAAACTGGTCCAGTTGGGTAGAAAAGTAACTTATTTTGCCGTTGATAACATTTATTTGTTATGTATTTGTTTTTGGAAAACCTTTTCGAATCTATGTGTAAATTCATTTAAGTAACACAATTCGATTGCCTATTTACTTTTTTACTTTAGTTTAAAAATTTTAAAAAATAATTGGATCTCCAAAAAAATTGAATTGTAGGCACCGCCAAAACTGGGGGGGGGGGTGCAGGTCAGTACTTTTTGACGGACCGTCTTTTTAAAAATCTACCAAAAATCAGGTAATTATCCGATCAATACGAAATTTTCAGCGATTATTAAGAGAAGAATGAACTTTATAACAGTGTACTTATTTTTCATAAACGATATTTATATATATATATATATATATATATATATATATATATATATATATATATATATATATATAATTTGCTTACAATCCCCCCTTGTTTTGAAGTGGGAACAAATATGCTTAAAATAATCATCTGAAACTGAACACAACATATTGTGTTGTTGTAAGGGACAGAATTATAGATTAAAAAAAACATTGTTTGCATACCTTATTTTGACGTCTTAATATCAGAACTTCGATTGTGTTTAATTATCCCGCTTTTGAGTTTTGAAGTGTGAAATTCGGTGAATATGTTAAGTAAAATAATTAAATTAAGTTAAGCAAAACAAAAAAAAAAAATTTTAATATCTATACGAAAAAAGCCATTTTAAAATCTTTGATAAATAAATTAACAAATTTTTTTTTAGCGAGCCGAATAATGCATGACCATTATTAAACAGGGCATGCTTTGAAGAATTGATACAAAAAAAAATTCGATAAATGTTGTGCCCTTTGTGTTAAAAATAGCATCGTTTTTTTCGATCCCGTTTGAAAACGTTTGCCGCCTTTCCAAACACGCTGAAATATTTTTTTTATTCTGCTTTAAATTGCCCCCTCCCCTCATTTTGGGGAAACTGGCCCCCACACACATACACATTAAAAACCAAACTCATACAAATGGTCACCCATTTGGTACTGGCCAGCCTCAGCTTAATAATACATTGAAATTTTCGTAACTGAAAAATAAGTTTTTTTTGGCCTGTGTGGTCTTCCATAGTTTTCTTCTTATCAAATGCAAACGTAAACAGTGTCGATCTAGACTCTAGATCGACGCGAAATAACTGGTTGCCTATATGAATAAGTGGAATTATTTGAAATTTAGGTACTTATATCATAATATTTTTGCATATTTTCTTAGAAAATCATCCTAAATCTTAGTTAGACAATAAATAAATAAATAAATAAATTATTTCAAAAACCTTTTTTTTTTTTTTTTTTAAATATTTATGTACGTTTTTTGTGCAAAACAAAAAATGTCAATTGTTAACTTTTTGGGAAAATTAAACATTTAAAATTTAATTAAAAATAGTAGAAAAAGTTTTACATTATTCTGTTTTCTATATGATAAAATTCAGGGTTTTATTTTTCTGGAAAAAAAAGTTACTCAGAAATAATGGATTTTAATAAATGTAATTTCGTTTTAAAAAACAACTTGATTTTGCGGCCATTTTTGGCGGTGCCTATACAAGTATATGTTTTCTGCAATTGTCAATTTCAATATCGTTTCATTATCATTTCTAATTAGTCAAAATCAGCACTTGTAGCGATAAACAAAAATAAACAAAAAGCTTTAGCGTCTACCTACCTCTCATGGAATGTCGTAGATTGAAACACAGTGAAACGTTGTTTGGTACTAGTGCACTTATTTATCCGTGCTATTTTTAAATAGTACTTTAAAGTTTAATTAAAGTTTTATGATATCTGTTTTTTATTAAATTGTTAGGTGAAAGTATCTGTGCTATTTTTAAATAGTACTTTCAAGTTTAATTAAAGTTTTATGATATCTGTTTTTATTAAAATGTTAGGTGAAAGTACCTGTGCTATTTTTAAATAGTACTTTCGAGTTTAATTAAAGTTTTATGATATCTGTTTTTATTAAATTGTTAGGTGAAAGTACCTGCGCTATTTTTAAATAGTACTTTCAAGTTTAATTAAAGTTTTATGATATCTGTTTTTATTAAATTGTAAAGTGAAACTACCTGTGCTATTTTTAAATAGTACTTTCAAGTTTAATTAAAGTTTTATGATATCTGTTTTTATTAAATTGTAAAGTGAAACTACCTGTGCTATTTTTAAATAGTACTTTCAAGTTTAATTAAAGTTTTATGATATCTGTTTTTATTAAATTGTTAGGTGAAAGTACCTGTGCTATTTTTAAATAGTACTTTCAAGTTTAATTAAAGCTTTATGATATCTGTTTTTATTAAATTGTTAGGTGAAAGTACCTGTGCTATTTTTAAATAGTACTTTCAAGTTTAATTAAAGTTTTATGATATCTGTTTTTATTAAATTGTTAGGTGAAAGTACCTGCGCTATTTTTAATTTTGACTTTCACCAATTTTCCTGTTAATAATTACTTATAACGATAAACTCCGGCAAAAAAAAAAAAAAATATCCATAAAAAAAATAGAAACAGATAAAATCATAAAATAATGCACAAAGTTCAAGCCAAAATAAATTTTAAAAAATCTAGGTCACACATGCAAAAATTCTTTCCTTGTAAAAATAATAACGTCTCCCTAAGTTGAACTACGTACAACATTGGAGCCGATGCGTATTTCGCCAGAGCGGTAGCACTCGTGTACGTCAGCCAAAGAAATTATCAGAAAAACATTTTTTGTGACTTTAGCAGTGTGTGCAGGCAGGGGCATTATCGGGTTTGTATTACTGTACACATGGATTCAAAAAAGTTGTCAAAAAACAAATATATAACAAATAAATATTATCAAAGGCAAGATAAGTTACTTTTCTACCAAACATGATATATTTTTGTGTTTTTAATCAATGTAACAGCTCGAAAAACATGCAGTGTTTACCGATGTATTGGAAAATTCAAAATGGCGCCCGACACTCTCTTTAACATGGTAAGTTTAGGAAAAGGTGTTATAAATAATAAACTGGACAAAATACTATTAATAAAACACCGAATATATGTCAACTTATGTCACGGTAACATATAATGACCGGATTTCTAGCAGTATTTTGTCTAGTTTATTATTTATAACATCTTTTCCTGAACTTACCGTGTTAAAGAGAGAGTCGGGCGCCATTTTGAAAGTGGATGTTCTAGGGCGACCAGATTCAGATGTTCCTTTTACAAAGCATTTGGCTTCAAACCATTGACCACTTACTTCACTACAGAAAGAGATGTTTTCACATTTTCTTTTCTGGAAATATAAAATCTGCTTGTAAATCAATCCTGCAACTCTGTTTTTTATATTCTCACCAAGATGCGGTCTTACCATTATTAGCATTAATTTTTCACTTATTATTAGATGCTATAATAATAATGATCTACAAAATAGAAATTTTCAGTTAAAATTAACAAAAATTCATGGAAAAATATTGAAAGAGAATTTCTAGCCCATGTTTTGAATTCACATCTAATAAGTTCCCCACCTCCTGCTCACCTGCTGTAGTAAAATTTTTTGTACAATAATTACTTTTATATAAATATCGTTTCATTAATTTCATTTCTAATTATTTTTATTTGTCATTTTATTTATAAAATTACGCAGAAGTGATTCAATAAAAAATATCTAATTAAATATTTAGTAATTAAATTCTTTTACAATAATTTCAATTTTTGATTACTATCAACATTTTGTACTAATAACTGGAGGTCTAATTATTTTTTTTAATTTTAAAATAAACTAAACTGTTCCCCTTTCAATAGCCAATCGAATTGTGTTACTTAAATATGACTTTAATTTTTTTTAATTTCTTTTACAATAATTATTTATATATATATATTTCAATATCGCTTTATAAAGGCCACCATTCGCCCATCTATGGAGTATTGTTGTCACATTTGGGCTGGTGCATCTGCTGCTAGTCTCTCGCTCCTATACAAGGTTCAAAAGAGAGACGCCAATCTGATAGGCCCTGAACTGTCATCTAAGCTTCAGCCTCTGTCCCATCGACGAAACGTTGCATCTGCCTGTTCTACAAGTATTTTAACGGTGAATGCTCTGACAAACTGCAGACACTTGTGCCCCCACGACGTAGACACCCTCGACAAACCTGACAGGCAGCTAAATCCCACATAGTTTCTTCCCCAGAACCGCTAGACTTTAGAATTCCATTCCAGGTCCCTGCTTCCCTAACTGTACTGACATGCAGAAGTTCAAGTGTAATTCGACATCTTGCTGCCCAAATCCCAACATAGTGCCCCAGTAGTTGCTGCCCCTGATAGTAGCCCCCTACACCAAAGTAGCAATGTGCCTTGTTTGGGGGGAAAATGTAATAATAAACAAAATATATATCATTTCTAATTATCTTTGTTTGTTTGTAATTTTATTTATAAAATTACGTGGGAGTGATTCAATAAAAAAAGATTTGAACTACTAAAAAATAATTTTGTTTTTTTAAATTTCTGTATTTAATAAAAATTATTTGGTAATCGTGAAGAAAGAGAGAGCCTGTTTCCTCCGTTCGACTATAGGTGGCGTTACTGTCTGTCCACCCAGTTACGGAAGTACAAAATGTATATAATGCCACCCTTGAAATAAAAATAAATGTTTTTGTTATATTTTAATTTTAAACATGTTTCTTTTTTTTTTTTTTTTTGTGCAAACATATTTAAGTTTTATTTTTTTGCAAACATATTTAAGTTTTATTTTTCCAAACATTTACGTTTTGATGCTTGTTTATTTTTAAACATTTACGTTTTTTTTTTGCAAGCATAAACTAAATGTTTTTGCTATATTTTTCTTCTGTCCTGTGGGGAGGCATTGTAAATAGGAACATTAAGCGAAAAAAAACAAAACAAAAAACGGCGTGAGCCCTTTTACTGTCCCCTCCCTCCAGTAGGTGTCAGAATTTTTTGGTTGATTGGTTGGTTGTTTTTGTTTTACGGCATATCAACCCTTTTCAGGTTATTTAATGCCGAATCCAAAGATTTTGAAGAATTTTTTTTTAATAGAATATATTTGTTAGTTTCAAGGTGCTAATGCGCGGATCACTCTCTGCATTGCAGAGAGTGATCCGCGCTATTTTTTAAAATCGTATTTCCAGGTTTAATTAAAGTTTTATTATATGTTTTTATTATTATTATTATTATTATTATTATTATTATTATTATTATTATTATTATTATTATTATTATTATTCTGTTGTAAGGTTAATGTACAGAATAGGTACAAAACACCCTCCCCATGTTAAGAATGACTTTTTAAATAATAACCTTATAACCGGATCACTCTTTGCATGAGTACCGTTTTCAAGCCGGTTTCTATTTAACTCATAGTTGGGACCCTAACAGGTACTACCACTCCGGGTCAGAGTGGACCTGGGAACAATGGCAATTAAAGTATGGCTCCACACTCCCCCAGTCACCACTGGATGTAGGACCAGAATTTTTGGGGAATTTTTTGGTCTGTAGGTCAAGATCAAAGTGTTGTGCCTAATTTTGTTGTTTAAAAATCTTTTTTTTTTTTTTTACTTAATTGTATTTCCAAAAATTTTTAAAGCAATAAAATATATAAACAAGATCAATGTGTAGTATCTGTTCTCTCAGCTACGAAACTGGATCCACCACCAGGCTTTCGGGCTAGGTTAAGGTGTTTTTCATATTAACTTTTGTTAGCAAGGACCGACCTCCTCCTTTGGGGAGTCAGGACCTAAAGGACCGACTCCACATTTGTGGGAGCTTGGACATCCTCTTTTGGGAGACTGGAATCTCGGGACCAACACCACTAGCTGGTAGTTGAGACCTGCCTTTGCTGTTTTTTTTCATGTTTTTCTTCGTTCCGGTCTCTTCCCTCTAGAGACAGGGGATGGTCTACTTTCTCACCACTTAATTGCCTGAGCAGCACTCTGACCTGCCAGGCCAAAACTGAGTCTATTTTCGTTGCTGATCCAGGGACGGGGGGGGGCGTAGCTGGCACCTCTCTGCTAACTGCCGTTGTGGGAGTTGCTGGCTCGGGGGTCTGACCTTTACCAGTCAGAGTTGGGCAATCCGCGTTGGATATTGCATGCTGGCTTTCTCTGCTTTCCGGGTCATTCCCTTTTCTCTTTTTCTTCCTTAGCTGCTGGGTGGCCGTCTCTTGGGGAGTAGGTGGTGTCTCCCCTCCTGGGGTTATATTCCCAGCTGCTGGCGTTAGCGTAGCAGGTGCTGTGGTCCGGGGAGCCATTCCCACCAGTGTGGTTTGGTTGCTACTGGTTGGCTTCTTGTCCCCTTCCCAGGCTTCCTTTTTCTCGTTCTTGCCCTCTTGGGGAGTACTGGAGGGCGGAACGCTGGTCTCTTCGTCAAAAAGTGATTGCAGAGAGGCTGGTGTGGCATTAAATAGCTCCTCGGTTTTGTCGTCGGAGCCTTTTTCCATATCCTCTGCTGCAACTGGGGTGTTGCCCTTTTGGGGAGCGGGGGATTGATTTCCCACCTTACTTCCCGTGGGATTGGTGTGCAGGAGTGCAGCTGGTGTAGCTCCTTCTGCATTCTCCTCGACTGCAGTTCTTGCGGCTGCATTTTCTGCCGGGTCGCCCTCATGGGGAGTAGTTGCAGGTGGTATTCCGGGGGTCGCCGCGAAGGGGGAGAGCAGAGAAGAAAGACGTAGTGGGTGCTAGCGGGTCAGAGTGCCGCGTCGCAATTAAGAGAGAGAGGGGATAGACATCTCTGCCCACAGAGGGGAGCAGAAACGAAGCACCCGCCCTACCCCCACGTCACCCTACCCACTAACTATCCAACGGAAGTGGGAAAGAGAACCCCGTCTGCTTGATCCAACTGGATCATCTGGGGCGGGAGATGTGGAGGATTTTGGGTTTCATTCTCCTCTCTTATACTATTAACACGTCTGGTGGATAGTATGCTATCGGGGTAATTGCTACGATGGAGGGTATTCTTCAACCTGACCATTTCTTGGTGGTATGTAATGGTGTCACTACTTATTCTCTCTGCTCGATGTTGTAAGCAGCGTGCGATTCCATGTTTGATACTGTATGGGTGATGGGAGTTGAAGTTAAGGTATTGTCCGGTGAAGGTAGACTTGCGATATACGGATGTCTTAAACCCATGCTCTGTGCATGATATGAGTATATCAAGGAAGGCCAGTTGGTTATCTTTTTCTTTCTCCATTGTAAACTGTATCGATGGTCTTATTGAGTTCACATGGTCTAGGAGAGCCTGGATATCTTCCTGATGGGGCCAGAGTATGAAAGTGTCATCAACGTATCTTCGCCGCATGGTTGTCTTTAAGGGAGCTGAACCTAAGTCCATGTCTTCAAAGTATTCCGTGTATATGTTCGCCATCACTGGTGATAATGGCGAGCCTATAGCAAGCCCCTCCTCTTGTCGATATAGGTCAGTACCCATTCTGAAGTAGGTTGTTTCTATGGAGAATGTCAGCATTTCCATTAAGTTTGGCAATGGTACACATGTGCGTTCTTCTATGGAGAGGTCTGCAGCTAGTTTGTCTTGAATTACTGCTAGTGCCTCACTAGTTGGGACTTTAGTGAACAGGCTAACCACATCTAGGCTTACCATTTGGTTTGTACTGATGGGTGCTCCTTGATCAGTTCCGTGAAGTGGGCAGAATTCTTTACATGTGTTGCTGACTTGCCTGCTAATGGGTTTATTATATCCACAAGGTACCTGCTCAGTGGGTGGCATGCTGAGCCTCGGCAGCTCACTACTGGTCTGAGTGGAATACCGTCTTTGTGTATCTTGGGGAGACCGTACACATGTGGTAGCTTACTGTAATGCTGGACCAGCTGTCTATATCTCATCGGAGCGATGTGTTCCTTGTTTTTGGTAAGGATTTGTAACAGCTTTCTTTCGGTTGTATCAAAGTTTACAGTTACCCAAAGGTGCTGAGTTCAATCCTGAATGCAGGCAGTGAAAAGTAACATTCAAAACAGAGAATCAGCAACTATGTCCCAGAGCCTAGCTGGAGTCAAAACACGGTACCCCCCCGTAATAATAATAAAGGGTTGGGTTCGAGACTCCTAACAAACGGTTCCCCAGTTCGATACAAAACACCTGATGAAGGCCGGAGGGCAAAACGGCCGAAACGTTGTGACTATAACAACCAAGATGAGGAAGTCAGTCCGACAATCTTTTTTCAGCATATTACTGCCCACGGGGGAAGGAAGTTTCTGTGCTGGTTAAACGTACCCTGTCAGCGACAGTCGACGTTGTTCATAGGGATGCGGTGGGCAGGCCGATGTTGCCGTAAAAGATTCTGTGTTTCGGGTGATCGCGGTTCATGCGCCCAGCATCGCTCTTGAGAGGGTCTCATTCTTCAGTCAGCTTGACGCGTTTGTAGATTGTTGGAAGCGGGTAGTGCTAATGGGAGATTGGAACGCCATCTTAGACCCCGAGATAGATAAGGTAGGAGGCAATGCTAGAGGATAGGAGAGGTGCGAGTCCAGCCTGGCTAGATGCAGTCTGGTCGACAGGTTCTGGGTCGAGCATCCGGGGTGGGAGATGTGGATGTGGACCAATAGCATTTCCTCCTATCCAAACACTTACTTGTATAGGATGTTAGTTAGGAGAGGCAAAGTAAACTTCTTATCTTGTCCCACGTTCACTTGGCTAGGCCAGACAGATCATAAACTAGTTATGGCCCGACTGAAGCTAGGAAATAGGCCTAAGTTAGTGGGTCACTGGAAGTTAAATACCTCCCTTCTGGAGATACAAGACTTCCAAGAGAAGCTAATAGAATTAATTCAAAAAGCACTAGTGGGGGCGGTTATCGGGAATAAGTGGTGGGTAGGTCTAAAAGCCAAAATTAGAACCTTCTCCATCAAGTATGCCCAGCGCCTCGCACTAGATAAGGCCAAGACGAAGAAAAAGCTAGAGCAGAAACTAGCCCTGGCTACAGGGGAGGGTGATAGGGGTAGTCAGGAACTAGCTAAGCAGGACCTTCTGCGTGAGAATAGTGAGCATAATGAAGGTCAAGTAGTCAGAGCTAGGCTTAGAAAGGTAGGCAATGAAGCAGCCAAATCCAACACTGACGCAGGTTTAAAAATCTCTTGGCATGGCTTCAACTAGTACATTGCAAAGGTAAGACATCCAGATGGACGCACCCTGAAATCGACTCGGGAAATCTGCGAGGGGTTTCGAGAACATTTTGAGGAGCGTTTTACGCAGCAGTCCGATCTTCCAGTGCTTGAGTTTAGTGGCTATTTGGCTGACTCTCCCCACCTCATGGCGGTAGAGCGGCTAGTTGCGAGGGCCGGGTGACAGAGGTTTTTACTGCGCTGAAGCAGGTCAGCTGTGACAGATCGCTGGGACTCGATAGTCTGCCATACGAACTGTATTTGAGGTTGTCGCCCATGTTTCTGCCTCTTCTGACGGATGTGTTCAACCATTGGTTTGCTCAGGAATCCATCCTGGGGCAAGTCACCAAAGGAGTGATCACATTGCTGAGAAAAGGTGACGGGCATGGTGGGAAGAGTTAGACGATTACAGGCCCATAACTCTGCTAAACACAGAGTTGAAAATTTTGGCCAAGGTCCTGTCGAATTGGCTGCAGGTTGTTATTGGCGAGTTGGTTGAACCGGAACAGAACTACACTGTGAAGGGGAGATTGATTCAGAACAACTTGCACCTGATCCGCACGATCCAAAGGGAGGGATAGATGACGACATCAACTTAGATCAGTCCAAAGCTTTCGATAGGGTCGACCATCATTTCTTGGCATCTGTCTTAGAGGCCGCCGGTTTTAAACCGGACTTCTGCAAGTGGATCTCTGTGATGTATCGACAGCCCACAGCCGTCGTGCAAGTCAACAGAAAGCGCTCAAAACCCTTTGTCATCTCTCTCGGTCGGTTTGTCAGGGTTGTCCGCTGTTGTCCCTGATCTATGTCCTGGCTTTTGAGCCCCTGCTCCGCAAGCTGAGACGTGGGAAGGTAAATTCGGCCCTGTGCGCAATTGTAGTACCTCGTGGCTAAGCCGTGTTCGCTGATAATGTCACGATCTTTGTGTCGAGCTTCAGAGACATTGAGATCATGTCGGAGATGCTCGCTCAGTACGAACGAATTACAGGGACCAAGATAAACCGCAACAAGTCGGTAGGACTGCGGTTGGGCACCTGGAGTGGAAACGCAAACCTCCGGCGCCCTTCAACTGGAGAGTTGGCTCGGTTTGGATCCTCGGCGTGTTGTTCGAACCGGGTCTTCAGCTTGATAAAAATTGGTTGTAGGTATGGTCAAAGTTGGAGGCTGCAGTCAATTCGTGGCTTCCTAGGAAACTTTCCTTAAAGGATAGAGCTGAGGCGTGCGCCACTTACATCTTTCCTCTCACCGTTTACCAACTGGCCGTACTTTCCCTGCCTGCAAAACACCTAACAGCTCTTGTCGAACTCTTGTCCTCACTTCTTTAGGACAGAGGAAGACACTGAGTGAGCAGACAGGTCTGTATTCAACGTCCATGTGAGGGGGGCTTGGGAATGCCACACTTGAAGTGTCATCGAGACGCTGAGAGGCTGGCCTTCCTGAGCCACTATATGCAAGATGACCAACTGTGGCATCCCGTGATTACTGCCGCCTTCCCCGACCTCGTTCTGGATCCTTCTATCGAGAGCCATCGCAGGCCGTGGGGATAATCTGCCTACATGAAAGAGTGCCAAGCCGCGCTAAAAGGACTACCAAGGTCCAGCGACCTTGTGACTGCTACCCGTAGGGAACTCCACAGGGATCTAGTGGAGGGGGCCGCTGCCGACTTGCTTTGTTTGGGATGGCAGCAGAGTGGAGCTGGGCGCCAGGTTCGAGTCATTCTGATCGCATGGAATATGTGCCTACATTAAGGATGGCTTCCAGTGTGGCAGGGATATCTCTAGAGAAGATCCTAATTTACCCTATATACATCTCCAGAAAAAAAACTCGATGAATAATAATTTCATATAAACATGAGTCCGATTAGATTGGTTGCTGGGTAGGTTAAACAGAACAAAGGAGGGGAAAATGTATTCAGGTTAGGGTTAGGGTTAGGGTCTGAGACTGATCCGGTGATATTACTATTCTGTTAAGGTTTATTTTCTATGCATGTGTTATATAATAACTTATCTCTTATTTTTTTTTTTTTTTTAAATTTTTTTTTTTATTACATTTTCACCCCAAACAAGGCAAATTGCCACTTTGGTGTAGGGGGCTACTATCAGGGGAAACAACTACTGGGGTACTATGTAGGGATTTGGGCAGCAAGGTGTCGGTTCACGTTACACTTGAACTTCTGCACGTCAGTACTGTTGGGGAAGCAGGGACCTGGAATGGAATTCCAGAGTCTTGCGGTTCTGGGGAAGAAACTATTGGAGTAAAAAGATCTTTTACATCTAGGGATCTCTACAGTGTGGGGGTGGGATCTAGTAGCCTGTCGGGTTTGTCGAGGGTGCTCGCGTCGTGGAGGCACAAGTGATTGCAGTTCGTCAGAGCATTCCCCACTAAAATACTTGTAGAAAAGGCAGAGGGATGCAACATTTCGTCGATTGGACAGAGGCTGAAGCTTAGATGCCAGTTCAGGGCCTATCAGGTTTGCGACTCTCTTTTGAACCTTGTCAAGGAGCGAGAGACTAGTAGCAGATGCACTAGCCCAGATGTGGCAGCAATACTCCATACATGGGCGAATGGTGGCCTTATAGAGGTACAGGATACTTTCGGGTGTTAGTAGTTTTCTAGCACGGTAGAGAGAGCCTACCTTTCTTGCAGCGGCCCTGGCAATGCCTTCAATGTAATTGTTCCAACTCATGTTTCCTGTGAACGTTAGGCCAAGGAGTTCGAAAGATGGACTCTCAGATAAAGAGTCGTTGGCCATTGCTATGGGTGGTAGAGAGGGTTTCTTGTAATTATTGAATGAAACTAGTTTAGTCTTGGCAGCATTGAACGCGACCAACCACTTTTGTCCCCATTCCACTACAGATTGGAGGTCTTCCTCTAGTGTTTCTGCCATTTCTTTAGAAACGTGTTCATTTGTCTTCCTGTCGTGTCTGCCATAGAGTGTAGTGTCATCAGCATATATACCCATCTCAGAGGCAATGTTGTCGGGGAGGTCATTTATGAATATCAGGAACAATAGAGGTCCAAGGATAGAACCCTATCAGTTTATCTAATTATCGGTGCATCTATCAATGTATCTGTTTGCTATGTTTCAAAATGTTATGAAGAGAAACAATACCAGTCCTAGGGTAGATAAAACAAATAATACATAGATGTGAAAGATTCCTCTCCCTCAAGAATAAAACATATGTTCAATATCTGCTTTTGTTTTTTCATTGTTTATACGGTCCCGAGCAACGCCGGGTAGCCCTGCAATAGAATAAAAAGACCATATATAACCACCCCCACATGCATGTATAAAGAGAATTGGGATTTTGTTATTGACAATGTTCCCCCTTACAACATTCTAATTAAAACAATTATAAATAAGTTATTAGAATTAGTACTTTATGCTGTTGTAGCAAGGTGATTAGAAAGTTAAGTTTAAGAAATGCACTTCCACTCAACAACATACAATGCAGTTCTGGGTTTGTGGAGTCGCCTGATTGTCCCTGATAGTGGACAATGTGAAGCCACCATGGGACCGGGAAAGACAAATGGTCTACGTTACAATCCTGGCCGTGGCGAGAATGGTTATTTGGACGTCGCGTCTGCAAGGTTGCCGGGGGGTGTTGTCTTTTTCTGATCAAGATCTGATCGCTTTCTTTAAATACCAACTACGGGTGAAGATCAGATGTGATAGAAGAAGGTTGCATCGCGTGGCATTTGACAGAAGATGGATACAGGTAGCAAGTCTGTGTGTACGCAGAGGAGCCAAATTTGAATACGTGTTCCCCACCTAGGTGTGGAACATGCAGTTCCGTAAAGTAAAATTAAATAAGTAGCCTCTCAGCTAGCTGAGTGTGTGTTCCATCCCTCCCCGATTAGGAAGCCTCCAAGATCCCCACCCCCTCCTTCTTGCAATTTTTGTTTTCACCCCCTCCTCTAAATTTCACTCATCTTGGAGAGAAAGAAATACAAACTAACTCCATTCCTTATCCACAAAAAAATTTTCTTTTCTCCATTCATCCCCATCTAGAGGGCATCCCCACTTAGAGACTGACCCGCAGAAGCCAGGTTCCTTTTACAAACCTAGTGGAACGGGCAGTCTATCAACTAAACGGGGTTGGGAGGGCCCTTCTAATCACCCCCCTCCCCGCCCCCGCCCTCGACACAAATGAATTATTGTACCATTTTTATTGTTATCTTGTCAATAAAAAATGTTTTAAAAATTGGGAGTTAAGTAGGACGTCCCTCAGTATGAAACGGTGTATGCGGTATTATGGTGAAAGAAGATACTAGCTGGGAGAAACTTTTGATTTTGTTTAGTTCTGGAGTGACAAGGATGACCAACGACCCCCACAATCTCCCCTTTTGAGTTGGCCATGTGCCTAAGTTTTTTGTTCATTTTTGATTTTCAATGTATTTTTAACATGAATAAAAGATTTAATATCTCAAAGTGTAATATCTGTTCTTCAGATGCTGCACTTCAATTTCTTGTTCTCTGTCAGTGGGTGAGAAATCCTTCACGACTGAGACAATTTTTATTTTTTGTTCCTTTTCTCCACGTTAAAAAACGACCCCGTGGGGAGGCATTGTAGATAGGAACAAAATATACAAAACTCGTAATTTCTTTTTTTTTTTTTATACCACTAGCACAAGACTGCGAATAAAATAAAACAATAAATAAAAAAACTCGTAATTTCTCTTTTTAAAGTGGGTTGTTTAATTTCTTTATGGAATATACTTCCAGAATAAACTATTAAAGTTTTTTAAAAAATAATAGAAATATTATTTTTTATTAAAAAAACCCAAAAAACAGTGTTTACAAAGTGCATGCGCGCCTTCATGCAGCCATTTTTTCTATGTAATGAGATGAATTGAATTTTACGAGTTAAATATTTTTCAAATTTTTTTATTGGTTCAATTGTTATTTTCAGGTTTAATGTGAGATTTTATGCTAATCAATGGGTGCTTCCATTCTTCACTTTTAAGAATCATTTTATTTAAAAAGTTCCTGGAATATAAGATATAAATATGGACAAATTCTTAAAAGTGAAGAATGGAAGCACCCATTGATTAGCATAAAATCTCACATTAAACCTGAAAATAACAATTGAATCATTTATTTTCAGGTTTAATGTGAGATTTTATGCTTTTTCCAATTAACCGAATATAATATTCTAGACAAACTTTTTTTTTTTAATTCCCCCGCCCCCATTTTTAAATGTCTATTAAAAAGAAAATAATTAATTTTCTCACCTAAGTGTTATATCACAAATTGAAGATAAAAGATCAATAAATAAAATAATCTAATTTAAAACAAAAAAATAGTTATATGCAAATTTACTTGTAAAATAAAAGTTTAAAATCTTAAAAAAAAAAAAAAAATACGTTGATTTTTTAAAGTGAAACATCACATTATGAAAATATTGTCCTGTAAAAATTGGAAACCTACATCAATTTTTTCTATTTCATTCAATGTTGTTTTTTGTTTTTTTAGATTTTTGAAAAAAAAATTCATTGCATAAAAAGTAATAAAATATAATTTTAAATAAAAACCTCATGTAACCTCATATAATTTTTTTAAGAGAATAAAAAAAAGAAATGGAAAATTTGTCGGCAGGTTTTTCTTTTTAAAAAGTAAACTTTGATGAGTGAAATGTGATCATTTTTCAAGTACGGTGGCTCATAATTGACTAATTTGATACAAAATACTGTTAGAATACATGTAAACCGGGTTTGTATTACTATACACATAGATTCGAAAAAGTTGTCAAAAAAAAAAAAAATATATAACAAATAAATATTATCAAAGGCAAGATAAGTTACTCTTCTACCTACCTGGAAAAGTCTTTAGTAATTTTACTCACTTTAAAATGTTTAATCAAAACAAACAGACACATGTCAGAAATTCAAACGGGAGATAAGACACATATCAGCACTTCAAATGTTTGTTTCTTTATATAGTTACTACCTGGAAATTTGGTCTAATGTGTCGTTTTTACGTTTTTGAAATAATTAATTATGGCGCTTTTTGGCCTCCGTATTTATCAACTGAAAGAAAGGGACGCAATTCCACTCTGTGAACACATGTTATTAGATTTTAAATTCACGGTCTTTTCAGATGCTTGCTTAAAAAATGATTTTATTTAAAAAGTTCATGGGATATAAAATATAAATATGGACAAATTCTTATAAATGAAGAATGGAAGCACCCATTGATGAGTACTTTTGATTTTTTGGAATTTATATATATTTATTATATTTGGAGTAAGTTAAAATTCGTTGAATTTCTTGAAATCTTTTTTTAAAGAAAATCGATTTATTTGTATATTTTTCTATTACACCTTTTATTATTTAAAAATTTGATCTTTGCTTTTTTATTGAAAAAAAAATTAGGGTTTAACTTACATTTTTCAAGTAGTTATAAGCTTCGAAAGATAGTCTAATTATTCAAATTTTTATCACTCATTTTAAATGGCGACATCTAACACTGCTACCGCTCCAGTCATGTAGGAGTTACAGCCCCTTTTTTCGCCTTAAACATGTGCCTTTTATCACAGGTCCTCATAAAAAAATATAGATTTTTACTAGTGATAATCACCAAGAAGACCTATAAACTATTAAATTGCGAAATCACTCGAAAATCATACATTATTTATCAATATATTTCAAAAAGACCAATGGACGCGAACTTAGTTGAATACGTTAAGTTTAGAAAAATGAGTTCAAACTAAAAAAATGATACAAAATACTGTTCGAATACATGTCAGCCTATGTCACGTTAACATATATTGAGCGAATTTTTAGCAGTATTTTGTATAATTTTTTAGTTTGAATTCATTTTCCCAAACTTAACGTATTCAACGAAGAGCTCGCCGCCATTTGTCTTTTTCGAGCATATCAATAAACACTGTATGATTTTTGAAACGATTAAACATTTTAAAGTGAGTAAAATTACTAAAGACTTTTCCAGGTAGGTAGAAGAGTAACTTATCTTGCCTTTGATAATATTTATTTGTTATATATATTTTTTTTTTTTTGACAACTTTTTCGAATCTATGTGTATAGTAATACAAACCCGGCTTACATGTATTCTAACAGTATTTTGTATAATTTTTTTAGTTTGAACTCATTTTTCCAAACTTAACGTATTCAACGAAGGCCTTGCCGCCATTTGTCTTTTTCAAACATATTGATAAACACTGTATGATTTTCGAACCGACTACACATTTTAAAGTGAGTAAAAATATTAAAAACTTTTTTCAGGTAGGTAGAAGAGTAACTTGTCTTGCTTTGAGGTATTACATCTTTTATTCAGGCCAAAAATATACAAAAAAACTTAGGCACAAGGCCAACTCAAAAAGGGGCCTTTGATAACACTTATTTGTTATATATTTGTTTCTTTGACAACTTTTTCGGCCCCTCTTGCAGTTTAAGGAAACTAAAACATGAAGCAGAAAATGGGACATAAGTCGTGTTACACCGGTAGTAAGAATGCCACTTGATTGGATAGTAAATTTTCCAATACATCGGTAAACACTGTATGTTTTTCGAGCTGAATAAACATGTTACATTAAATAAAAATACTAAAACATATCCAGTTAGGTAGAAAAGTAACTTATCTTGCCTTTGATAATATTTATTTGTTATATATTTGTTTTGTGACAACTTTTTCGAATCTATGTGTACAGTAATACAAACCCCATTTTAAAAATATTTTATTTAAGTTTTACGCTTTCTGACACTCTTACAGTTTAAAGAAACAAAAATATGAGGAAGAAAATGGGACATAAGTCGTGTTACACCGGTAGTAAGAATACCACTTGATTGGATTGTGAAAATGGCGTCATTTTTTAAATGAAATGAAATATTGAAATTAACAATATTAGGAAACAATATTTTTTTTTTATTAAATGATTTTTAATTAAATAATTGGTAATCGTGAAGAAAGAGAGAGCCTGTTTCCTCCGTTTGACTATAGGTGGCGTTACTGTCTGTCCACCCAGTTACGGAAGCACAAAATGTATATAATGCCACCCGTGAAATAAAAATAAATGTTTTTGTTATATTTTAATTTTAAACATGTTTTTTTTTTGGGGGGGGGGGGCAAACATATTTAAGTTTTGTTTTTTGTTTTTTCAAACATATTTACGTTTTTTTTTTGTTTGTTTTTGCAAGCATATTAAAGTTTTATTTTCCAAACATTTACGTGTTGTTGCTTGCTTGTTTATTTTAAAACATTTACGGTTTTTTTTTTGTTTTTTGTTTTTTTTTGCAAGCATAAACTAAATATTTTTTAAATATTTTTCTTTTTGAAAAGTTTGCTTATGCACTTATTGGTACCGCGCTATTTTTTTAATAGTAGTTTCACGTAAGATTCAGGTTTTACAATATCCTTTTTCAGATACCAGTGTCGTTTTTTAATGTGGAGAAAAGGAATAAAAATCGTCTCAGTCGTGAAGGATTTCTCCTCCACTGACAGAGAACAAGAAATTGAAGTGCAGCATCTGAAAACAGATACTACACTTTGATCTTGTCCCGAAGGCCAAAATGGTAACAATTTCGAATCTGTGTATAGTAAAATAAACCCAAGTTGAGTTTCCCTTGTTTATTTTTTTCGGGAGGGACAAGTTATTCGTATACACCGGTTTTTTGGGAGCTCTTTGTTCTCATTGATGGTCGCCTTTTCAACGATTTGCCTTTTTAAACCGAAAATTAATTGTAGGTAAGTCATTATTGGACGTGTATATACGATACCATGCCCAATCTCTTAAGTCTTTTTTAAAAATTCATTTAATTGTTTTGAAAACAAAAAGATTCGGAAATTTCACCATTTTTTTTTTTTTTTTTTTTTCCAAATTTCAACTTTCTTCACCATGTGTTTATCAAATCCGTTTTGTACGAAACTGTCGATCGCAAAATTAAACTTTTGACGCTTCTACACTATTGGAACGAAATTTTTGTAGTCGATAAATGGAGTTTTCAAAACAAATACAATAGTTTCAAATGATTTTTTTTTTTTTTTTTTTGTCAGCTCTAATCAATTTCTTTGCTATCCTCCAAATTATGCAGTCGAAATTACCTGGATCAATTTTTACAACGTGCCCCAGCGTATTATAAACACCCTAACCTCCCCATGTTAAGAACGGCTTTCGGAATAAACACCCTCCCCAACCTCGAAAGCCGTCATTAACATAGGGAGGTTGTGGTGTTTATAGTACGCTGGGGAACCTCGTAAAAATTTACCATTATCTGAATATTACTGAATTATTATTATTTTTTTAAAATAGTGCACTTATTGATCCGTGCTGAAATAATAACGTTATTATTTAAAAAGCCATTCTTAACATGAGGAGGGGAAGGTGTTTTATACCTATTCTGTACTTTAACCTTACAATTGAATAATAATAAAACAAAAAAACATATCATAAAACTTTAATTAAACTTGGAAATACGATTTTAAAAACAGCGCGGATCAGTAAGCTTTTAAATAATCCAGTAATATTCAGGTAATTTCAACTGCGTACTTTGGAAGCTACCATTGTGATTTATTAGAATTGACAAAAAAAAAAAAAAAAAAAAATCTGTCGAAACCATTGTTTTTTATCTGGAAAATCCATTTATAAACTACAAAATTTCGTCCTAATAGTGTAGAAGCGCCGAACAATTTTTTTTAAAGTTTAATGACTTTTAACGTGGGTGATCACTTTTTAATTATAACGTTCTATTAAATTGATACCCCACTTTCGGGTCAATCAGCACAGCTCAGCTCTCCTTATTAAGGTGTCACGTGGTGTAAAAATTTATGAGGAAAAACGAAAAGAAATTGTAATAATTCAAATTGAAATAATTTATTAAAGAAAAATTTATCAGGAAAATCAACTATACAGGTTTGTTCTCAATTATCCGCGCTATTTTTTTAAATCGTATTTCCAAGTTTAATTGTTTTTTTTGGGGTTTTTGTTTTCATTCAATTGTAAGGTTAAAGTACAGAATAGGTACAAAACACCCTCCCTGCCCATGTTAAGGATGGCTTTTTAAATAATAACGTTAAAAAAAAACTATACAAAATACTGTTAGAAACAGGCCTAATATGTTACCGTAACATAAGCTGACATATATACGGTGGGTTTTTAACAGTATTTCTCATATCTTTTTTATTTTTAACTCCTTTTTCCAAACTTACTGTGTCAAAGGGAGATTCATGCGCCATTTTAAATTTTCCAATGCATCGGTAAACACTATGTTTTTCGAGCTGAATAAACATGTTACATTAAATAAAAACATATCCAGTTAGGTAGAAAAGTAACTTATCTTGCCTTTGATAACATTTATTTGTTATATATTTGTTTTTTGACAATGTTTTGAATCTATGTGTATAGTAATATAAACGCTATTTTAAAAATATTTTATATATTTTAATTTTTACACTTTCTGGCCCTCTTACAGTTTAAGGAAACAAAAATATGAGGCAGAAAATGGGACATAAGTCATGTTACACCAGTAGTAAGAATGCCACTTGATTGGATAGTGAAACTGGCATCATTTCATAAATGAAATTAAATATTGAAATTGACATTATTAGAAAACAATTTTTTTTAAAATAATTTTTATTAAATAATTTTTATTAAATAATTTTTATGAAATAATTTTTATTAAATGATTTTTATCAAATAATTTTTATCAAATAATTTTTATTAAATAATTTTTATTAAATAATTTTTATTAAATACAGGAATTTAAAAAAAAGAATGATTTTTAGCAGTTTAGATATCTTTTATTGAATCACTTCCACATAATTTTATGAATAAAATGACAAACAAATAAAGACAATTATAAATGATATTAATAAAACGATATTTATCTATAAATATAAAAGCGAAAATGTATGTATGTGTGTTCGCTTTTTCTGTGTGTCTACAAAAGGCTTCTTTCAGAGAAGTAGTCGGTCGGTTCACAACTTTTTAAAACTTTTTATATCACATACAAATCGTAATATCTCACAGTTAACAACGAAGCTCGCCTGTCTATTTAATTTGCTCGATTTCGGGAAGATAAATATTCAACATTTGTCGCTCGCCGCATGTGGGTTAGTCTTTTTCCTATAACATCTTGGGGTGGGGGGAGAAAGCGTTCAGCAGTAAATGAATACTATCCCGCAGTCAAAACTTGACCTCATTTAAAACGGGCACCTGCTAAATCCAACTAATTAAATAAAGTCAAACGTGTTTCCGTTAGCATCTCGCGGTGGGGCAATGGTTAACATCACCTGTTTTTTGTTTTTTTCACACTTTAATTTACAACTTTGCCTCAACGGTTCGGGTTCGATCCTCATACTTACTTTTTTTATACCCCCCCCAAACACCCGGGTAACGCCGGGTACCCCTCGCTAGTATATATATAAAAATAATTATTGTAAAAGAAATTTAAAAAATTTAAAGTCATATTTAAGTAACACAATTCGATTGGCTATTGAAAGTGAAACAGTTTAGTTTATTTTAAAATTAAAAAAAATAATTAGATCTCCAGTTATTACTACAAAATGTTGATAGTAATTAAAAATTGAAATTATCGTAAAAGAATTTAATTACTAAGTATTTAATTAGATATTTTTTATTGAATCACTTCTGCGTAATTTTATAAATAAAATGACAAATAAAGATAATTAGAAATGATATTAATGAAACGATATTTATATAAAAGTAATTATTGTACAAAGAATTTTACTATAGCAGGAGTTGGGGAACTTATTAGATGTGAATTCAAAACATGGGCTAGAAATTCTCTTTCAATATATTTCCATGAATTTTTGTTAATTTTAACTGAAAATTTCTATTTTATAGATCATTATTATTATAGCATCTAATAATAAGTGAAAAATTAATGCTAATAATGGTAAGACCGCATCTTGGTGAGAATATAAAAAACAGAGTTGCAGGATTGATTTACAAGCAGATTTTATATTTCCAGAAAAGAAAATGTGAAAACATCTCTTTCTGTAGTGAAGCGAATTGGTCAATGGTTTGAAGTCAAATGCTTTGTAAAAGGAACATCTGAATCTGATCGCCCTAGAACATCCACTTTGAAGGACGCTCACTGGCTTAATTAACTGTTTTGAAGGATTGAAAGAAAACTTATGTTGACCATAGCAAAGAATTCAAAACATGGGCTAGAAATTCTCTTTCTAGATATACAATATCTAGATGAATCAAACAAATGTGATTTTCCTCGAAAAAGTGTGCAAAGAAGCTATTTTTATCTAAGAAGAACATCAATGATAGAAAGAGATTTTTCTCGTGTTATGACAAGAATGATACAGATTGGTTCAGGAATGTTTTCTCGTTAGATGAATCAAGATTTTGTCTTGTTAGTGATGCTCCTGATGCTCCCGAACGGTGCAATCGAAGAACTGGAGAAAGTTTTTGCCAAGTTGAATAAAATCAACAGTTAAACACGGAATGGAGGGATAATGGTATGGGGAACTTTTACTGGAGCAGGAGTTGGGGAACTAATTAGATGTGAGAAGTCAATGCAAAGGAATACATTCGAATATTAGAAACAGGACTGTTACCAAGTATCCAGAAGCTGGGAATATCCCAGAACATTATTTTTCAATATGATAATGCCCCTGTACACACTGCTAAAGTCACAAAAAATGTTTACTGATAATTTCTTTGGCTAACGTACATGAGTGCTACCGCTCTGGCAAAATACGCATTGGCTCCAAACATTATTTTTCAATATGATAATGCGAGTTTGTATTACTGTACACATAGATTCGAAAAAGTTGTAAAAAAAACAAATATATAACAAATAAATGTTACCAAAGGAAAGATAAGTTACTTTTCTACCTAACTGGATATATTTTTCATGTTTTTATTCAATGTAACATGTTTATTCAGCTTGAAAAGCATACAGTGTTTACCGATGTATTGGAAAATTCAAAATGGCGCCCGACTCTCTTTTTAACATGGTAAGTTCAGGAAAAGATGTTATAAATAATAAACTAGACAAAATACTGCTAGAAATTCGGTCAATATATGTTACCGTGACATAAGTTGACATATATTCGGTGGTTTTTAATAGTATTTTGTCTAGTTTATTATTTATAACACCTTTTCCTAAACTTACCGTGTTAAAGAGAGAATCAGACGCCATCTTGAATTTTCGAATACATCGGTAAACACTGCATGTTTTTCGAGCTGAATAAACATGTTACATTAAATAAAAACACAAAAAATGTATCCAATTTGGTAGAAAAGTAACTTAGCTTGCCTTTGATAATATTTATTTGTTATATATTTGTTTTTTGACAACTTTTTCGAATCTATGTGTACAGTAATACAAGCCCGATAATGCCCCTGCACACACTGCTAAAGTCACAAAAAATGTATTTCTGATAATTTCTTTGACTGACCTACACGAGTGCTATCGCTCTGGCGAAATACGCATCGGCTCCAATGTTGTACGTAGTTCGACTTGGGGAGACGTTATTATTTTTACAAGGAAAGAATTTTTGCATGTGTGACCTAGATTTTTAAAATTTATTTTGGCTTGAACTTTGTGCATTATTTTGTTATCATTTTATCTGTTTTTTTTTTTTTGATGGATTTTTTTTTTGTCAGAGTTTATCGTTATAGGAAAATTGGTGAAAGTCAAAATTTAAAAATAGCGCTGGTACTTTCACCTAACAATTTAATAAAAACATGTATCATAAAACTTTAATTAAACTTGAAAGTACTATTTAAAAATAGCACAGGTACAAAACAGATATCATAAAACTTTAATTAAACTTGAAAGTACTATTTAAAAATAGCACAGGTACTTTCACCTAACAATTTAATAAAAACAGATATCATAAAACTTTAATTAAACTTGAAAGTACTATTTAAAAATAGCACAGGTACTTTCACCTAACAATTTAATAAAAACAGATATCATAAAACTTTAATTAAACTTGAAAGTACTATTTAAAAATAGCACAGGTACTTTCACCTAACAATTTAATAAAAACAGATATCATAAAACTTTAATTAAACTTGAAAGTACTATTTAAAAATAGCACAGGTACTTTCACCTAACAATTTAATAAAAACAGATATCATAAAACTTTAATTAAACTTGAAAGTACTATTTAAAAATAGCACAGGTACTTTCACCTAACAATTTAATAAAAACAGATATCATAAAACTTTAATTAAACTTGAAAGTACTATTTAAAAATAGCACAGGTACTTTCACCTAACAATTTAATAAAAACAGATATCATAAAACTTTAATTAAACTTGAAAGTACTATTTAAAAATAGCACAGGTACTTTCACCTAACAATTTAATAAAAACAGATATCATAAAACTTTAATTAAACTTGAAAGTACTATTTAAAAATAGCACGGATCAATAAGTGCACTAGTACCAAACAACATTTCACTGTGTTTCAGTCTACGACATTCCATGAGAGGTAGGTAGACGCTAAATCTTTTTGTTTATTTTTGTTTATCGCTACAAGTGCTGATTTTGACTAATTAGAAATGATAATGAAACGATATTGAAATTGACAATAGCAGAAAACACGTTTTCAATTTTTTTGGAGATCCAATTATATTTTTTAAATTTTAAACTAAAGTAAAAAAGTAAATAGGCAATCGAATTGTGTTACTTAAATGACTTTACACACAGATCCGAAAAAGTTTTCCAAAAACAAAGACATAACAAATAAATCTTATCAACGGCAAAATAAGTTACTTTTCTACCTAACTGGACCAGTTTCTAGTGGTTTTACTCACTTTAAAATGTGTCATCGGTTCAAAAATCATACAGTGTTTACAGTCATCCCGGTTCAGCCTTCACAGAATGGGGTGACAAAGACCACCTCAGCTATCTTAAAATATTGACATAAATCATAAAAAAGACCAAACCAAATAAATTCAACCATATCTTAAGAAGTTTACAGAATATCATCAACGTTATAGTAGGAATGTGAAAATATCAAATGGCGACGAACCTTTAGTTGAATACGTTAAGTTTGGAAAAATGAGTTTAAACTAAAACAAAACTAAAAAAAGTATATGAAATACTGTTAGAATACATACATTAATAATAGATTCGAAAAAGTTGTCAAAAAAAAAGCAAATCTTATTATAAATTTTCCTACCGTTTGTGTGTGTGTGTGTGTGTGCCACGCGGTTTATCTCAGCCTACAGGCAACCGACCCAGGCAAGTTAGGTACCAAAATGAAGTTTATGACCCAGCGAATGTTTTAGTGATATTTATATCCATGTTTGGTGTATGGAAATGCAAATAAATAAATAAATAAATGAATAAAATAAAAAAATAACGATTTACTAACGTGGTATTTTTCCGGTATTCGCCAAAAGTTATTATCTCTCTTAGTAAGTTCGATTTACTGTGTGTGTGTGTGTACGTGTGTGTGTGTGTGAGAGAGAGAGAGAGAGAGAGAGAGACGCGGTTTATCTCAGCCTACAGGCAACCCACCCAGGCAAGTTAGGTACCGAAATGAAGCTTACTACCCAGCAGATGTATTACTGATATTTATATCCATGTTTGGTTTATGCAAATGCAAAAAAAAAAAAAACATGCAAAAAAATTACGATTTAATAAACAACGTTTTATTTACGGGATATTTTCCGATACAAGAACTCAAGTTTGCAAACTTGGGTTCTTGTATATAACAAATAAATGTTACCAAAGGCAAGATAAGTTACTGGTAGAATACATGTCAGCAAGGGTTGTTTTACTATATACATAGATTCGAAAAAGTTGTCAAAAAAACAAATCTTATTATAAATTTTCCTACCGTTTGTGTGTGTGCGTGCGTGCGGCGCGGTTTATCTAAGCCTACAGGCAACCGACCCAGGCAAGTTAGGTACCGAAATGAAGCTTATGACCCAGCGGATGTTTTAGTGATATTTATATCCATGTTTGGTGTATGTAAATGCAAAAAAAAAAAAAAAAATGCAAAAAAATAACGATTTACTAACGGGGTATTTTTCCGGTATTCGCCAGAAGTTATTATCTCTCTTAGTAAGTTCGATTTACTGTGGGTGTGTGTGTGTGAGAGAGAGAGAGACGCGGTTTATCTCAGCCTACAGGCAACCCACCCAGGCAAGTTAGGTACCGAAATGAAGCTTATGACCCAGCAGATATATTAGTGATATTTATATCCATGTTTGGTGTATGTAAATGCAAAAAAAAATAAATAAATAAAAAATAACGATTTAATAAACAACGTTTTATTTACGGGATATTTTCCGATACAAGAACCCAAGTTTGCAAACTTGGCTTCTTGTATATAACAAATAAATGTTACCAAAGGCAAGATAAATTACTTTTCTACCTAACTGGAAAAGTTTTTAGTGTTTTTACTTAATGTAACATGTTTATTCGGTTCGAAAATCATACAATGTTTATCGATATATTTGAAAAAAAAACAAATGGTGGCGAACTCTTAGTTGAATACGTTAAGTTTGGGAAAATGAGTTTAAACTAAAAAATTATACAAAATACTGTTAGAAACTCACTCTGTATATGTTAACGTGACATAGGCTGACATATATTTGGTGGATTTCTATCACTATGTTGTATCAGATTTTAGTTTGAACTCATTTTCCCAAACTTAACGTATTTGACTAAGAGTTCGCCACCATTTGTCTTTTTGAAATATATCGATAAACACTGTATGATTTTAAAATGCAGTTTTCTTAAAATATACGTGGGGAAATATTTTTTTAGTGCGTGCCCCCCCCCCTATTTATTTTTTTCGAAATTTGAACAAAATATATTTAAATCTATCGAAATTTCTATTGATTACGAAACATAAGAGTTCAAATAAGTAAAAAATATTTTTTTTTTTTAAAATTAAATACACATATTGAACAAAAGCTTACCTTGAAGTTGCAATTTAAAATAAATATTATTATGCTTTTTTTTAGTAGTGTTTTTTCGAATTAATATATACTATAATCAGTTGAATTTCCAAGAAAAAGAAACTTCGTAGACATTAATTAATTTTTAAAAGATTAAAACAATTAAAATTCCATTATTTCAAAACGTTCCGTTACAGATTTTTAATTAATTGTGTTTATTTTATTTATTTTTTTAATATTTTTTTTTTTTACAAGGGTGTCACCACTTATCAAGGCCCAGAGGCCACTCGAGGATAAGGGTTAATAGGTATACTGTAGAATAATCAAAAGAACTGTGTTAGTCAATAACACACAACAACAACAACAATAATAATAGCAGCAACACTTACCAAGGGTTCAGCTCATGCACAAGACAGACATCAGATTGAGCTGGACTGAGGGCTTGTATTTATGTACAAGCATATCCAATCAGGTGATTCAGCCAATCACAATCCAAGGAATAGACTGGCCCATGTGTGCACAATGGAATCTCCCATTGTGCCATAAATAGTTCTCCTCTTTCATGAGAAGTAATTTTTAGTCTTTGTCAAGTTATCCACAACTTGAACGCTGACCGAAAGTCCACTACACAATCCAACATGGCGCTACGAACAGGATTTGAGACAGAAGATTGGGAAGACTATTTCCTCAAAGCAGGCATTGCTGCCGATTCCGCCAAGAGCTACGCTGCAACTTTTGTGAAGGAAAAACTAAGAAAAGAAAACCTTCAAGTAATGGATCGAGCCATGCTAAGAGAATTGGGAATCACAACAATGGGAGAAGCTCTGTCTATCCTTCGACAAGCCAAGGAGCCCGCTACCCAGACCACCTATGCTAAGGCACCAGCTGCCAGGCCTCCCCAACTTCATCTCGAAATGACCCCTCAACAATTCAGAAAATTTCGGATTGACTGGGAAGTATTCACCAGAATAACGGACATGCCAACTTCTCAGGCCAATACCCAGTTATACAGTTGCGCTGATGAATCCGTTCAAAACGCAATCATAAATACGTACCCTAAGTTCTTCACCACCAACCCAGACAAGCTGCTAGAGATGACAGAAGCACTGGTAACTCAAAAATCAAATCCCATGGTCCATCGGATGACATTTGCAGCTATATCACAGCATGAAGATGAACCCATCCAACAATACCTTGTTCGTCTTAGGTCCACGGCCATAGACTGTAATTTTTCATGTCCTAACTGCGATCACGACCTGTCTGACATTTACATCAAGGACCAATTTATCAAAGGGATATCGAATGATACGCTTCAGACCGATCTACTGGCAAAAGCCGGGTTGCTAAAAACTCTCAACCAAAATATTTGTCATGCTGAGGCATTTAAATCTGCACTACGAGACCAAACCGCAATAACTGATACCTCAGACATAGCTACAGTCCGGATGTCAATGTATCGCAAAAAAAAAAAACACAGTGCTGTACGGACTAGCAGAGGCAATATTCGCACTAGCTCTACTGCTACTCACAACGATAACATTGCTGATAAAGAACCCCGTCAAACCTGCATAGGTTGCGGTAGTCACCAACACGGTACTCCAAGGACAAGTGCCCGCCATTTAACATGTCCGGCATGGAATCAAATGTGCAACACTTGTGGGAAACTTAACCATTTCTCAGCAGTGTGCCGGACAAAGAAATATCGCCTGGCAGTGATAAAGAGTTTTGAAGACCAAGAAGCTCCCATGAATACACTCATGGCCCATATCACATTCGATCAAATGAGGGGCACCATCATGACTACAGAAGGTGATCTGTTAACCGAAATAAATGCATCAGTAATCCCATTCTCACCAAAACCAGATCCCAGACGAGCTGTCAATATCCCTAGGAGTTGTAGTACAATGCTAAAGGTTTTTCCCGACAGTGGTGCCGCCATTTGTCTTGGGGGACCAAAGCATTTAATCAAAATGGGCCTCACAGAGATTAGTCTTATCCAATCAAGAAAGATCATACGAACAGTTGGAGGTTTCACACTCATGTGTCAGGGTTGGCTACCAGTTGAGTTTGTGGTCAGAGGGAAAACAACTAAACAAGCCCTCTACATATGCAAGGGCATACAACGGCTTTATCTCAGCAGAGCAGCCTGCATCGATGTGGGAATATTGCACAAACATTTTCCAAACCCTTTAGCAGACGTACATAAAGAGGTAGACACCGAGTCTAAAAAGTGTGTAGATCAATTGCCAAATCGCCCCAAAAACCTCCCTTTTCCCGCAACAGAAGATAACATAGGCAAACTTAAGAGCTGGCTCCTAGAAAAGTTTGCCAAAACGACATTCAACAAAGATGGGATATTTCCAGCCATGTCCGGCCCAGCTGCCCACATTCACCTCAAAGAGGGAGCAATCCCTAAAGCCAGGCATAACCCAATTCCTGTACCCTTCCACTTCAAGGAACCAGTAAGACAAGCCCTTTGGAAGGATGTAGAAAAAGGTATCATAGCTCCAGTACCCGTGGGTATGCCTACTGATTGGTGCAGTACTATGGTAATAACTGCCAAAAAGAATGGTAATCCAAGGAGAACAATAGATTACCAACACCTTAACTCTCAATGCAAGCGAGAAACCCACCATACTGGGTCGCCATTCCAGTTGGCACTGCAAGTGCCACCTAGAACAAAGAAAACAGTCCTAGACGCTGTTGATGGATACCACTCGATTCTCTTAGACAAAGAATCTCAACCATTAACCACCTTCATAACTGAGTGGGGAAGATACATGTATCTTAGGATGCCTCAAGGATATGTTGCATCTGGGGATGCTTACACTCGCAGATACGATGAGATAATAAAAGATATCCCACGCAAGGTGAAGATAGTAGACGATACCCTGCTATATGACTCTAGCATTGAGGGAGCCTTTTATCATACCTTCGATTTTCTGCTCCAATGTGCTAAGAATGGAATTGTGCTCAACACCGACAAATTCCAATTCTGTCAGGATGTCGTACAATTTGGAGGCCTCCAGATAACTTCTTCAGGAGTGACCCCTTCTGAGTCCATGATACAAGCGATACAGGATTTTCCAGTCCCAAGGACAATTACTGATGCCAGATCATGGTTTGGGCTTGTCAACCAAGTAGCCTGGGCATATTCACTGGGTCCAGTTATGGTGCCTTTTCGGGACCTCGTCAAACAAAACTCCAAATTTGCTTGGAATCAAAACCTTGAAGACGCATTCAAAGATTCCAAACGAGTTATAATTCACCTAGTCCAGAAGGGGGTAGCAACATTTGACAAAGACAGAGCAACCTGCCTTGCTCCAGATTGGAGCAAAGAAGGAATGGGCTTCCTACTCCTACAAAAACATTGCCAATGTACTATGGAAAAAGCCCCAATCTGCTGTTCCGAAGGTTGGCATCTGATATATGCCGGCAGCAGATTTTGCACGGATGCTGAGCGCAGATACGCACCAATAGAGGGTGAAGCAGCAGCAATAGCATGGGCATTGGAGAAATGCCGTATGTTCGTCATGGGTTCTCCAAACATCATAGTGGTCACAGACCATGAACCGCTGAAGGGGATATTTGGCGATCGCGATCTGAGCAAGATCCAAAACCCCCGGCTCTTTAGACTAAAGGAAAAGACCCTGAGATACAGATTTACCATACAGCATTGCCCCGGGAAGTGGCACAGAGGCCCTGATGCAGTTTCCCGCCACCCAGTGGCGATGGTACAAGCCCTCCTTGATGTATTTCCAACAAAACCCTCTCAAATGGATATACTGGAGTCGAACAACATAAGCAACATAACAGAGTCGACAGCCTTAATAGCAACATTTGCAGACAGCAGTAATATAGCCATGATATCACCAGACCTAATTCGTTCAGCAGGTCGTGGCGATCAACAATATAACAAATTAATAGACACAATACAGCAAGGCTTCCCAAAAACACGTAATCTCACTGCGCCCGAAATCCGTGAGTATTGGGAGGTGAGGCACCGCCTTAGCACTGACAATGGTCTAGTATTGTTGGATCGAAGGATCGTCATCCCCAAAACACAACGAAAAAAGGTCCTACACTGCCTGCATTCTGCACACCAAGGAGTAGTCGGCATGAAAGCACGTGCCAACGAATCGGTGTACTGGCCAGGGATGGATGCATCAATCCGCAGTATTAGAGCGAATTGCATGGTATGCTCAACCATCGCACCTAGTCAACCAAGGGAGCCTATCATTCTAACACGATCCCCAGAGTGGCCATTCCAACAAATCGTTATGGATATTTTTTATGTTGGAGATCACACATACCTTGCCTGCGCAGATAGGCTAACTGGTTGGCTAATTTTATACCGCCTAGAATCAGGTCACACTACTACAACCAAATTGATGTCCATATGCCGACAACTGTTCCAAACATATGGTGCCCCAGAAGAACTCAGCACCGATGGCGGCCCACCTTTCACTTCCAGCACGTTCCAAGAATTTCTGAAAACATGGTGTGTTAGGCACAGATTATCTTCTGTTGCGTATCCCCAATCCAATGGCAGGGCAGAGCTCGCAGTAAAAACTGCAAAGAGGATTGTGAAAGGAAACACAGGCCCCCACGGTTCCTTGGACAATGACAGTGTTGCCCGGGCCATCTTGCAGTATCGGAATACCCCAATCCAAAGCATTGGCCTATCACCGGCCCAATTATTACTTCACCGTGGACTACGTGACTCCATCCCATCACAGCCAATCCTCTACAAGCCTCATCCTGAATGGGTGTCAGCGGCACAACATCGCGAGGAAATGCTCCACCACCGCAATGCAAAAATAGTAGAAAGATACAATAAATATACCCACAACCTTCCACCATTACAAGCTAGTGACACTGTAGCCATCCAAAATCCAGTCAATCGCAGATGGAACACAACGGGCAAAATCATCAGTTCCCTACCAGATCGACAGTACCGAATCAGGGTTAACGGATCCGGAAGGATCACACTTAGGAACCGCCGTTTCCTCAGAAAATGCGAACTTAAGCCTACACCAACCCCAATACCAAGTGCAGCACTAGGACCAACAATTCCCTCAAGCGATACTACATTCTTGCATATCCCACTATCTCCCTGTAATAGCACATACACAGCAACCAAACCCCAACAACAAACCACACATATATCCCCACGCTTTCGATCAAGGATTCCCCGAGCTCTTTCTAGGTTACTACCACACAACAAACTAGGCCTAAAAGAGAGATACACCTCTCACACAACCCAGCCTACTCGTGGGTGGGGGGGGAGAGGGGAGATGTAGAATAATCAAAAGAACTGTGTTAGTCAATAACACACAACAACAACAACAATAATAATAGCAGCAACACTTACCAAGGGTTCAGCTCATGCACAAGACAGACATCAGATTGAGCTGGACTGAGGGCTTGTATTTATGTACAAGCATATCCAATCAGGTGATTCAGCCAATCACAATCCAAGGAATAGACTGGCCCATGTGTGCACAATGGAATCTCCCATTGTGCCATAAATAGTTCTCCTCTTTCATGAGAAGTAATTTTTGGTCTTTGTCAAGTTATCCACAACTTGAACGCTGACCGAAAGTCCACTACACAATCCAACAGTATACATTAGTCATTGTGATTTTAGCATAGTAAACAGTGGGAATTTTGAAACTTGGATTACTTAGGGGGACGATTCAATTAGAACTTGTTCACATTGGACTTTTTCTTTTTTTTTTTTTTCATAGGTATCAACTCATTATCAAGGCCAAGAGGCCACTCAAGGATCAGGGTTAAAGAGTGTACAGTAGAAATTGGACAATATAATAATCATTAGTAATGAAAATTTGTTAAATTTGATAACTTATATGGAACGGCTCATCAAGAACTTATTTACGTTAGACTTGAAGACAACCATATTGTAGTCAGCCGGAAAGCAGGAAAACGGAAGACAATTCCACAGGCGTGCAGTTCTAAGAAAGAAGCTTTGTTCATGGAATTTACGTTTAGGTTTATTATTAAGTTTTAATATGAACATGGCTCTTGTCAGCTATTTCAGCGCCAGATTAAAACCAATTTGAAAATATTATTGCACAGTGAGAGAGAGGTAGGTAGACGCTAAAGCTTTTTGTTTATGTTTGTTTATTGCCACAAATACTAATATTGACTTTCAACAATTTTCCTGTAAATTATTACCTATAATGATAAACACCGACAAAAAAAAAAAAAAATTCCCCCAAAAAACATAAAATCATAATAACAAAATAATGTGCAAAGTTCAAGCCAAAATCAATAAATAAAAGAAAACTAGGTCACACATGCAAAAATTCTTTCTTTGTAAAAATAATAATGGCTCCCTAAGTCAAACTATGTGCAACATCGGAGCCGATATGTATTTCACTAGAGGAGTAGCACTAGGTGTATCAGAATTTGGGGGGAATTTTTGACCCTCCTAACACGAAACTGCAAATAAAATATAAAAATCTTGTGATTTTTCTTTTAAAAGTGGGTCGTTTATTTTTTTTATGGATTATACTTCCAAAATAAACTGTTGTATAAAACGTAATATAAATATTATTTTTTTATTTTTTAAATAACATTTTTTTTACGTAATGAAATCAATTGAATTTCATGAGTTAAATATCTTTTAATTCTTAAACTTTAAAAATGTATCAAAATTTTTCTATTGATTCAATTTTTGCGATATTTTCAGGGTCAATGTGAAATTTTATGCTCTTTCCAATAAACCGAATATAATATTTTAGACAAACGTTTCTTTTTTAAATTCACCCCCCCATTTTGAAATGTCTATTAAAAAGTAAATAATTAATTTACTCACCAAAGTTTTATATATCACAAATTGAATTCAATACATCATAATATATTCAAATTTAAAACAAAAAGTTTACCTGTAAAGTCTGAAGTTTAAAACCTTTTTTTTTTTTTAAAACACGTTTTTTTTGTTTTTTTTTTACATGAAACCTTGGTCCTTGCTCTTTTAACTGAAAAAAAAATTAGGGTTTGAATTACATTTTTCGAGTAGTTATAAGCTTGGAAAGACAGCGGGTCGAATTATTCAATATTTTTTCACGCATATGTAAGGTAAGTTTCTGACACACCAGTAGCACTCCTGTACGTCTGCCCGCCCTTTCTTTTTTTATGCACTAGTGGGGGTACCCGGCATTGCCCGGGTGTTTGGAGGTGTGTATGTAGGAGAGGGTGACCCTGTTTTAATATTAAAAAAAAAACATGATGTTAAAAAAAATTGGAAAATCCAAAACAAAGCAAGGTCAAACATGACGTCATTGTCGTAATAGAAGGAGAGAAAATGAAGGAACGATTTTTTTCGGCACCCCTCCTTGTAGAAAATGGTCCAGTTTAGGGTGAAGGAGTTGATGTTTTTGGCCAATTTTTCGATATTTGTCGTCCAAGATGTTGGGCTTCAAAATGATACCAATCTCGTGAAAATGCGTCACCTCTGTCAAAAGTTTTTGCGAGACATACAAACACACATACATACATGCATACATTTTCGCTTTTTATATATATAGATAGCGGGGGTTACCCGGCGTGGCCTGGGTGTTTGTAGGTGTGTGTGTGTGTTGGGAGAGGGGGGGGTGATCAACACAACCCTGTTTTAAAAAAAAAACGTTGGCCGGGTGTTTGGAGGTGTAAAAAACAAAAAATAAAGTTTTAGTAGGAAAGTAGGCTTGAACCCTGAACCTTTGACATGGAGGTGGAAACGAAATGGAAAAAAACTCTGGGACCTAACCATCTCGGCCACGAGAGAAGAGGAATGAAAAGCATCTTAATTAACGTTTATAAAATGAAATTAACAGGTGCGAGAAACTTAAATCACGTGATGTTTGACCTGCAAGCCAGTTTTCGCTTGTTTTATACTGAAAGGCTAAAGAAACACGGGACGCTCTAAAAATCTGGAAAAAATAGCGCGTGAAAGTCAGGCAGATTAAATAGACAGACGGACCCTGTTCGTAACTCTTAGATATTATCATTTAGACGTCATATAAAAAGTTTTAAGAAGGAATGAGCCGACCGAGAAGTCCAGCGAAAAAAGCCTTTTACAGACATACATACATACATTTTCGCTTTTATATATATACATGGGAAAGTTTCACTTTTTGAAAAAAAAATTTTTAATTTTAATTTTAAATATGAAAACTGATATTTTTGACTACATGTTAACAATCGAGAAATTAAGGAAAAGAGTTGGAATTTATATTTTCTTGTTTTATTTTGTATATATAAATTAATATTTTCTTACGTGGTTCATTACTTCAGATTTTATTTTGTTTATTTTTCTGTTAAGACAATATTTTAATATTGGAAGTAAGCACTTGATTAAATAAACGAACAAAATATACATTTTTATATATTTATAACTATCTAACAGAAAAATGAAACAATTTTTAGAAAGTGAATTATCACTTTCTAAAAAATTGTTTCATTTTTCTGTTAAATAAATAGTTATAAATATATAAAAATGTATATTTTGTTCGTTTATTTAATCAAGTGCTTACTTCCAGTATTAAAATATATATTATATTAATTACATATTTTTATATTTTAAAACTTTAATAATTTTTATTTTTATTTTAAAATTAATAATTCATAATATTCGTGATTTGACGGTGTAAAATACTGATGTGACCCTTCTAGAGTTGTCGAACTTTGCCGGAACTTAACTGCAAGACCTCCCCAAATTCTATAATGAATTCTCCTCTGCGCACGTCGGAATTCAAATATATCAAGCTTAAACGTCAACAATCTAAACAATTGACTTTTTTTTTTTTTTTTTTTTTTTTTTAAAGACGAAATTAATTTAAATGGAATCAACAAAATCCAGAGTTGCTTTTGATTGCAAAAATTTCGTTCTGGAATTAATTACAGTTGTTTGCTTGTCTTAATTGGGAGCAATGAGCAATGCCAAATGAATTCAGCCAGCCTCGACTCAACCAGGGCAGTTTCAGCCAGCCCCTGCGGGGGCTTGGTATTAATCTCAAAGTGTAGTATCATGTTCCGGCAGATGTATATATAAATTTATATTTTGTTACGTGGTTCATTTCTTCAGATTTTATTTTGTTCGTTTTTCTGTTAAGACAATAATTCACTTTCTAAAAATCGTTTCTTTTTTCTGTTAAATAAATAATTATAAATATATAAAAATGTATATTTCCTCCATTTACTTTATTTAATCAAGTGCTTATTCCAATATTTAAATATTTTTTATATTAATTACATATTTTTTATTTTAAAACTTTAGTCATTTTTATTTTAAAACTAATAATTTGTAATATTCATAATTTGATGGTGTAAAATACTTCTAGAGTTGTCGAACTTTGTAGGACTTAACTGCAAGACTGTCTAAAATTCTATTTACACTGGTGTCGACCCAATGTGTCCCTTTTTTTTTTGATAACAGGGTTCGAGGCTATTCGGTCAACTAAACAGCAAATCTGCCGAACACATTTTTAAATTTTCAAACAAAATATTTTTTGTTATGTTTAAAAAAAAAAGTTTGTTCGGCTGACAGAATCGGCTATAATGTGTTATTATTTCTCAAAGGTTTTAGGTACGAGATATTTATCTCCCCTGTTTTTGCTTCAAGAATTTGAAGACTCGATAATCTCTTCAAAATAAGAAATAAAACAAACTGGTGGTAGAAACCCTGTAAGATATTTTATCTGTTTTTGCATAAATAGTGATAAATAGGTGATAAAATGGAGTCTAAAAATAGACAGTGATAAAATAAAATACAGTAAATAAGAAAAATAAAAATCATAAAATGAAGTGAAATTACGAATGGATTTATATATATATATATATATATATATATATATATATATAAGAAAAATAAAAATCATAAAATGAAGTGAAATTACGAATGGATTTATATATATATATATATATATATATATATATATATAAGAAAAATAAAAATCATAAAATGAAGTGAAATTACGAATGGATTTATATATATATATATAAGAAAAATAAAAATCATAAAATGAAGTGAAATTACGAATGGATTTATATATATATATATATATATATATATATATATATATATATATAAGAAAAATAAAAATCATAAAATGAAGTGAAATTATGAATGGACTTATATATATAAGAAAAATAAAAATCATAAAATGAAGTGAAATTACGAATGGATTTTTATATATATATATATAAGAAAAATAAAAATCATAAAATGAAGTGAAATTACGAATGGATTTATATATATATATATATATATATATATATATATATATAAGAAAAATAAAAATCATAAAATGAAGTGAAATTACGAATGAATTTATATAAAATAAAAATCATAAAATGAAGTGAAATTACGAATGGACTTATATAATATATAAGAAAAATAAAATGGACTTATATAATATATAAGAAAAATAAAAATCATAAAATGAAGTGAAATTACGAATGGACTTATATATATATATATATATATATATATAATTCTTATTTTTAGACACCATCTATATATATATTTATATATATATATATATATATATTCTTATTTTTAGACGCCATCTTTTAAGTTACTATGCTATTTTATCCCAATTCAATTATCTCTAATTTTTAAAAACTCCCTTCGCAATCTCGTTTCATTTTACTTACTTAATCTATCACGGTTATATTTCCAGATGCAATCTTTTATATCTCTACGATATTTTAACTTTTAGACGTAATCCACTTAATTTATTTTCTTTCATAAAATGTATATATGTATATAGACATCTAATTTACATAAGGAAAACACGCTGCTCTGCCCCATCATTATATATAGCCCCAAATCTTCCGACTCTCTTGTCAATGACCATCCCTCTTGAAAAAGCCTACATAAATTGGGTGAAACGTTGAGTATTCAGGTCTTTTAACCTCTGTTTTATTTCATGTCATCGGATTTAATCCAGCTCAACAATCATAAGTAGTTAAATAAATTGTTATAAATATATAAAAATGTATATTTTGTTTGTTTTCTTTATTTAATCAAGTGTTTACTTCCAATATTAAAAATTATTTTGCAAATCATCATCAATTTTAAATAATAAAAAAATTATATATACAAAAATTATTTTGCAAATCATCATCAATTTAAAATAATAAAAAAAAATATACGAAAATTATTTTGCAAATCATCATCAATTTAAAATAATAAAAAAAATTATATATACAAAAATTATTTTGCAAATTATCATCAATTTATAATAATAAAAAAAATTATATATACAAAAATTATTTTGCAAATTATCATCAATTTATAATAATAAAAAAAATTATATATACAAAAATTATTTTGCAAATCATCAATTTAAAATAATAAAAAAAAATTATATATACAAAAATTATTTTGCAAATCATCATCAATTTAAAATAATAAAAAAATTATATATACAAAAATTATTTTGCAAATTATCATCAATTTATAATAATAAAAAAAATTATATATACAAAAATTATTTTGCAAATCATCAATTTAAAATAATTAAAAAAAATTATATATACAAAAATTATTTTGCAAATCATCATCAATTTAAAATAATTAAAAAAAATTATATATACAAAAATTATTTTGCAAATCATCAATTTAAAATAATAAAAAAATTATATATACAAAAATTATTTTGCTAATCATCATCAATTAAAAATAATTAAAAAAAATTATATATACAAAAATTATTTTGCAAATCATCAATTTAAAATAATAAAAAAAATTATATATACAAAAATTATTTTGCAAATCATCAATTTAAAATAATAAAAAAATTATATATACAAAAATTATTTTGCTAATCATCATCAATTTAAAATAATTAAAAAAATTATATATACAAAAATTATTTTGCAAATCATCATCAATTTTAAATAATTAAAAAAATTATATATACAAAAATTATTTTGCAAATCATCAATTTAAAATAATAAAAAAATTATATATACAAAAATTATTTTGCAAATCATCAATTTAAAATAATAAAAAAATTATATATACAAAAATTATTTTGCAAATCATCAATTTAAAATAATTAAAAAAATTATATATACAAAAATTATTTTGCAAATCATCATCAATTTTAAATAATTAAAAAAATTATATATACAAAAATTATTTTGCTAATCATCATCAATTTAAAATAATTAAAAAAATTATATATACAAAAATTATTTTGCAAATCATCAATTTAAAATAATAAAAAAATTATATATACAAAAATTATTTTGCTAATCATCATCAATTTAAAATAATTAAAAAAAATTATATATACAAAAATTATTTTGCAAATCATCAATTTAAAATAATAAAAAAATTATATATACAAAAATTATTTTGCAAATCATCATCAATTTAAAATAATAAAAAAAAATATACGAAAATTATTTTGCAAATCATCATCAATTTAAAATAATAAAAAAAATTATATATACAAAAATTATTTTGCAAATCATCATCAATTTTAAATAATAAAAAAATTATATATACAAAAATTATTTTGCAAATCATCAATTTTAAATAATAAAAAAATTATATATACAAAAATTATTTTGCTAATCATCATCAATTTAAAATAATTAAAAAAAATTATATATACAAAAATTATTTTGCAAATCATCATCAATTTTAAATAATAAAAAAATTATATATACAAAAATTATTTTGCAAATCATCAATTTTAAATAATAAAAAAATTATATATACAAAAATTATTTTGCAAATCATCATCAATTTAAAATAATAAAAGAAATTATATACAAAAATTATTTTGCAAATCATCATCAATTTTAAATAATAAAAAAATTATATATACAAAAATTATTTTGCAAATCATCATCAATTTTAAATAATAAAAAAATTATATCTATACAAAAATTATTTTGCAAATCATCATCAATTTAAAATAATAAAAGAAATTATATACAAAAATTATTTTGCAAATCATCATCAATTTAAAATAATAAAAGAAATTATATACAAAAATTATTTTGCTAATCATCATCAATTTTAAATAATAAAAAAATTATATATACAAAAATTATTTTGCAAATCATCATCAATTTAAAATAATAAAAAAATTATATATACAAAAATTATTTTGCAAATCATCATCAATTTTAAATAATAAAAAAATTATATATACAAAAATTATTTTGCAAATCATCATCAATTTAAAATAATAAAAAAATTATATATACAAAAATTATTTTGCAAATCATCATCAATTTTAAATAATAAAAAAATTATATATTCAAAAATTATTTTGCAAATCATCATCAATTTTAAATAATAAAAAAATTATATATACAAAAATTATTTTGCAAATCATCATCAATTTAAAATAATAAAAAAATTTATATACAAAAATTATTTTGCAAATCATCATCAATTTTAAATAATAAAAAAATTATATATACAAAAATTATTTTGCAAATCATCATCAATTTTATTTTTAAAAAAAATTATATATATAAAAATTATTTTGCAAATTATCATCGATTTTATTTTAAATAAATAATTATATATATAAAAATTATTTTGCAAATCATCATCAATTTTAAATAATAAATTATATATACAAAAATTATTTTGCAAATCATCATCAATTTTAAATAATAAAAAAAAATTATATATACAAAAATTATTTTGCAAATCATCATCAATTTAAAATAATAAAAAAAATTATACAAAAATTATTTTTCAAATCATCATTAATTTAAAATAATAAAATAAATTATATATACAAAAATTATTTTGCAAATCATCATCAATGTAAAATTATAAATAAATAAATAATAATTTTTTGTTCAAATCTGCTGCAGAAAAATTGAATTTTTGAGATTAAAGAAAGAGCAATAAAGACTACTTGAAAACAAAACGAGGTATTGATATAAAATTGTTATTGGCTGAAATAGCATTTATTTTTTTGTATATATTTGTTTTTCGCATAGTTTGTTGGCTTCTCAACTAAATTACCTAAATATTTATTGATTTCTTTATTTATTTTGGGACCCCCAATAAAAGAAGGGTGGACCTGTAAATTCACCCTTATTTGTTCATCTGTCCGTACTTTTCTCAATAATTGGAATTTTTTGAAATTTTGCTATCCGAATATTAACCCATGAATAGAATGGGATGATGTTATTAGATTCCAAATAGGTCGAGAAAAATCCATGTTGGTCGAGAAAAATCTATTAACATATTTAAATTTGAGTTCAGTACCATGCAAAACTGCTAAATAGACACACACAAATTTTTGGACAAATATGGTAAAATAGTCCCAAAAATGGAGGGTTTTTATTAGCTCTAAAAAAGCCCCTGGGGCACACCCAAGTTATCATGAAGTATAGACAAACAAAATCATATAGAAATCAGTTAGCTACAATTTTTCAGGAAGTTTAATAAAAATCCAAGGCATCAATTTTTTTTAATAAACACAAAAGTATAAATTTTAGTCATTGGGGACTTTTGGGGCTAAATGGAGAGGTGGGGGGGGCAAATGATGGACTTAGTCATGTTTTTTTTTTTTTTTTTGCATGATGCAGAACTCAAATTTACATATGTTAAGGCCTAGAACTGTGCCGGTTGTTCATTTTCACCAGGATTTGATATTCCCTGGGGACTTTTGGGGCTAAATGAGAGGTGAGGGGGGGGGGCAAATGTTGAATATAGTCAGAGGGCCATGCGTGCTTCACTTGTTCAATCATATTTTACTCTGTGTATATCAATTCTTTGTGTTTAGAAGCTCAATGTTTATTAAATATTACAACAGAGCAACAAAATAACAGTATAATTACATTCCATTTATTTATTTTTTAATTTATAGTTGTTCCTTTCATATTCATCAATTGGGTTTCCATTAGTATTTAAACCAATTTCATCAGGATGGTCAGCTAACCAGGTTTCACATTCGGACACACATTCGGACACACACTGCTTGACTGGTGTCAAATAAAGTGGCACCAGTTAACCAGTGTGTGTCTGCCCTCAATGTTGGTCTCGTGCTGTATCATAGCCTGTGACATATCATAAGATCAGCAATATACATAATAATTTGTTATAAGGATTAGATTCTATCTGCGTTTGCATATCTATATATAAAGCTGAATGTGTGTGTGTGTGTGTCTGGTCATGAATAGGCTCCTATGTGGTTGACTATTTTAAAAAACTGATCACATATAATGATAGATGTATCGAGACACAGGAATGGGTATGTTTGATCTGGCAGAATGGTGGTTCATTAAAATTGTGGGGGTCTGCGTTCGCGCCTGGTCCACAAAGTATGGAAATAAAAAAATTTTAAGTTAAAAAAAAAACGTTTACAATTGTTTTTGATATAGATGTACATAAGAATACTTTGATAAGTATGTTTTAACTTAAATAGGGATGGTATAATAAAATTGCGGGGTCTGCGTTCGCGCCTGGCCTCCATGGAATGGAAATAGGCACAAACTTTAATAAAGACTTTTTATATCTATCTATATCAATAATATTCAAACTATTGAAAAACAAGTGAACGAGGCACAAAAAAATTACTAAGTTCAGCATTTGCCCCCCCCTCCCCTCACCATCACCATTTAGCCCCCAAAATCCCCAGAATTTTGAAGGTATTTTTTTCACGAGAGTATCCAGCATAGTATAAAAACCTCACCCTGTTAAGAATGGCTTTTGCAATAAACACCCCAACCCCCCCATGTTAAGAATTGCTTACAGAATAAACACCCTGTGGCGGTTTTCCTCTTGCAGCATTGTATTGCCATGCATAGTTTTCTTCTATCTAAGGAAAGAATTTCTAATTTTTCTGCAGAGTATATGCACGAAAAGAGACGGTATTGACATAAGTGTTTGTTTCTGCATAACGAAACAGATCTGAAAAAAAAAAGTACCAAAATTTTTAATATGCTGAAAGAGTTGTTTTGCACAAAAAATAAATGGAATGTAATTATACTGTTATTCTTTTAGATATGCTCTGTTGTAATTTCTGATATTTTTTTTTTTTACATGGAAGTCACCACTTATCAAGGCCCGGAAGCCACTCGGGGATAAGGGTTAAGTTTTGACTGCTACAAGTAACTCTAGCAAACACTAGAACACCATATGGATTATCATCCGTCAAAATGATGAGGACACTGATCATCCCAGAGGACCGATGGATGATACACTTTGAATTGTGAAAAAAAAAAAATGGTTGTGTAATCATTCATCTCCTGTGTGGTATGATGAAACTGATAATTGCGGGTACCTATAGTTTGAATCACAAAAGAAAAAAAAAATTAAACCGAAAAACAGTCAGGTTTTAAATTAAACTAGCAAAAGTACCCGTCGTTAACTGGGTTCAAAAACAGCCTACAGAAAATGGACTCTGATTTATGAAAGTATCATACGTTATGAAAAGGTAGGGTTGTAAAGAGATAGCTTCGAATTTGGGGGTATCAAAACCCAAGCAAAATATGATGAAAGTAAAAATAAAATAGATAAACCCCATCATTTATTATACCATACCTGTTCACACTGAAACACTTATCACAATATTCTGTGGATCTATATTAAAAAACCTTGTTAAACTTTGTGACATATTTCCATTCTATGGAGGTCAGGAGCGAACAAACACCCCATAATTTTATTATACCATATTTCTTCAAACTGAAACATAATTATCAAAGTATACTTACGCAGATAGATATGAAAAGTCTTTATTAAAGTTTGTGCCTATTTCCATTCTATGGAGGCCAGGCACAAACGCAGACCCCACAATTTTATTATACCATCCCTATTTAAGTTAAAACATACTTATCAAAGTATTATTATGTACATCTATATCAAAAACATTTTTAAAAATTTTTTATTTCCATACTTTGTGGACCAGGCGCAGACCCTACAATTTTAATGAACCACTGTTCTGCCAGATCAAACATACCCATTCCTGTGTCTCGATACATCTTCTATCATTATATGTAATCAAAACATAGATTCCATGAACAAAGCTTCTTTCTTAGAAGTGCACACCTGTAGAACTCTCTTCCATTTGCCTGTTTCCCACCTGACTACAACTTGGATGTCTTCAAGTCCAACATAAACAAATTCTTGATGAACCGTCCCATTAAGTAAGACACTTTATCAAATCTCCAATACTAACGATTACTACGATACTATCCTATTGATTACTGTACATGCAATAACCTTATCCCCGAGTGGCTTCCAGGCCTTGATAAGTGGTGACTACCATGTAAAAAAAAAATGACAATTGGTTGATTTGCCAATTCTGATGTTGTAGGTTCAACAAATGAAGGAGTGTGCAATCAAAAAAGAATTTTTTTTTTTGAAACTAAATAATTTTTTCTGTTTATTATGAAAAAAATTATTAAGTTTAAAAAAAACAACTTTTTTTTTTGAAACTAAATAATTCTTTCTGTTTTTTATGAAAAAAATTATTTAGTTTAAAAAAAACAACTTTTTTTTTTGAAACTAAATAATTCTTTCTGTTTTTTATGAAAAAAATTATTTAGTTTAAAAAAAAAACTTTTTTTTTTGAAACTAAATAATTTTTTCTGTTTATTATGAAAAAAATTATTTAGTTTAAAAAAAAACTTTTTTTTTTTAAACTAAATAATTCTTTCTGTTTATTATGAAAAAAAATATGTTCTTTTACAGTTGAACGTTAAAAAACGGCATTAGTTTTATATTCATCTTTTTTTATTTACAGGTTTAAAGCATTATTGAAAATGATGTTTGCCTAGATAACCGCTGGCTCATTAATTTCTGAAGAGACGTGTCCGAGGAACCATGGAAGAGCAGAATTTTCATCTGTGGACAGTGTGACTCCTTATTTTAAAATATTAAAGAATTAATTAATATTTTTTGAGATCTGTACAAGGAAAAGTGAAAGCCCAGGAGACTACTGGTGTGAAAACTTCTATGTGTGGACAGTGTGACCCATTTATTTTCTGAGAAACCTGATCTTCAACTGCTGGCTTAGTTTGTGTAAACCATGTTAATTATTATGTTTTGAGGAGACCTGTATGAGAAAACATGGAAGACCAGGATGCTACTGCTGAAAAAATTTATGTGTGAACAGTGTGACTCTTTACTTTCTCGGAAAGCCCATCTCTGACTGCCGACTGTGTGTGAACCGTGTTGATCATTATTTTTCAAAGAGACTGGTTTGAGAAAACAGAAGACCAGGAGGCTACTGCTACGATAATTTTTATATGTGGACAGTGTGAATTTTCTTTTTAACAGAAAGTCCATCTATAACTGCTAGCTCCTTTTCTGTAAAACGCGTTAACCATTTTTTTTTCTGAGATCTGTAACAGAAGAGTGAAAGCTCAGGAGAATACTGCTGCAGAAACTGTGTGGACAGTGTGACCCTTTATTTTCTGAGAAAGTCCATTTGTGACTGCTGGCTTTTGTATAAACCACGTTAATTATAATTTTGTTAGACCTGTACAAGGGAAAGTAAGAGCCCAGAAGACTATGTGTGGACAGTATAACCCCTTAATTTTCTGAGAAATCCTATCTGTAACTGCTGGCTTGTTTTGCATAAAGCACACTATTTTCTGAGACCTGTACATGTTGAAGACCCGGAAGCTACTGTTGCAAAAATTTACATGTGCGGGCTGTGTGAATTTGCTTTCTAACTGCTGACTTGATTTGTGTAAACTGCGTTGATCATTATTTTTCGTGGAAACTTGTATGAGGAAACATGTGGAAGACCTGGAAGCTACTGGTGTAAAAATTTACATGTGCGGACAGTGTGACATTTTGCTTTCTTGCTGACTTGTTTTGTGTTAAACATGGAAGACCAGGAAGCTACTATACGAGAAAACATGGAAGACCAGGAAGCTTCTATACAAGAAAACATGGAAGACCAGGAAGCTACTATACAAGAAAACCTGGCAGACCAGGAAGCCACTGCTGCGAAAATTTACATGTGTGGACAGTGTGATGCTTCCTTTTCTCAAAAAGCTCATCTCAAGCGTCATATGCGTATTCATAGCGGGGAGAAGCCGTATTCTTGTCAAGTTTGTGGATCATCGTTTTCCGAAAATTATCACCTCAAGGTGCACATGCGGATTCATACCGGTGATAAACCGTATTCGTGCCAGATCTGTGGATCGGCATTCTCCCGGGATTATAATCTTAAAATCCACATCCGAATGCACACTGGAGAAAAGCCGTTTGCCTGCCAGATTTGTGGGTTCGCTTTCTCGCACACCTCGGGTTTAAAAACGCATATGCGTGTGCATACCCGTGATAAACCCTATTCCTGCCATGTGTGTGGGTCTGCATATCCACACATAACGACCCTTAAAAACCATATCAGAACTCATACTGGAGAGAAACCATATTCTTGTGAAATATGTGGGTCTGCATTCTCCAAAAACGCGAACCTTAAAAGCCATATGCAAGTACACACAGGGCAAAAACCATACCCGTGTGAGATTTGCGATTCTACATTTTCCCATAAGTCAACGCTAAGAAGCCATATGCGAATCCACACAGACGATAATCCATATGTCTGTCAGATTTGTGGGGCAGCATTTCCTGAAAAAGTCAACCTCGCAAGTCATATGAGAACACATACTGGCGATCGTCCGTATTTATGTGAAGTATGTGGCTCTTCTTTTCTACATAGTTCGTCTTTGAAAAGCCACCGACGAATACACACAGGAGAAAAACCCTATTCTTGTGAAATCTGTGGTACTTCTTTTTCCGAGAACAACCACCTTAAGGTCCACATGCGAATACACACAGGGGAAAAACCCTATTCGTGTGAATTCTGTGGGACCGCCTTCACCCATAAGTACACACTTAAACTTCATACACGTATACACACTGGAGAAAAGCCATATAAATGTGAAGTCTGTGGCCATACTTTTGCACGGAATTCGGCTCTGAAAGCTCACCTCCGAGTGCATACACGTGTGAAAAAGAAAGGTTCCAAAAATGCTGGAATCACAAAAAATCTGACATAAGCAATGACTTTAACTTCACTATAAAAGCTTGTTTCACTGAGGATGAAAAATATTAACGCAAATAATTTTTTATTTGAAGGGAACTTCTAACTAAATAGAACAACAAAATCAAAACAAAAACTGGAGTAAAATAAAACAAACGTTATTGCTGTCAGATTTTTTCCCAAAAACTGAATAAGAAGCTTGCTGCATGTCTGATTACCCTTTATGTAAAATTTCAAATGTTTAGACCCAAAATTGGCTGAATAGTTTGCTAGAGACTGCATCTCTTGAACTTTGACCACTTGGCAGCCAATTTATTATAATGAAAAATATTAACACAGATAACATTTTAAATTGAAATGAACAACAAAAACAACTTAAATAAAAAGGAACAAAAGTCAAAGAAATGCTAAATGTCTGCACACAACTGATTTTTATAAACATTAAAAAACCTGTTTGTAAGTGGGTTGAAACAACCTATTTCGAAGTGGGTTGCTAGATTTTTTTAGAATTTTAACTGAAATAAAAAGTAGGAACATTTTTAAACTTGTCAAATGGAAAGATGAAAATTATGTTCACAAACTATGTAGAAAAGAAGAGCCACATTCTTCTTTTCTAACTCGTTTGAGATATAAAGGTGGACTTAATTGACTATTTCAATAGCGATTATGTTACTGCCTAGGAAGCAGGTTCTGTATATTTTGGGATCTTCCAGCTGATTAAAATGAAAAAAGAAAGTTCCAATAGTTCCAGAATCACAACAAAAACAATTGAAGCATATTTAAACTGGTCGAATGGAAAGATGAAAGTTATTTGCACGAACTATGAATAAAAGAAGAGCCACATACTTTACTAACTCGTTTGAGATATAAAGGCGGACTTAATGGACTATTTCAATATATATAGCAATCGTGTTAGTGCCTATGAAGTAGGGTCTGTATACTTTGGGAATTTCAGCTGATTAAAATGAAACACACGAGTAACCTTTTGAAAACGAAAAATAAAATATGTAACAAAACAGAATGATGTCGTGCTTCTCTCCCAGTGAAAAACTATATTCATAAATTCATGACGTTTGACGTAGGCAATCTATTTAATTTCTCACTTTATGCTCATCATAAAAGCCTGTTTCACTGAATTTATTATAATGAAAAATATTAACGCAAATAATTTTTTAAAATTGAAATGAACAACAAATACAACTTAAGTTAAAAGAAACTGAAGTTAAAGAAATGCTAAATTTTCGCACACAACTGATTTTTTTATAAACATTTAAAAATCTAGAGAAAAACCTGTTTGGAAGTTGTCTGCTAGATTTTTTTAGAACTTTAACTGAAATAAAAAATTAGGAGCATTTTTAAACTTGTCAAATGGAGAGATAAAAATTATGTTCACAAACTATGTAGAAAAGAAGAGCCACATGTCTAACTCGTTGTTTGAGATATAAAGGTGGACTTAATGGACTATTTCAATGTATATGTATCTTATATAGCGATCATCTTACTACCTATGAAGCAGCTTCTGTATATTTGGGAACTTCAATGAACTTCAAGCTGAAACAAAAGATTAACACTTTGAAAACGAAAAAAAACTATGTAACAAGAAAGAATGATATTAAGTTGTAAGACAATGTTTTTAAAAGAATTAACGTAGGCAATCTATCTAATTTCTCACTACAGCACTTTATGCTCATCATAAAAGCCTGTTTCACTGGATTTATTATAATGAAAAATATTAACGCAAATAATCTTTTAAATTGAAATGAACAACAAATACAACTTAAGTTAAAAGGACCAAAAGTTAAAAGAAATGCTAAATTTTCACACACAACTGATTTTTTATAAACATTTAAAAATCTAGAGAAAAACCTGTTTGGAAGTTGTCTGCTAGATTTTTTTAGAACTTCAACTGAAGAAAAATTAGGAGCATATTTAAATATTCTATTTGTGGTGTTCTCTCCTTGCGTCCATGCAATCTTTGCCAGATGAGGGTACCTTGTTACATCGGCGGCAAAAAGAAAGTCCGCACTTGTATTTTTTTCCAAAACTGCAAATTTAAGCTAAATTGAATGTAACTGTTTAAACAAACTATATCTCATTTGATTGTCCTTTTATTTTTCTATAATTTTACCTGTTCATATTTGACTTTTAATTCTAATTATT
>NC_136527.1:139826625-139884125 GCF_053919585.1 Euprymna scolopes
GTCAACATGAATTTTGGAATATAGTTTTATATATATATATATATATATATATATATATATATATATATATTACAATAGAAAAATGCGAGCATGAAAAGTAATATGATTAAGCTTAAACATGGAAAATAAAGGACTAGTTGTTAAAACTGGAAAAGAAAAAGAAGATGTTCTAGTAAAAAATATAATAAATTTATAACTTAAAATATTGCAGCATTAAGAATTGATTATATAATGTTAAATCGAATTTAAAAGAATTAATGCTGCAATATTTTGCGTTATAAATTTATTATGTTTTTTACTAGAATATCTTCTTTTCTTTCCCAGTTTTAACAACTAGTCCTTTACGTTTCCATGTTCAAGCTCAACCATATTACTTTTCATGCTCACATTTTTCTATTGTAATATAAGTTAACATTATATAATCAATTCTTAATCTTCTAGTAAATTCACTTGTTCTTTGTTTAATTTCAGTCTTATTTTTTTGCCTCCATAAACATAAACATACACATATATACTAACAATGTATGGCACTTGTCTGCTTTCAATAAAATGCCCTTCTCCAATTATCTCCCTTTCATTTTCTGTTTCACTTTTTACCCCCACTCTCTCTCTCTCTCTCTCTCTCTCTCTCTCTCTGAATTGTCGACATTATGTGCAACAGCAGTGAATTGGTAGCAACAGCAGTTGCTGAAACGAAATAGTTGTCTCTCACTGCCTTATGATTTTTTACGCTTTTGAATTCAGTAAATTTGTTTTATCTGGACAAAATTGAAAATTATTTTTTCAAAATATGGCCAAGTATGGCACTCATCTGCTTTCAATAAAATCCCCCCAATTATCTCCCTTTCATTCTCTCTGTTTCACTTGTTACTTCTCTTTTCGTGAGAGCGGTGACTGAAGCAACGTGTTTGCTATGGAAACCAGTCATGAAAAACGTTGTGCACCTCCTTACGTTTTCACCAGTAAATTCCAAACGCAAATTGAAAAGAAAATTGTCATAATATAGCTGAGAAGGTGATGTATAAACGGTAATGTATGGCCTGCGTATTTATGAGAAGGATTGGGGGAAGGAAAGGATGCCATAGAGGTCACAACCAAGAATATCTGAAATGAACCATGCAGATAGGAAGCAAAATCTTGAATATGTGGGATTGGGTAACGATCAGGTACCGTCATGGCATTGAGTCGTTTGGCCCATAACATGAGAGCGTAGTCGACTTCAGTTCACTGGTGCCTTATTTCTTTTTCTTCTTCATCTCTTTAGGTCGGGTGGGAGAATCCGTCCGTGCATTCACTGACGCAGCAGGGCGAATCTCTTCTATCCTTCACGCCACGGGGAGATAACTCATTAAAGCACCGACACCCCCTCCCCATCTTTAAAACTAGCTTTTCTTCCTAAACATCGAACCTTTTGCTCGGTATCATATATGGCCTAGGTTTTTATGAAAAGGATTAGGGGTGGGAAAGGATGCTATAGAGGCCACAACAAGAATACCTGAAATGAACAACGTTGGAAGTGTGTAGATTCTGACTCCATATAATTAAAGACAGACGAATATTGAAGGTTGAGAACCGATTTTATTTACTACCAACAATTTGTATCAGGAGAGGCAAAGTGTTCGTAGGATGGAATGTGATTTAACAAAGGAGATGAATGTTTGTAAAATGTTTGTAGGTACGTATGAATTGACAAGGAATGAATGTTCGTAAAATGTTTGTAGGTATGTATGAATTAACAAGGAATGAATGTTCGTAAAATGTTTGTAGGTATGTATGAATTGACAAGGAATGAATGTTCGTAAAATGTTTGTAGGTATGTATGAATTGAAAAAGGAATGAATGTTCGTAAAATGTTTGTAGGTATGTATGAATTGAAAAAGGAATGAATGTTCGTAAAATGTTTGTAGGTATGTATGAATTGACAAGGAATGAATGTTCGTAAAATGTTTGTAGGTATGTATGAATTGACAAGGAATGAATGTTCGTAAAATGTTTGTAGGTATGTATGAATTGACAAGGAATGAATGTTCGTAAAATGTTTGTAGGTATGTATGAATTGACAAGGAATGAATGTTCGTAAAATGTCTGTAGGTATGTATGAATTGACAAGGAATGAATGTTCGTAAAATGTTTGTAGGTATGTATGAATTGACAAGGAATGAATGTTCGTAAAATGTCTGTAGGTATGTATGAATTGACAAGGAATGAATGTTCGTAAAATGTTTGTAGGTATGTATGAATTGACAAGGAATGAATGTTCGTAAAATGTTTGTAGGTATGTATGAATTGACAAGGAATGAATGTTCGTAAAATGTTTGTAGGTATGTATGAATTGACAAGGAATGAATGTTCGTAAAATGTTTGTAGGTATGTATGAATTGACAAGGAATGAATGTTCGTAAAATGTTTGTAGGTATGTATGAATTGACAAGGAATGAATGTTCGTAAAATGTCTGTAGGTATGTATGAATTGACAAGGAATGAATGTTCGTAAAATGTTTGTAGGTATGTATGAATTGACAAGGAATGAATGTTCGTAAAATGTCTGTAGGTATGTATGAATTGACAAGGAATGAATGTTCGTAAAATGTTTGTAGGTATGTATGAATTGACAAGGAATGAATGTTCGTAAAATGTTTGTAGGCATGTATGAATTGACAGGGATTGAATGTTCGTAAACTGTTTGTAGGTATGTATGAACTGACAAGAAATGAATGTTCATAAAATATAACTTATCTTTTGGACGATGGAGATGGTTAGGGTAGGGGTCGGCCGGTCATCCTGCTGTTGGTGATGCTTGTCCTGGCTTGTAACTGGAAAGCGGGTGACTTCTTTCATCAACAGCAAGCAGCCCGGCGTCTTCGTCTTTTTTTTTCTCCTCCCTTCTTTTGTTTGTATGAATTAGGCATCATTTAGAATTGAAGGCGTTTTGGCCCATAACATGAGAGCATAATCGGCTTCAGTTCACTGGTGCCTTATTTCTTTTTCTTCGTCATTATGTCTCTTCAGGTTTGGTGACAGAATCCGTCCGTACGTTCACTGATGCAGCGGGGTGAATCTCCTCTTTCCCCTCCTTTTGGTTTCCTCAAATCCCTCGTTTTATAGTGGCAAACTGGCTCCCAGTGACTGTGATATTTGAGGTGTTTATTTTAGGCGTGGAGCTCTGCCATTGGTCGATAATTATTTTGTGGTTATCTTATTTTTTTCTTCCCAAGCGGAAGCGATGCGTTGAGCCATGTACAAAAGACGATTTTTCATTTTGTTTCTCATGGTGGATGCATTAACATCAGGTTGGCTGCCAATTCTCATCATGTTCCCACAAAATGTAATAAATTGATAACTTAAAATATTTCAGCATTATAAATTCATTGTTAAATTGAATTGTCAGAGTTAGATATGAACATGCAGTTTAAAAATAATGATTAAGAAATATATTAGATTTTGAAATAAATAGGTTAGAAATGAGACAATTAATTTATATATATATATGACTTGGTTGCATTAGCTTGAATCGAAACCGAAATAAACACTTATAATCAGTTCTTCAGCCATAACCGATATAGATAATAATAATAATAATAATAATAATAATAATAATAATAATAATAATAATTACTTTCTGTTGTAATAAAGTCGGTCAAATTGGCATAGATCGTCCTATGATGGGTAGATCCCTCTGACTGAGGTTAAAATTTAAATAAATGTTTAAATTCAACTGTATCTTTCGTGGTTGACGGTAGCCGAATGGTTCGAGGCCTTGCAAATGAAGCTAGACATTACTTCTGTCTCCAGGGTTCGCCCACTGGAAACAAAATTATATAGCAGGAACCTAATAAACGGTATAAATACATGGGTAGTATCACTAGTAAGATACTCTGGACCGTTTGTAAGGTGGACAAAAGAAGACCTGAGACAACTCGACCAGAAAACCAGGAAACTCATGACCATGCGTAATGCACTACACCCAAAGGACGATACTGACAGACTCTACATGAAAAGGAAAGGCGCCGGGAGAGGACTGATTTGTATAGAAGACTGCGTGAAGGACACGAAAAAAGAACTAGAAAAATACATAATGCAAAACACGGAAATGATAATTATAGCAGCGAGGTGAGGGAATCACATCATTGACCACGCCTCTGATGTCATCAAGAAAGGAGATTCCTAATATATTGAGATAGGGTGTGATGTTAGAGACAGAGTCGGAGAGCGACTTAATGAGAGCTTATGCCCCATGAAGGCGAAGGTGGTGGGAAGGAGACCATGTAATTCTAATGTTCGCTGCTAATTCTCATCATGTTCCCACAAGCTTTCCAGTTAAAAGAATTTTTTTTTTAAATCGACGCAAGTATTTCCGCGTGTAATAATATGTATCAGCGAACAATATCAGGTCAAATTATCTTTGGTTGGTAAACAAAATCTGTTTTATACTAAATAAAAAAAAGGTGCTTCACGGGATACGTGGACAAAAAAGTTTTCTCACTTTCTTCGTATTTATCTCATTTTTTTTATCATACGTGTATTTATTTATTTCTAAAACAATCATTTATTTTTTAAAAAATCTGTTTTCTAATATTGCCAATTTCAATATCGTTTCTTTTTATCATTTCTAAGTAATTAAAATTACGCTTAAAAATTGTTTAAAAAAATTCTGCATTAATAAAAATTATCTATTAAAAAAAATTGTTTTCTAATATTGTCAATTTCAATATTGTTTCCTTTAATCATTTCTAATTAATTAAAATTACGCTTAAAAAAAATTATCTATTAAAAAAATTATTTTCTAATATTGTCAATTTCAATATTGTTTCCTTTAATCATTTCTAATTAATTAAAATTACGCTTAAAAAAAATTATCTATTAAAAAAATTATTTTCTAATATTGTCAATTTCAATATTGTTTCCTTTAATCATTTCTAATTAATTAAAATTACGCTTAAAAAAAATTATCTATTAAAAAAAAATTGTTTTCTAATATTGTCAATTTCAATATTGTTTCCTTTAATCATTTCTAATTAATTAAAATTACGCTTAAAAAAAATTATCTATTAAAAAATTATTTTCTAATATTGTCAATTTCAATATTGTTTCCTTTAATCATTTCTAATTAATTAAAATTACGCTTAAAAAAAATTATCTATTAAAAAAAATTGTTTTCTAATATTGTCAATTTCAATATTGTTTCCTTTAATCATTTCTAATTAATTAAAATTACGCTTAAAAAAAATTATCTTTAAAAAAAAATTGTTTTCTAATATTGTCAATTTCAATATTGTTTCCTTTAATCATTTCTAATTAATTAAAATTACGCTTAAAAAAATTATCTATTAAAAAAAATTGTTTTCTAATATTGTCAATTTCAATATTGTTTCCTTTAATCATTTCTAAGTAATTAAAATTACGCTTAAAAAAAATTATCTATTAAAAAAAATTATCTATTAAAAAAAATTGTGTTCTAATATTGTCAATTTCAATATTGTTTCCTTTAATCATTTCTAAGTAATTAAAATTACGCTTAAAAAAAATTATCTATTAAAAAAAATTATCTATTAAAAAAATTGTGTTCTAATATTGTCAATTTCAATATTGTTTCCTTTAATCATTTCTAAGTAATTAAAATTACGCTTAAAAAAATTATCTATTAAAAAAAATTATCTATTAAAAAAAATTGTGTTCTAATATTGTCAATTTCAATATTGTTTCCTTTAATCATTTCTAATTAATTAAAATTACGCTTAAAAAAATTATCTATTAAAAAAAATTGTTTTCTAATATTGTCAATTTAAATATTGTTTCCTTTAATCATTTCTAATTAATTAAAATTACGCTTAAAAAAATTATCTATTAAAAAAAATTGTTTTCTAATATTGTCAATTTCAATATTGTTTCCTTTAATCATTTCTAATTAATTAAAATTACGCTTAAAAAAATTATCTATTTAAAAAAATTGTTTTCTAATATTGTCAATTTCAATATTGTTTCATTTAATCATTTCTAATTTATTAAAATTACGCTTAAAAAATAATCTATTAAAAAAATTGTTTTCTAATATTGTCAATTTTAATATTGTTTCCTTTAATCATTTCTAATTTATTAAAATTACGCTAAAAAAATAATCTATTAAAAAAAATTGTTTTCTAATGTTGTCAATTTCAATATTGTTTCCTTTAATCATTTCTAATTAATTAAAATTACGCTTAAAAAAATTATCTATTAAAAAAAATTGTTTTCTAATATTGTCAATTTCAATATTGTTTCCTTTAATCATTTCTAATTAATTAAAATTACGCTTAAAAAAATTATCTATTAAAAAAAATTGTTTTCTAATATTGTCAATTTCAATATTGTTTCCTTTAATCATTTCTAATTAATTAAAATTACGCTTAAAAAAATTATCTATTAAAAAAAATTATTTTCTAATATTGTCGATTTCAATATCGTTTCCTTTAATCATTTCTAAGTAATTAAAATTACGCTTAAAAAAATTATCTATTAAAAAAAAATTGTTTTCTAATATTGTCAATTTCAATATTGTTTCCTTTAATCATTTCTAAGTAATTAAAATTACGCTTAAAAAAATTATCTATTAAAAAAAATTGTGTTCTAATATTGTCAATTTCAATATTGTTTCCTTTAATCATTTCTAATTAATTAAAATTACGCTTAAAAAAAAAATATCTATTAAAAAAAAATATTTTCTAATATTGTCGATTTCAATATCGTTTCTTTTTATCATTTCTAATTAATTACAATTACCCTTAAAAATGTTTAAAAAATTGTTTTTAAAAAATCCTGCTTTAATAAAAATTATCTCTAGTCTTGGATACTATGACATCCAAGTTGTAGTCAGGAGGGAAGCAAGCAGACGGAACAGAGTTCCACAGGCGTGCACTTCTAAGAAAGAAGCTTTGTTCATGGAATCTACGTTTGGACTTAGGCATAGATAAAGAGTGGGGAAAGTTTTTGACAGTGGATTCAGGTAGACGGGTGGTTTTTGTAAAAGATTGGCAAAGGGAGACCAGAGATTGGAGTTCAGACGAGCACCTGCCATGGAAATAACGATAAAACAAAGATAGGCTTGCAACGTCTCTTCTGTGGGAGAGAGGTTGCAGGGTAGAGAAAAGGGCATCCCCCACTAAGCCACGAAGTCTATTTTGTACTCTGGCAAGGCAGGATAGGCTGTTCTTAGCAGCTCCTGCCCAGATATGGCAGCAATATTCCATTCTTGGACGTACTTGGCTTGAATTGCATGACATAGCTGCTGCCTTTCAACTCAAACAGATCAGAGGCTAGAGTGTGCCATGGGGTTGTCGGAAGCTCAGTTGTCATGAGGAGTTCAGGCGGTTGGTGTCTTAGCTCGGCACATCTTGGGCAGTTTTCCACAGTCCTTTTTATTTGGTCAAACAGCCCTGGCCACCATATGGATTGGCAAGCTCTTTGTCTGCACCTGGTAATTCCCTGATGACCAGAATGGATTTTGGCAATGATAGTCGGTCTCAGTAGTGATGGGATTATGATCCGTGTGCCATACATCAGTAATCCATTCTCACATGTGATGCTGCCACGGTAGGCACAATAGGGTTAAATTGATGCTGGGACATGATCCTTTGATGGCCAGCCGTTTCTTACATATTGTAATATGTAGTTGCTGATTTCATCAGTTTTAGTAGCTTACTCCAACTCTTTCAGACGTTTTTCTGTGGCAGGTAAAGATTCCATCATGGTGTGGATGAACGCTGTTGCTAACTCTTCGAGGTCCTTATCTTGTTTGGTGGGTCCATTGCCGGATACCGCTCTTGACAGAGCATCATCTGTATATAGTTCCTTACCAGGGACATAGCGAATTGTGTATCATTAAATGTATTTGAAACCTCTGTATCCTTGCTGGAAGTTCACTGAGGTCTTTGATATCTAGTAGTGGTTTGTGATCTGTCTCCACTGTGAAGTGTAGACCATCAAGATAGTCTGAAAAGCGTTGACAAGCCCATCTTATTGCTAGGGCCTCCTTTTCTATTTGAGCATAACGAGTTTCAGTTTCTGACATGGCTCATGAAGCATTGTGTCATCCTGTTGTTGTAATAATACTGCTCCCAGCCCATTAGATGAAGCGTCACTAGAAACCACAGTTTCATTTGAAGTGCTAAATGCATTAGCTGTGTATAGTTCCTTACCAGGGACATAGCGAATTGTGTATGCATACCTCATTAAACGTATTCAAAACCTCTGTATCCTTGCTGGAAGTTCACTAAGGTCCTTAGTACCTAGTAGTGGTACCAGTGGTTTGTGATCTGTCTCCACTGTGAAGTGTAGTCCAACAAGATAGTCTGAAAAGCGTTCACAAGCCCATGTTATGGCTAGGGCCTCCTTTTCTATCTGTGCATAACGAGTTTCAGTTTCTGACATGGCTCGTGAAGCGTAGGCGATGGGATGTAATTTTGTGTCACCCTGTCGTTGTAATAATACTGCTCCCAGCCCATTAGATGAAGCGTCGCTAGAAACCACAGTCTCACTTGATGGATTGTACAGGCATAGCACAGATGCTAAACACAATGCTTTCTTGTTGGAGGAGAATGCATCCTGCTGTGCATTGTCCCAAACAAACGCATATTTATGACTCAATAAATCCCTTAATGGTTTAGTCATGTCTGCTAGGTTTGGAATGAATTTTCCTAATTGATTCACCATCCCTAAGAACCGGCGGGTTTCTGTCATGTCTGTTGGTGTTTGGAATTTCGAGATACCAGTGAGCCTTTCCGGATCAGGTGGCAGGCCGTCAGCACTGAGTATATGTCCAAGAAATTTTACTGACGACTTGGATATTTCGCATTTTCCCGAATTGAGCATAATACCAGCAGCCTGAATTTTTTTCAGTGTGCTCTTCAGCCGGGCATCATGTTCTTGTTGGTTTTTTCCATATACTAAAACATCATCTTGCATGCATATGACTCCAATTTCGGTCTCTAGTACTTGTGACATGCGTCTCTGGTAGATCTCACTCGCTGATGAAATACCAAATGGGAGGCGGTTGAATTGGTATCGTCCGAATGGAGTTATGAAGGTCGTCAGTGAACGAGATTCTGATGAAAGTGGAATCTGCCAATACCCGCTGTTGACATCCAACTTGCTCATGATTTTTACTTCCCCTAACTGAGCCAAAAGGTGGTCGACCGTGGGGAGCATGTGGAGTTCACGTTTTATGCACTTATACTACGCATATCCTAATCGTTCCATTTGCTTTTGGTACTACAACCATGGGGGAACACCATTCGGTGGGTGTGTCAACCTTGCTTATGACCCCCAGTTTCTCCATTCTCTGGAACTCAGCCCGTGTTTTCTCCATCAAGGGTAGTGGTACGCATCGTGGTGTGGGTACTGAGTATGGACTCGCATCCGGATCTGTTGTTGTAATAACACTGCTCCCAGCCCGTTAGATGAAGCGTCACAAGAAACCAGTCTCATTTGAGGTGCTAAATACAACGCTTTCTTGATGTTTATGTTTATGCTCGAGAATCATACAAAATTGAACCAAGTGGGCGCAACTCCCACTGGTCCAAGGGACATAACATGAATAACCCAGCGTTGGGTTAGGGTCGACATGAAGCTCGGTTTAGCCACACCTGCTATACTAAGAATATTGAGTAGTTTTTCATTATTATATGCCAACTTCATCGTTACCCCAACAAAAATTTCAAAAATAAAAAACGAATGGAAAATGTAACCCCCCCTTCCCCCAGAAAAAGAAAGAACATGTGACAAGCTTTCAACGAGATATTTCGGCAGAACGGATACGAAGAGAAGCTATTCTCCGGATATTGAGCACCTTTTTATAACTATGTTCCAGTTTAAGCAAATTTCTTTTATGCTACCTCAGTCTAGAAAGATTTGTTATTACGGTTTGTTGCGGACCAGGATATAATAATCCTAACTCGCTACAAAAGAAAATAATGAAATGAATGGAAAGAATGAAACAAATCTCAATTGCTGAATAAAATAAACATGTCGTTTATTTTCTGTCGAAAATAAAGTGTTTAGGTGGAACAAGTGTTCATTCAGTCGTTGACGACTACGCGCGTGGAAAAGAAAGGAATGAAGTTGAGGAACGAGAAATAACAGTCCAGCATGTAGAAAGGGAAAGAGAGAGAGAGTGTTGGCCTCAGCAAAGCCGCGCATGCATGATAGCAGTCGTCCACGTGGAAAAGTCTTCAAGCCAAGAGCTGTGGACGCGAACTTATCTGGTTGACGAACCAAGGCAAAAGGGAAAAAAGAGGAAGTTGAATGTTTGTTGTTGACTTTTATGTTCTGACTGCGCATGTCTTGATTTCCTTTCAGGGGAAGTGACGTTTCCCATGTGTGCGTATGTGTGTGTACATTAGCATGTGTGGGTATGCACATGGATGAGAGTGTATATACATGAACATGAATATATGTACATGTCTGTGCGTATGTGCGTGCATATGTGCGTGCGTACATGTGTGTGTGTGTGTGAGGAAAAACATGTTCGAACAGGTTTGTTGCAACGAAAACAAACTGTAGATAATGAATGCTGCTGCCATATCTGGGAAGGAGCTGCTAAAAACAACCTATCCTGCCTTGACAGAGTATAAAATAGACTTCGTGGCTTAGTGGGGGATGCCCTTTTCTCTACCCTGCAACCTCTCTCCCACAGAAGAGACGTTGCGAGCCTGTCCTTGTTTCATCGTTATTTCCATGGCAGATGCTCGTCTGAACTCCAATCTCTGGTCCCCCCTCGCCAATCTTTCACGAAAAACACCCGTCTAGCTGAATCCACTGTGAAAAATTTCCCCCACTCTATATCTGTGCCTAAATCAAAACGCGGATTCCATGAACAAAGCTTCTTTCTTAGAAGTGCACGCCTGTGGAACTCTGTTCCGTCTGCCTGCTTCCCTCCAGACTACAACTTGGATGTCTTCAAGTCCAATGTTAACAAATTCCTAATGAACCGCCCCCTTAAGTAAACACTTCAGCAAATCTCCGTACTAATAATATATAAAAATAATAAATGAAAGTTTATTTTTATTGTTAGAACTAAAAAATATTTAAAGAAACAAAAATATATTTTTTTAATTTTTTATTGTTAAAACTACAAAAATAAAAGAAGCATAAAAAACTACAAAATTATTAATGAAATATCTAAAAAGTTTCTTATTTGTAATTGTTTAAAATGAAAAACTTATTAATGAAAATCTAAAAAAATTATTATTTGTAATTGTTTAAAATTAAAAACTTATTAATGAAAATCTAAAAAGTTTATTATTTGTAATTGTTTAAAATTAAAAATAATAAAAAAAGTAAAAAATAAAAGTTTTTTTATACTTTATCGTTAAACCTAAAACATAATTAAAGAAACGTAAAAAAAATAATAGTTTATTATTTTTAGTGTGAAAACTAAAGAATGATTAAAAAAATAAAAAAATAAAATGTTCATTCTTTATTGTTAAAATTAAAAAATAATTAAAGAAATAAAAAATAAATAAAAGTTTGTTAATTTTTTATTGTTGAACGTAAAAACTGTTAAAAGAAATAAAATTTAAAGTTGATCATTTAAAAAAATAAAAGTTATCATTTTTTATTTTAAAACAAAAAAATATTTAAGGAAATATAAATAAAAATTTATTTTTGTTGTTAAAACTTAAAATATATTTAAAGAAATATAAATAAAAATGTATTACTTTTATTGCTAAAACTAAAAAGTTTTTAAAGAAATAGAAATGAAAGTTTATCATTTTTTATTGTTAAAACTTAAAATATATTTAAAGAAATATAAATAAAAATGTATTACTTTTATTGCTAAAACAAAAAAGTTTTTTAAAGAAATAGAAATGAAAGTTTATCATTTTTTAATTGTTAAAACTTAAAATATATTTAACGAAATATAAATAAAAATGTATTATTTTTATTGCTAAAACTAAAAAGTTAAAAAAAAAAAATAGAAATGAAAGTTTATCATTTTTTATTGTTAAAACTTAAAATGTATTTAAAGAAATATAAATAAAAATGTATTATTTTTATTGCTAAAACTAAAAAGTTTTTAAAGAAATAGAAATAAAAGTTTATCATTTTTTATTGTTAAAACTTAAAATATATTTAAAGAAATATAAATAAAAATGTATTATTTTTATTGCTAAAACTAAAATGTTTTTAAAGAAATAGAAATGAAAGTGTATCATTTTTTAATTGTTAAAACTAAAAATATATTTAAAGAAATATAAATAAAAATGTATTATTTTTATTGCTAAAACTAAAAAGTTTTTAAAGAAATAGAAATGAAAGTTTATCATTTTTTGTTGTTAAAACTTAAAATATATTTAAAGAAATATAAATAAAAATGTATTACTTTTATTTATAAAACTAAAAAGTTTTTAAAGAAATAGAAATTAAAGTTTATCATTTTTTATTGTTAAAACTTAAAATATATTTAAAGAAATATAAATAAAAATGTATTATTTTTATTGCTAAAACTAAAATGTTTTTAAAGAAATAGAAATGAAAGTTTATCATTTTTTGTTGTTAAAACTTAAAATATATTTAAAGAAATATAAATAAAAATGTATTACTTTTATTGCTAAAACTAAAAAGTTTTTAAAGAAATAGAAATGAAAGTTTATCATTTTTTGTTGTTAAAACTTAAAATATATTTAAAGAAATATAAATAAAAATGTATTACTTTTATTTATAAAACTAAAAAGTTTTTAAAGAAATAGAAATTAAAGTTTATCATTTTTTATTGTTAAAACTTAAAATATATTTAAAGAAATATAAATAAAAATGTATTACTTTTATTTATAAAACTAAAAAGTTTTTAAAGAAATAGAAATTAAAGTTTATCATTTTTTATTGTTAAAACTTAAAATATATTTAAAGAAATATAAATAAAAATGTATTACTTTTATTTATAAAACTAAAAAGTTTTTAAAGAAATAGAAATTAAAGTTTATCATTTTTTATTGTTAAAACTTAAAATATATTTAAAGAAATATAAATAAAAATGTATTATTTTTATTGCTAAAACTAAAAAGTTTTTTTAAAGAAATAGAAATGAAAGTTTATCATTTTTTATTGTTAAAACTTAAAATATATTTAAAGAAATATAAATAAAAATGTATTATTTTTATTGCTAAAACTAAAATGTTTTTAAAGAAATAGAAATGAAAGTTTATCATTTTTTGTTGTTAAAACTTAAAATATATTTAAAGAAATATAAATAAAAATGTATTACTTTTATTGCTAAAACTAAAAAGTTTTTAAAGAAATAGAAATGAAAGTTTATCATTTTTTGTTGTTAAAACTTAAAATATATTTAAAGAAATATAAATAAAAATGTATTACTTTTATTTATAAAACTAAAAAGTTTTTAAAGAAATAGAAATTAAAGTTTATCATTTTTTATTGTTAAAACTTAAAATATATTTAAAGAAATATAAATAAAAATGTATTATTTTTATTGCTAAAACTAAAATGTTTTTAAAGAAATAGAAATGAAAGTTTATCATTTTTTGTTGTTAAAACTTAAAATATATTTAAAGAAATATAAATAAAAATGTATTACTTTTATTGCTAAAACTAAAAAGTTTTTAAAGAAATAGAAATGAAAGTTTATCATTTTTTGTTGTTAAAACTTAAAATATATTTAAAGAAATATAAATAAAAATGTATTACTTTTATTTATAAAACTAAAAAGTTTTTAAAGAAATAGAAATTAAAGTTTATCATTTTTTATTGTTAAAACTTAAAATATATTTAAAGAAATATAAATAAAAATGTATTACTTTTATTTATAAAACTAAAAAGTTTTTAAAGAAATAGAAATTAAAGTTTATCATTTTTTATTGTTAAAACTTAAAATATATTTAAAGAAATATAAATAAAAATGTATTACTTTTATTTATAAAACTAAAAAGTTTTTAAAGAAATAGAAATTAAAGTTTATCATTTTTTATTGTTAAAACTTAAAATATATTTAAAGAAATATAAATAAAAATGTATTATTTTTATTGCTAAAACTAAAAAGTTTTTTTAAAGAAATAGAAATGAAAGTTTATCATTTTTTATTGTTAAAACTTAAAATATATTTAAAGAAATATAAATAAAAATGTATTATTTTTATTGCTAAAACTAAAAAGTTTTTAAAGAAATAGAAATTAAAGTTTATCATTTTTTATTGTTAAAACTTAAAATATATTTAAAGAAATATAAATAAAAATGTATTATTTTTATTGCTAAAACTAAAATGTTTTTAAAGAAATAGAAATTAAAGTTTATCATTTTTTATTGTTAAAACTTAAAATATATTTAAAGAAATATAAATAAAAATGTATTATTTTTATTGCTAAAACTAAAAAGTTTTTTTAAAGAAATAGAAATGAAAGTTTATCATTTTTTATTGTTAAAACTTAAAATATATTTAAAGAAATATAAATAAAAATGTATTACTTTTATTTATAAAACTAAAAAGTTTTTAAAGAAATAGAAATTAAAGTTTATCATTTTTTAATTGTTAAAACTTAAAATATATTTAAAGAAATATAAATAAAAATGTATTACTTTTATTTATAAAACTAAAAAGTTTTTAAAGAAATAGAAATTAAAGTTTATCATTTTTTATTGTTAAAACTTAAAATATATTTAAAGAAATATAAATAAAAATGTATTACTTTTATTGCTAAAACTAAAATGTTTTTAAAGAAATAGAAATGAAAGTTTATCATTTTTTATTGTTAAAACTTAAAATATATTTAAAGAAATATAAATAAAAATGTATTATTTTTATTTATAAAACTAAAAAGTTTTTAAAGAAATAGAAATGAAAGTTTATCATTTTTTATTGTTAAAACTTTAAATATATTTAAAGAAATATAAATAAAAATGTATTATTTTCATTGCTAAAACTAAAAAGTTTTTAAAGAAATAGAAATGAAAGTTTATCATTTTTTATTTTTAAAACTTAAAATATATTTAAAGAAATATGAATAAAAATGTATTATTTTTATTGCTAAAACTAAAAAGTTTTTAAAGAAATAGAAATTAAAGTTTATCATTTTTTATTGTTAAAACTTAAAATATATTTAAAGAAATATAAATAAAAACGTATTATTTTTATTGCTAAAACTAAAAACTAAAAAAAAAATAGAAATGAAAGTTTATCATTTTTTATTGTTAAAACTTAAAATATATTTAAAGAAATATAAATAAAAAATATATTATTTTATTTCTAAAACAAAAAACATTTAAAAAAAATAGAAATAAAAGTTTATCATTGTTTTTGTTAAAACATAAAATATATTTAAAGAAATATAAATAAAAATGTATTATTTTTATTGCTAAAACTAAAAACTTAAAAAAAAATAGAAATTAAAGTTTCTCATTTTGTATTGTTAAAACGTAAAATATATTTAAAGAAATATAAATAAAAATGTATTATTTTTATTGCTAAAACTAAAATGTTTTTAAAGAAATAGAAATGAAAGTTTATCATTTTTTATTGTTAAAACTTAAAATATATTTAAAGAAATATAAATAAAAATGTATTATTTTTATTGCTAAAACTAAAATGTTTTTAAAGAAATAGAAATTAAAGTTTATCATTTTTTATTGTTAAAACTTAAAATATATTTAAAGAAATATAAATAAAAATGTATTATTTTTATTGCTAAAACTAGAAAGTTTTTAAAGAAATAGAAATGAAAGTTTATCATTTTTTATTGTTAAAACTTAAAATATATTTAAAGAAATATTAATAAAAATGTATTATTTTTATTGCTAAAACAAAAAAAGTTTTTTAAAGAAATAAAAATTAAAGTTTATCATTTTTTATTGTTAAAACTTAAAATATATTTAAAGAAATATAAATAAAAATGTATTATTTTTATTGCTAAAACTAAAAAGTTATTTAAAGAAATAGAAATTAAAGTTTATCATTTTTTATTGTTAAAACTTAAAATATATTTAAAGAAATATAAATAAAAATGTATTATTTTTATTGCTAAAACTAAAATGTTTTTAAAGAAATAGAAATGAAAGTTTATCATTTTTTATTGTTAAAACTTAAAATATATTTAAAGAAATATAAATAAAAATGTATTATTTTTATTGCTAAAACTAAAAAGTTTTTTAAAGAAATAGAAATGAAAGTTTATCATTTTTTATTGTTAAAACTTAAAATATATTTAAAGAAATATAAATAAAAATTATTTTTATTGCTAAAACTAAAATGTTTTTTAAAGAAATAGAAATGAAAGTTTATCATTTTTTATTGTTAAAACTTAAAATATATTTAAAGAAATATAAATAAAAATTATTTTTATTGCTAAAACTAAAATGTTTTTTAAAGAAATAGAAATGAAAGTTTATCATTTTTTATTGTTAAAACTTAAAATATATTTAAAGAAATATAAATAAAAATGTATTACTTTTATTGCTAAAACTAAAATGTTTTTAAAGAAATAGAAATGAAAGTTTATCATTTTTTATTGTTAAAACTTAAAATATATTTAACGAAATATAAATAAAAATGTATTACTTTTATTGCTAAAACTGAAATGTTTTTAAAGAAATAGAAATGAAAGTTTATCATTTTTTATTGTTAAAACTTAAAATATATTTAACGAAATATAAATAAAAGTATGTTTTTCTTTATTGCAAAAACTAAAAAGTTTTTAAAGAAATAGAAATTAAAGTTTATCATTTTTTATTGTTAAAACTTAAAATATATTTAAAGAAATATAAATAAAAATGTATTATTTTTATTGCTAAAACTAAAAAGTTTTTAAAGAAATAGAAATTAAAGTTTATCATTTTTTATTGTTAAAACTTAAAATATATTTAAAGAAATATAAATAAAAGTATGTTTTTCTTTATTGCAAAAACTAAAAAAATATTTTTAAAAAATGTAAAAACATAACAGTTTATTCCACTATTAAAAGAAATATAAAAAAAAAAATTATTCTTAAAACTATAATTAAAATATCATTATCATTTTTTAGTGCGAAAACTAAAAAAATATTAAAATAAATGTAAAAAATAAAACTTTATCTATTCATGGTTAAATCCAAAATATTATTTCAAGAAATAAAAATATGTTTACTCTTTATTATTGAAAATGAAACAATTATTAAAGAAATCAAATTAAAATTTTGTTTGTATTTTTAATTGTTAAAACTAAAATATTATTAAAGAAATAAAAAGAAACGTTTTAAAACTAAAACAATTATTAAACGAAATCTAAATAAGTTTTATTTGAATTGTTAACACCAAAAAATATTTTTAAAAATTCTATTACAAGAATTACAAACAGACACCATACATAAATCCAAAATGATCACGCTGCCTGCCAGTACTTGATGCATGTTTTCCAGATATTATCAGTCCATTTTATTCAAAATGATAAAATTCTTACAATATTTCCTAAGTGAGTCATTCTCTTAAACAAGTTATAGTAACAGGATGTAGGAGACTAACTTACTCAGTCATTATGTACTTTCAAATGACATGAATAATCTTCTCGAAAATTAGGAAACATAATTCTTCTTTTGCTTAGAAGTATTAACGCTCTGCTGGTTAGTTAAAACTACAAAAAAATTTTAAGAAACGTAAAGAATAAAAGCTTTATATTTTTTATTGTTAAAACTACAATAACGATAATCACAAAAGATATTAAGTAATAACGACTCCGGTTGGTTTTGGTTATGTAACATTGTTTTTAGTATTATTTTGGTATTTTTACTTATATTCACCACAAACAAGGCAAATTACCATTGAAACGTAACAAAAAATTAGGAATTATGTCTACAGAACTACTCTATGTATAGAGTTGCGCAGCGAGACGTCTATTCATATTACAATTAAATTTCTGCATGTTAATACAATCGGAGAAGTAACACCGAATTTTAAAATCTAGCAATTACAGGGAATGACCTTTCAGAATAACAAGCTTTACAGCATTTTGGGGATCTTTACAATGAAAACGTAATATTGCTGCTTGCCTGCTTAGTCAGTGGGTATTTGCGTTCAGGAGGGCACCAGTGACACGAGTTTGTCAGAGCACATTTCATTGTAAAGCAAACATAGAGATGCAATATTGCGGCGATGGAACAGAGGTTGGATTGTGGTTGAAAGTGAGAGACGTATTAGGTCGATAACTCTTTTGGGACTATGTCCAATAGAGAAAGAAATGTAGAAAAATAAAAGTTTATTCCACTTGTATAAAAAGAAATATAAATATTTTTTATTGTTAAACTAATAAAAAAAAATTAAAGAAATAAAAATAACTTTACTTTTCTTTATTGTAAAATCTATAAATAAAATATAACAGTTCATCATTTTTTAAGTGTGAAAACTAAAAAAATATTAAAATAAATGTAAAAAAATAAAACGTTATCTATTTATTGTAAAATCTAAAATATTATTTCAAGAAATAAAAATATGTTTACTCTTTATTATTGAAAATGAAACAATTATTAAAAGAAATCTAACTAAATTTTTTTTTTGTATTTTTAATTGTTAAAACTAAAATATTATTAACGAAATAAAAAGAACAGTTTTTATTGTTAACGAAACGTAAAGAATAAAAGTTTTATATTTTTTATTGTTAAAACTACAAAAAAAATTAAAGAAACGTAAAGAATATATTTCTTGTTTAAACTAAAAAAATATTTTTAAAAATGTAAAAAAAAGTTTATTCCACTTGTATTAAAAGAAATATAAATAAAAGAAAATTTTATTGTTAAAACTAAAAAAACATTGAAATAAATAAAAATAAGTTTATTTTTATTTATTGCAAAACCTATGAATAAAATATAACAGTTCATCATTTTTTAAGTGTGAAAACTAAAAAAATATTAAAATAAATGTAAAAAATAACATGTTATCTATTTATTGTAAAATCTAAAATATTATTTCAAGAAATAAAAATAAGTTTACTAAAACAATTATTTATTATGTATTTTTAATTGTTAAAACTAAAATATTATTAACGAAATAAAAAAAAACAGTTTTTATTGTTAAAACTAAAACAATTATTAAAGAAATCAAATTAAAATTTTGTTTGTATTTTTAATTATTAAAACCAAAATATCATTACAGAAATAAAAAGAACAGTTTTTATTGTTAAAAGTTAACAAATTTACCGAACTTCCATTACTATCGATTACTATATTGTCCTTTTGACTACTCTACACTCTTTAACCCTTATCCTTGAGTGGCCTATCGGCTTTGATAAGTGGTGACGCCTATGTAAAAAAAAAAAAACCTAAAACAATTATTAAACAAAATCTTAATAAGTTTTATTTGAATTGTTAAAACCAAAAAAATATTTTTAAAAATAAAAATAAATGACTTTTATCTTTTATTGTTAAAACTACAAAAAACATTTAAAGAAACGTAAAGAATAAACCTTTATATTTTTTATTGTTAAAACTAAAATTATTTAAAGAAATGTTAAATATGTTACCATGACATAGGCTGACATATATTCGGTGAGTTTCTAACTGTATTTTGTATAGTTTTTTAGTTTTAACTTATTTTCTCAAGGATGGACAACTGTTGTCACATCTGGGCAGGAGCTGCTAAAAACAGCCTATCCTGCCTTGACAGAGTACAAAATAGGCTTCGTGGCCTAGTGGGTGATTCCCTTTTCTCTTTCTTGCAACCTCTCTCCCACAGGAGAGACGTTGCAAGCCTGTCTTTGTTTTATCGTTACTACCATGGCAGGTGCTCGTCTGAACTCCAATCTCTAGTTCCCCCCTCGCCAATCTTTCACGATAAACAACCGCCTAGCTGTAACCACTGTCAAAATTTTTCCCCACTCCTTATCTGTGCCAAAATCAAAGCGTAGATTCCATGAACAAAGCTTCTTTCTTAGAAGTGCACGCCTGTAGAACTCTATTCCGGTTGCCTGTTTCCCACCTGACTACAATCTGGATGTCTTCAAGTCCAATGTAAACAAATTCCTGATGAACCGCCCCCCCCTTAAGTAAGACACTTTATCAAATCTCCTACACTAACGTACTGTACACACAATAACCCTTATCACCGAGTGGCTTCCGGGCCTTGATAAGTGGTGACTACCTTGCAAAAAAAATAGAAAACAAAAAAAAAACTTAACGTACTCAACAGAGAGTCCGTCGCCATTTGTATTTTTCAAATACACCGGTAAACACGATATTTTTCGAGCTGAATAAACATTTTATATTAAACTAGTGGGGGGGGGGGTTCCCGGCGTTGACCGAGCGTTTGGAGGTGTGTGTGCTTGGGCGAGGGTGGGGTGGAGGGTGGTGGTGTTAATCAAAACATAAGAATAAGCGAAGTAAAAAAAAACTAAACTAAAAAACAGAAAAACGAACGTTAAAACTTCTTTAAAAAATCTGAAAATAACCCCCCAAAAAAAAGACGTGTGAAAAATGGCTTAAATAGCCCGGTTTCAATATTAAAATTTTAAAAATCGAAAAAAAAAAAGAAGACATCTCACACCATGATTCGAACCCAAAACGTTTAGATAATGAGGCCGCGCTCTAAGCAACTGAGCTAAGACGACGTGGCCAAAATTCTGTCTTTAAACTAAATCAGGTTCCGACGTCATTTGCGAACTCGTCATGAGAGGAGGGTTTTTGCTGACCCCCCCCCCCTGTAGAAAAGTGATGAAATCATCACAGGGTGAAAAAATTACCGTTATTTGTCGAAGGTTGGAAGTTTAAAATGATACCGATCTGGCGACAATCCGTGCTCCGTGTGGAAAGTTTTTGCGAGACATACAAACACACATTTTCGCTTTTATATATATATATAGATAAAAATACTAAAAAATTATCCAGTTAGATAGAAAAGTAACTTTCTTTTTTTTTCTTTTTTTTACACAGTGATCACCACTTATCAAGGCCCGGAAGCCACTCAGGGATAAGGGTTATTGCAAGTACATTACGTTAGTATGGAGATTTGATGAAGTGTTTAATTAAGGGGGCGGTTCATTAGGAATTTGTTAACATTGAACTTGAAGACATCCAAGTTGTAGTCCGGAGGGAAGCAGGCAGACGGAACAGAGTTCCACAGGCGTGCACTTCTAAGAAAGAAGCTTTGTTCATGGAATCCGCGTTTTGATTTAAGCACAGATATAGAGTAGGGGAAATTTTTCACAGTGGATTCAGCTAGACGGGTGTTTTTCATGAAAGACTGGCGAGGGGGACCAGAGATTGGAGTTCAGACGAGCACCTGCCATGGAAATAACGATAAAACAAGGATAGGCTCGCAACGTCTCTTCTGTGGGAGAGAGGTTGCAGGGTAGAGAAAAGGGCATCCCCCACTAAGCCACGAAGTCTATTTTGTACTCTGTCAAGGCAGGATAGGCTGTTTTTAGCAGCTCCTGCATATGGCAACAGTATTCCATCCTTGGACGTACTTGGCTTTTATATAGATAGAGAATTGCATCAGTAGTGAGATATCTTCTGGAGCGGTAAAAGGATCCCACCATCTTTCCAGCGACCTTGGCAACAGACTTGATGTACGTGTTCCATTTCAGATCAGGAGTAAAGGTCAAACCCAGAAGCTTGTCAATACACGGGGCCTCACCCAGTCGAGAGCTATCCATCACAATTGATGCCAGCTTGGGATCAGAGCGTTGATGATGTAAGGATAGGAGTTTGGTTTTGGATGCATTAAAGGTAACCAGCCACATCTTCCCCCACTGAACCACGCGCTCGAGATCAGAGGAGAGAGAATCAGAGAGAACTTTGTCATTTACAGCCTTTGATGTGTTGCCGTAGATGGTCGTGTCATCAGCATAGATGTCAACGAATGATTTAACTATGTGTTATCTTGCCTTTGATAACATTTATTTGTTATATATGTTTTTTTGACAACTTTTTCGAATGTATGTGTATAGTAAAACAAACCCTATCTCCCTCCTTAGAAAACACCCTAAATAAAGTATAACCTCCAAAAACTGTCGCCCTAAAAATATAAAATTAATGACCCTAAAATATAATACAAATACTAACAATTAGTCAATTACTCGTGAATTTTTGTTCAGAAGGGACGTGAAATAAATCGACACCGTCTACTTCCGGTCCGTCATGCATGGTTATCCTGTTTGTGTATGTACGTGTATGTGTGTTTGTGCATATATTTGTGTGTGTGCGCGTGCTCGCGCGTAATATTGTATAAACGATTATGTGATTTCCACTACTACCCACTGCAACCCCCTCAAAGATTTCACCCTCATCCTACTACCCCTTCTATTTTCTATTTAACATGGTTTACTCCCACCATGTCATAGTTACTACGACTACTACAGTCTTAGTAATTCCATCTTTCTTTCCGTGAATATATGGTATTTTTTTATTATTATAATCAAAAAGACCTTTTCATGCACAGAAAATATAATTTATATATTTTATTTCGTCAAACAAGTTTAAAAAAACAAAGTTAAAACGGTTCCATTAAAATAGCGATATGTCACGAACCAAACAACACCCTGCCAATATTTTGAGCCAGAAAAAAAAAATAGTTCCCAAATCAAACGAAATCTAAGAAGAAAAGAAAATTAAATAAAACACATAATTCCAGCTAGAATAACAATTTAACAAACTTAAAATAAAAAATAGAATAAACAACGAGAAATCGTTAAATTTGCGATTCGTTAAGCGAAGGGGGGAGAGAGGGAAGTTTACACTGGCGGAGGAATACAGTAAAAAAAAAAGCACAAAATGGCGGATGTTTCTCCATTGTTAACCGTTTTTTCTATCTATTAAACACGTTTTATTATTAATATTATTAGTATTATTCAGTCTTCAAACTGCTAAAGAGGTAAGGATCGCGAATTAAATTTTATATTTAAATTTTTAATAATGTTTGAATTTCAGGTACTTCAGTGCGGTCCGGTACAATTAGTACCGCACTCAAATAATAATATTATTATTTAGAAAGCCATTCTTAACACGAGGAGGGAGTGGAGGTGATTTTGTTAACTATTCTGTACTTTCACCTAACAATTCAATAAACAAAACGTGGTACTCATGCAGAGACGGTACCGTGGTGAAATAATGTTATTTAGAAAGCCATTCTTAGCATGGGGAGGGGAGGGTGTTTTTTTTTGTTGTTTTTTTTTACTAATTCTGTAATTTCACCGAACAATTTAATAAACAAAATACGGTACGTGTGCAGAATACGGATCGTACTGAAATAAATAATGTTATTATTTAGAAAACAATTCTTAACATGTGGAGGGTGTTTTGTTAACTATTGTGTACTTTCACCTAACAATTTTATAAACGTTAGATGGCACTTATGCAGAAAAGGTACCGTGTTGAAATAAATAGCGTTATTATTTAGAAAGCCATTCTTAACATGGAGAGAGGACAGTGTTTTGTTAACTAGTTCGTACTTTCTCTTAATTTAATAATCAAAACATGGTATTTATACAGAAATAACATTATTATTTAGAAAGCCATTCTTAACATGGAGAGGGTGTTTTGTTAACTATTCTGTACTTTCACCTTTGGCCTTCGGGACAAGATCAAAGTGTCTGTTCTTCAGATACTGCACTTTAATTTCTTGTTCTCTGTCAGTGGAAGAGAAATCTTTCACGACTAAAACAATTTTTATTTTTGTTCCTTTTCTCCACATTAAAAAACGACCCTGGTGTCTAACTCTGCCCTCGTGGGGAGACATTGTAAATAGGAACAATTTAATAAAAGGGTGCTTGTTTAGATAGAGTAGACAAATCGATTTCTTTTTATATACGTCGTTTTAAGCAAAAACAATTTGCCATGTCGAAAATAGTAATATATCCAAAAATTACGAAATTCCTCGAGTAGGACACCTGCTATTGTGTTTTGGTTAAAAATTAAAAAAAAAAGAAAGTCGATCACTAACAAATATTGCCCACCATGAACAAGTAATCAAAAATATTCCTTCCAAGTTATGTCCCCCTCTGTCTACTTTATAATGTCTAAGAAAAATGCAATTTTACCCAATTTTTCGTAAAAATTACTTTTAACTATCAGTAACTTCGTAGGCGATGAATCTTCGTAATTTTTAGATGTGTTACTATTTTCAACATGACAACTAAGTACGTAATGTTTTTGTTTAAAAACGCCATAGCAAAAAAAAAAAAAAAACTATCTGCCGACTCTCCTAACAAGCATCAAAAATGAAAAAAAAAAAAACGTTGTTAATGATCGTTTTGGTACTCTAGGGTCTGCCAAACGACTATGAAGAACGGAGCGCATAGTCTTATGACGTCAGACTTGTGTTAACTATACAAACTAGTGAAAAGCAGAAGCGACTTAATGATTTTTTGAAACCTTTATTTATCTTCTTCAAACTGCAGTTAATAATTAATCTTTGTTATAATTTTGTTAGGTTTTAAGATTTACAGTTTAATGATTAATAATATTATAAACATTTGTATATTGGTCCCCCCCCCCCCAATTTATTGGAGAGGAACCTACGTTTTCAGTGGCATCCGTGCTTCCGTGCGTCTCTTAGTCCAGACAATTGCCAGATAACCGTCCATTTGTTTTTCCTGAAATTTTGCCACAAATTGTATTTTATTAAATAGATGTGCACAGTAAAAAAATTTTTTTGCAAAAATTCCCGTTGCATCCCCAGGGGCTCAAAAGAGGTAAAAAATTACACTTTTTTGTGCCCCATAGCGTTTGATCCATCCATTAGATTTTCCTGAAACTTGGCCAAAATGTGGAGGCCATTGTTCTAAACATAAATTCAGTATGGGTGACCCTAGCAAAATTCTGGTTCGCATCTCTCTGGGACTTTTAGGGCTAAAAAAAAATCATGCCTTTTTAGAGGTTTTTTTCATATTGCTCAAAAACTTGATATGTATGTCTATGTAGTGGGTTTCCATGGTGCAGAATTCAAATATACACGTCCTAAGGCATGAAACTGCACCATTTGTCCATTTTCACTAGATTTGGCATTCCTAGGAGCTCAAAAGGGGTCACAAATGCCCCAAAATTGCAAAAAATGACACTTTTTACCCCATAACTTTTGTTGCATCTATTAGATTTTTCTGAAACTTGGTGAAATTTGAGGGCAATATTGGCCCTTCACATTTCTCACATTCATCATTTCTTCACTATTTTTTGTGGTGTCATCTCACATGCAGCACCAGAGGGAGATCACGCATGCGCTGCTTGTTAAATATGAAATACGATTTTATTAAACGGTTCATTTCATTAATTACAGGTTTCCATACTTTTATTTAGTAAAAAGATATAAACTAGATATGTTAGTGGTTTACAAAATTTTTATTATTTGTGCAATAATATTTTTAAATCGGTTTTAATCTGGCAATAAAATAGCTGGCAAGACCCATGTTTATATTATAACTTAATATTTTAAAAAAGAATTTAAGTGCAATTAATTAAGAAAATCTATGTTGTAATGGAACATTTTTAGATAATGGAATTTTAATTGTTTTAATCTTTTAAAAATTAATTAATTTTTAGGAAGTGTCTTTTCTTTGCAATTCTACTGATAATAGTATATATTGATTAGAAAAAAAGCTATTAAAAAAACATAATATTAAATTTATATCAATTTTTTAATTGCAACTTCAAGGTAAATGTTTGTTCAATGCATGTATTTAAACTCTATCCATCTCTACTGGACTTTGATTGATATTTTTACAACCACAGGAAACAAAGTTACGATTGAGCAAAGTTGGCAAAGAATATTTTAAAATTGATAAGATAAATCGGCATATATCATCCATTTTCATATAGATAATAGTTTCAGAATTGTTTTCATGTATAATATGTAAATATTTGATAATTATTAATTGTGCGGAAATTTCTTTAAAATGTTATCTTTTATAGAAATTCAAATCCGCTTAACGAGGGAAAACGGCTTGCTATGTGCTCAGCTGACTAAAGTGAGTTTCGTTGTATTCTTTTAAAAATAAAAAAAACGTTTTTTTCTGCGTTCAAAACGAAAACAGAAAAATCAATTTCATTTTTTTATTCTGCGTTTGTCAATGTAAAAAAATTATTTTCAAGTTTTTCAAATTTGATTTCCAAACAAAACTATTTTGTTGTTTTTAATGCTTGTAGTACACATGTACTTAAAAAACAACAAAATGTACGAAGTACATGCGTATACTTGTACTTAAGGTTGAATTGTGTTTTTTACTGGTAAAAAAACCCAAATATATAACACATAAAAGGTACTTGTGCACTTATGCTACCATGCTGAAATAATAACGTTATTATTTAAAAACCCATTCTTAACATGGGGAAGGAAGGGTGTTTTGTTAACTATTCTGTACTAAGAATTAAATAAAATATATTGTGAAACTTGAATTTATTTTTAACTCATTGTCACAACCATTTTTTCAAATCTGTAAAACAAACCCATTTTTTTTTATCTAAATAATAATAATAATAATTAGGCAGTTCGATAAAGAATTTCATTGTGATGCATTTTTGTAAATTTCTACCTTGTTTCTACCTTAACATTTTTCTTTAAAATGATTACCTTTTTGGGTTTCCGGGTATGCTGAAAATGAATATCGCATTTAAATTTTCTGCAGATAAGTAGCTTTCCGAATATTAAGCAATGTCATTTCTTATGTTATCGCTGGTGGCCATCTTGGTATGTGCGCATAGTTTCTTGGGGTTACGTTTGCGTGCTCGCTCGTGCGTATCAAGATGACCACCAACGATAACATAAGAAATGACATTGCTTAATATCTGGAAAACTACTTATTTGCAGAAAATTTAAATGTGATATTCGTTTTCAGCATATAAAACCTAAAAAAAGTAATCATGTTAAATGTTACGGTAGAAACAGGTAAAAAAAATTACCGTTTTATTTCTTTGTTTACATCGTTGAATTTTCAGTACACCAACAGAATAGAAATGACAAACATTACCATTAACTGGTGAATATATAGTTGTTGCTTATCAGGATTCCTGGTATCCTGGCACTGTGAAAGTTACATCAAGGATTCATATAAAGTACGATTTATGGTTGCATCTCCGAAAATAGGTGTATATTTGAGGCCAGATAGAGAGGATTTAAAAAATTGAAAATTTTACTGGTCCCAAAATGCATGAGTTCTGGCCGACTATGGGAAATTGCCATCCGAAATCTATATGAAAAATTTTCTTTGATTTATTTCTGAGATTCATATCTACTCAATTTTTTTTTCTTTGAGGGGAGTAGTAAATACCGGCCAAGAAGACATTCAATGGCTACACCCCAGATTAAGCTCCCCTTTGGTGAGGAGGCAAGAAAATGCTATATTTAAATATCACTATAATACTTAGTTTTGTTCATGAATAGACACCCACTGTATGATACATGCGCCAGTTAAAAAAAATTGAAATTTGAACGTCTTAATTTATAATTCATGGCTTATTGTAAAAAGAGATACATCAGATTTGACTGCATAATCAGAAAGAGCACACAATTTTACATAAGAGTGCCAAGTTTGATGAGAATAGCCTGAAAAATAAATAAATGGTGGTGAAATTACCGAATTTCTTGAAATGTTGAGGTTCGTAATTTAGCCCACTTTTCTTAAGAAAATGTCCACGGAAAAGCCTAAATTTTGGCATTTAAAATTCTCATAACTTTTGAACTACTGATGGTATTTGCATAATTCAAACGGTTTTAAGCATCTTTAACACAGCTCTTTTCATGCAAGTTGATTAAATAACAATTATATAAAAAGAAAAAATCAACTTGTAATGCTACTATATGTATATATCTATATCTATAATATAAAGCTGAATGTGTGTGTGTCTGGTCACAAATAGGCTCCTATATGGTTGACTATTTTAAAAAACTGATTACATATAATGATAGAAGATGTATCGAGACAGGAATGGGTATGTTTGATCTGGCAGAACAGTGGTTCATTAAAATTGTGGGGTCTGCGTCCGCACCTGGTCCACAAAGTATGGAAATTAAAAATTTGAAAATTAAAAAAACATTTACAAGTGTTTCTGATATAGATGTACATAATAATACTTTGATAAGTATGTTTTAACTTAAATAGGGATGGTATAATAAAATTGTGGGATCTGCGTTCGCACCTGGCCTCCATAGAATGAAAATAGACACAAACTTTAATAAAGACTTTTCATATCTATCTGCGTAAGTATACTTTGATAATTATGTTTCAGTTTGAAGAAATATGGTATAATAAAATTATGGGGTGTTCTTTCGCACCTGACCTCCATAGAATGGAAATATGTCACAAAGTTTAACAAGGTTTTTTAATATAGATCCACAGAATATTGTGATAAGTGTTTCAGTGTGAACAGGTATGGTATAATAAATTATGGGGTTTATCTATTTTATTTTTACTTTCATCATATTTTGCTTTGGTTTTGATACTCCCAAATGCAAAGCTATCTCTTTACAACCCTTCCTTTTCATAACCTACCATACTTTCATAAATCAGAGTCCATTTTCTGTAGGCTGTTTTTGAACCCAGTCAACGACAGGTACTTTTGCGAGTATATATATAATGTGCACTTTGATACAGCACATTTTTAGTCGCAACACAAGCACTGAATTTATTAATCCAACTAATTTTCCTCTCTCTTCTTTACGTATCTTTTGAACAATCAAATCTATTTTTAAAATGTGCTATTTTATAACAACTGGTAACTATAAAAAAATTTTTTTTTAATTGGAGTTCAAAATTTTTTTAGATGTGGATTTATAATTTACTAGCGGGGTTGCCCGGCATTGCCCGGCATTGCCCGGGTGTTTGGAGGTATAAAAGAAAAAAAAGTTTTGGTAAGCAGGTGGGCCTTAACGCGAAGGTGGAAAAGAAAGTGTGAAAAACGTGGCATCTTACCGCTCGACCATGGCAGGACAGGAACTGAAAAGTCTTTTAATTTAACGATAAAAAAGTGAAGTGACAGGGGCGTAAATTTAATGAGGTCAAACATCACACCATAGTGGAAACTTAACTTTGGTTACCAGCCTGTTTCTGCATATTTGTTTGTTTCCCCCAAAGATGTTGGAGAAACGATAAAAAGGGGAGTGTCCAACTGAATAGCAGTTGTCTGATATGACGGGTTTTGGCCGCATTGATCAAACCTCATTGCTTTCTGGATACATGCCTTTTATAATCAGTGACCCATTAAAAAATTTCATTCTTGTTCTACCTTAAGTCTAGTTGTGTTTTGAAGTAAATAAACGCTTTAAAATAAGTTAAAACACAAAACACTTACCCAGGTAGATAGAAGAGTAACTTATTTGGGATTTGGATAACGTCATGTACGTATCAAATGAGAGAAAGATGAAGAGAAGTTGAAAATATTGAATTATTATTTTTTTAAAAACTTCACGTGTGTGTCGACATTTTTTGCATAGACTTAACTTTGATAATGATTGAATTATTTCTAACATTTATTTTATTCGACCATTGAAATACATGCATTCTCTTTTTTTTTTAATTCAGCGATTAAAAAGTTACGTGACAGGTGCATAAATTTAATGAGGTTAAACATCACGCCACAGCGGAAACTTAACTTTGGCTGCAAGCCAGTTTCTGCCTATTTTGTTTGTTTCCCCCAAGATGTTGGGGAAAACCAGCTCCCCAAAAACTTATTTGGGATTTGGATAACGTCATGTACGAGAGAAAGAGAGATGAAGAGAAGTTGAAAATATTGAATTATTATTTAGAAAAAAACTTCACGTGTGTGTCTGCATGTCTTGCATAGACGTAACTTTGATAATGACTGAATTATTTCTAACATTTATTTTAATCGACCATTGAAATAAACGCATTCTCTTTTTTTTAATTTAACGATTAAAAACTTAAGTAACGTGTGCGTAAATTTAATGATGTCAAACATCACGCCATAGCGGAAACTGCATATTTTGTTTGTTTCCCCCCAAGATGTTGGGGAAAACCAGCTCCCCAAAAAAGGGGAGTGCCCAGTTGAATAGCAATTGTCTGATATGATGGGTTTTGGCCGCATTAATCAAAGCTCATTGCTTTCTGGACGTGGGTGCCCGGTGTTGCTCGGGTGTTTGGAGGTGTAAAAGTAAAAAAAAAACAGTTTTGATAGGAGGTAGGCTCGAACCTGTAGCCTTGAGACGAATAGCCTGATAACTTAACACGACACTACAAGGGCAGAGAAGTGGTAATGGTTGAAATTAAATGTTTAAAACAGCAGGTGGTCAAACATCACATCATATTAGAGAAATGAAATCACAGCATGAATTTTGTAACATAACAGTCAGTGAAATAAAAGATAGACACGACCTCTTTTTGTAAATCGGGCATATTATAATCTAGGAAGAATATAAAAAGTTCTAAGACCCCCCCCCTCCCAAAAGTCTTTGGCGGACATACACAAAAAATGCATGCACACACATTTTCACTTTTATATATATATACTAGTGGGGGGTACCCGGCGATGCCCGGGTGTTTTGCGGGAAATAAAACTCCAGGGGGTGGTTAAAATAATAAAAAAAAATGTTTTGGTAGGTGAGTATGAGGATCGAACCTGAACCCTTGAGGCAAAGTTGGAAATTAAAGTGGGGAAAAAAAAAAGTGTGACGTTAACAATTGGGCCACTGCGACATACAAAGGAGACACGTTTGAATTTATTTATTCAACTATTAAAAACATGTGTCCGCAATAAAAGTTTCCATTTGACCTAATTAAGAAGGTCAAATAGAAGTCACGCAGTTCACTTTTGCTGCGAGGCAGCGGTTGCGTTTGTTTACCCAAATTTGACCGTTTTTTTCCCCAACAGATGTTGGGGAGGGGGAAACTAGCTCCCAATTGTCCAGATTGAATAGCAATTGTCTGATATACAAGCTTGATCAAAGCTGATTGCTTCTGGACGTTTCCCGGTGTGATTGCTGGGAACGGTGTCTTATCTTTGAATTAGTTTCGTCTTTTTATACGAAAAAGCCCAATCAACACACGAGAAGCCAAAATAGCAATAATTTTGTAAAAAGTCGACATAAATAAATCTATACGCTACATGCGTTCTCAAATCCTAGATATCATTATCTATGGCCTATATAAACAGTTCTAAGCAATAGTAACCCCCCCCCCCCCCGGGAGCGTGTGCGAGAAAAGCCTTTGCGAGACATACACAAAATGGTCACACACATTTTGCCTTTTATATATATATAGACTAGCGGGGGCACCCGGTGTTGTCCAGGTGTTTTGAGGTGTGTGTGTTGAGTAGGGGCAAATCAAGACAAAAGAATAAGTAATAATCCTGTTATGATAAAAAAAACAAACGATGTTAAAACAAAAATTAAAAAAGAAACCGCGAACGTGAGGGAAAAAAAAAACAAAAAAAAAAAACAATGTTAAAACTTCTTTAAAAAATCTGGAAAATAAAAACAAAAAACAGCGAACGCGAAAAATAGGTATGTGTGCTGGCGGGGGTAGATGGAAACTTAAAGTATTATTATATGAAGTAGATATCTCACTGCTGATGCAATTCTCTATCTATATAAGAGCCAGGTACGTCCAAGGATGGAATACTGTTGCCACATCTGGGCAGGAGCTGCTAGAAAGGACTTGTCCTGCCTTGATAGAGTTCAAAATAGACTTCGTAGCCTCGTAGGAGATGTCCTTTTCTCTTCCCTGCAACCTCTATCTTACAGAAGAGATGTTGCGAGTTTGTCTCTGATGTATCGTTATTTTCATGGAAAGTGTTCGACTGAGCTTCAGTCTATGGTCCCCCCTCGCCAAACTTTCACAAGAAATACTCGTCTGGCTGTAAACACTATCAATAATTCCCCCCACTCTTTATCTGTGCCTAAACCTAAACGTAGATTCCATGAACAAAGCTTTTTTATTAGAACTGCACGCCTGTGGAATTGTCTTCCGTTTTCCTGCTTTCCGGCTGACTACAATATGGTTGTCTTCAAGTCTAACGTAAATAAGTTCTTGATGAGCCGTTCCATATAAGTTATCAAATTTAACAAATTTTCATTACTAATGATTATTATATTGTCCAATTGCTACTGTACACTCTTTAACCCTTATCCTTGAGTGGCCTCTTGGCCTTGATAATGAGTTGATACCTATGAAAAAAAAAAGAAAAAGTCCAATGTGAACAAGTTCTAATTGAATCGTCCCCCTAAGTAATCCAAGTTTCAAAATTCCCACTGTTTACTATGCTAAAATCACAATGACTAATGTATACCTATTAACCCTTATCCTCGAGTGGCCTCTTGGCCTTGATAAGTGGTGACACCCTTGTAAAAAAAAAATAATAAATATCGAAGAATTACATATACCACAAAATGGAATTATAACATAATTTTTGTGTTCAACTAATAAATGCAAATTATATAAATTTGAACATTTCAAAATTAACACTTTTTCTTATCACTTGTAAGCTAACTTTTTAATTAATGAAAGTTTGCTTCAAATATTTTCTAGGAAATATAACAGTTTTTATACAGTAATAAAAAATTTGAAAAAATCAAAAAAAATCTTTTGGGGAATTTAGAGTATTTTTAATAGAATAGGAAGAAAATATTTGCAAGATTTTATAGAATAAGGACATAAGTTTAAAATATTTTCGTTTGTGTTCATAGATTAGCGTTTAATAGACATTACACAATGCATATTGTAAACAGAAGCAGATATGAATGAATATATGAAAGGAAATAACATAGTTTAATAGACGTTACACCATGAAGCATATTGAGGTTAATAGTCTGATGACAACACGACACCGCGAAGGCAGTAACTTAAGCAGAGTTTTTTTTTTTTTTTTTTTTTTTTTACAAAGGCATCACCACATTATCAAGGCCCAGAGGCCACTCAAGGATAAGGGCTAAAGAGTGTACAGTAGAAATTGGTCAATATAGTAATCATTAGTAATGAAAATTTGGTAAATTTGATAACTTATATGGAACGGCTCATCAAGAACTTATTTACTTTAGACTTTAACACAACCATATTGTAGTCAGCCGGAAAGCAGGAAAACGGAAGACAATTCCACAGGCGTGCAGTTCTAAGAAAGAAGCTTTGTTCATGGAATCTATGTTTAGGTTTAGGCACAGATAAAGAGTGGGGGAAATTATTGATAGTGTTTACAGCTAGACGAGTATTTCTTGTGAAAGTTTGGCGAGGGGGGACCATAGATTGAAGCTCAGTTGAACACTTTCCATGAAAATAACGATACATCAGAGACAAACTCGCAACATCTCTTCTGTGAGATAGAGGTTGCAAGGAGGAGAAAAGGACATTTCCTACGAGGCTACGAAGTCTATTTTGAACTCTATCAAGGCAGGACAAGTCCTTTCTAGCAGCTCCTGCCCAGATGTGGCAACAGTATTCCATCCTTGGACGTACCTGGCTCTTATATAGATAGAGAATAGCATCAGCAGTGAGATATCTACCGGATCGATAGAAAGATCCCACCATTTTTCCAGCGGCCTTGGCAACAGATTTGATATACGTGTTCCATTTAAGATCAGGAGTAATGGTCAAGCCCAGAAGCTTGTCAAAACTTGAGGCCTCCTGAAGACGAGAGCCATTCATTTCAATTGATGACAAATGTGGATTAGAATGTTGATGATGTAAAGAGAGAAGCTTGGTTTTAGATGCATTAAAAGTAACCAGCCACTCCTTTCCCCATTGTACTACGTGCTCAAGATCAGAGGAAAGAGAATTGGAGAGAACTTGGTCGTTTACTGTCTTAGATGTGGTACCATAAATGGTAGTGTCGTCAGCATAAATGTCTACAAATGATGTAAGGATATGATTTGGAAGATCATTAATGTAGATCAGGAAAAGAGTTGGGCCCAGGATGGATCCCTGAGGGACACCGGCATTAATACTGTGAGCTTCTGATTTCTGCCCCTCAACTACTACTCTTATGAACCTTTCAGAAAGAAATGATTTAATAATTGAGAAGACTTTTCCAGCTATACCATAGCTAGCGATCTTATGAAGTAAACCTTTATGCCATACCCTATCAAAGGCTTTAGATATGTCAAGAGCAATTGCCCTAGAAAGATTGCCACCATCGAGAGATTTGCTAATCCTATGCGATATAACTGTAAGGACATCTGCTGTAGATCTAGCAGAATGGAAACCATATTGAGTGTCACTAAGAAGGTTATTTTTGTTGAGATGGTTGATTACTTCTGTATTTAACACAGATTCTAGCAACTTACTCATGACGCACAGGAGACTTATTGGCCTGTACTGAGAGGGGGATGAGCGATCACCTGAATTCTTAAATACAGGGCATACTGATGAGATTTTCCAGGGAGATGGGAAACTATTCTCCTTAAGACAACGTTTAAACAGTTTTGTAAGTATGGGCGCTAGTTCAGGTTGAAGTTTTTTGAGTACTATAATTGGAATACCATCAGGGCCAGTTGCTTTACTCGAATCAAGGTTTTTGATTAGCTTCGCAACATCACGTACAGATATACGTATATCACATAGCGTGTTTTCTGATACAGGAGGAAATATTGGGGGTTGGCGGTCTTGGTCGCAAAGGGTAGAATTAGCTGCAAAGTTCTTGACAAAGAGTTTAGCTTTGTCTGATGCTGATGAGATTACTTCAGGTCCATTGATAATAGTTGGGATGGAGCACACGCTTCTGTTCAGGATTCTGTTTGCTATTTGCCAAAACTGGTGGGAACCAAGCCGCTGCTCAGCTACTTTGGACTTAACAGATTGAGCATACAACTCTCTTGCGTTCCTTATTACTTTCTTACAATGGTTGCTGGCAGTCCTGAAAACGGCTTTAGTTTCCATACATCTATTACGTTTGAAGCAGTGGAAAAAGTGATTTCTGTGCGCAATGGCAGCAGCACATTCTGGAGAGAACCATGGCTGGCTGTTAGGTTTTTGCTGAAACTTTTTAGAGGGTATTAAATGGTCAATACCTACAATTAACCATTCAGTCAAGTCTAATACTATAGAGGACACATCCTTTTTAAACATGGAATGCAGCGGTAGATCAGATATAAATGTACGGAAGCTATCCCAGTCAGCCTTAGTGTATCGATATACTGTAGGATGAAGAGGTACGTCTGGGGACTTATTACATTTCATTTTTATCTTAATTGATACAACAGAGTGGTCGGAAAATAAGTGTTTATAAACCCAGGTGGTTTTCTAGTCAAATCTCATGCCATAGCAGCAGCAGCACACACATGCACACATATATACATATATATATATATATATATATATATATATATATACATATATGTGTGATCGTTTATGTATATTCATGTTTATTTAATTTATTTATTTGTTTGTTTTCTATTGTTATTGTTAGTTTTAAAGCTATTTTGTATCGCTATCCTAGAGTAAGTTTTATTTTGTGAACACAGTTGTTTGCTATTTCTCGTCTACAGTTTAATAAATTTTGAGGTTCTTTAAAGTACAGGATAGCAAATTTTTCATGGAGGCATAATTTAGCTGATTGGCTAACTAGAAATCCTCAACATATATAAAAACAAGAAGCAACCACAAAATTCGCGCATAAGCCTGACGAATCCTACAGTGGATGAAACGCAGAATATTCAGTGTAGCTTAATCGCCATATATATTTTATAAATTACTAACTAGCTCTACCTACGTATTGAGCACTTTTGAAGTAAATACTTAAAGTTTACGCATAAATCTATACTTTCGTATATTAAATTTGTGTGAGTAAATTAAATAGTTATACTTCGCTCCTAAAACAGTCGAGCACTCTCAAAAGAATTTATTTCACCACATTAAAAATAGATATGGAAAGAGTTAATTTCGAAACATCGCTAAAAAACATCCCCACACCCAGCAAGCATAGCTATATTATTAAATTAATCCAAAAATCAGATGAACTAATACGCCGAATGCGATGGCGAGAAAATTTCTTCCTTAAAAATGAAAACGTAAACAAAAAAGAATCCTATTGTTTTAAAACCCTTAAAAATGCGAAAACAGTAGACCTTTTGATATACTTTGAAAATGACCTTTTAAACGTAATTAAAAACCTAGAATTCCACAATCAACCTAACAATTTCCAACGGAAACTACACAAAATATAAATACTTTATATCATCTATATATATAATATACAGTGGTTGAATGAAATGAAAAATACACTTGGCAAAATTGCTGGTTAACAGATTATATTCAGTAATCAATATGGTATAAATTCAAAATATTATTAGTGACAAACTATTTATATTTTATAAAATATTTTTATTTTATTTATTCAATAAATGAAATGTTAAATTTTCAGTATTATTTTAAATTAATTATTCCTAAATTAATGAAGTGGCAAAGTTCTAAGATTACACTGATATCGTTTTACAATTTTATATAAGTGTGTATATATATATATATATATATATATATATATATATATATAGATAGATAGATAGATAGATAACCAATAAACCTTAAATAGACTTTTGATATACGGAATTTAGCCAAATCAAGGTAACGACCACAAATTCTTTCAAGTAGAGCTTTATTAAATTCAAAATAATCTTATTCGAAAATATAGAGCTATTCACAAATTTATTAGGACATTATTTAATAATTATTATTTTTGGAAATTATTGGGTATATATTTGTAAGTTGTATATCACAAGTCGAGATTTCGACGATCTGTATAACTTCTTCAGAGCTAAAATATTTCTGAACCGAATTCAATGTTCGATTTGTTTTGTATATGTGTTATTCACATACATAAATAATTCTATCAATGTGTGTGCGTGTGTGCCTTCACATCACACTTTTAAAGGAGAAAAACTGAATGACTACCAAACACCATCCTCAGGTATCTTCAATTTCTCTGTACATCTGTCTTATTGGAAGTAAACCCTGACCAGATATTCACAATGGTCATAGATCCAAATAACATGACATTAATGCAGGCATACCCGAAGAGTTGATTTTGCCTAATTTCTATGCACCATGGAAACCCACTACATAGACATACATATCAAGTTTTTGAGCAATATGAAAAAAACCTCTAAAAAGGCATGATTTTTTTTTAGCCCTAAAAGTCCCAGAGAGATACGAACCAGAATTTTGCTAGGGTCACCCATACTGAATTTATGTTTAGAACAATGGCCTCCACATTTTGGCCAAGTTTCAGGAAAATCTAATGGATGGATCAAACACTATGGGGCACAAAAAAGTGTAATTTTTAACCTCTTTTGAGCCCCTGGGGACGCAACGGGAATTTTTGCAAAAAGAAATTTTTTACTGTGCACATCTATTTAATAAAATACAATTTGTGGCAAAATTTCAGGAAAAACAAATGGACGGTTATCTGGCAATTGTCTGGACTAAGAGACGCACGGAAGCACGGATGCCACTGAAAACGTAGGTTCCTCTCCAATAAATTGGGGGGGGGGCGGGGACCAATATACAAATGTTTATAATATTATTAATCATTAAACTGTAAATCTTAAAACCTAAACAAAGATTAATTATTAATTGCAGTTTGAAGAAGATAAACAAAGGTTTCAAAAAATCATTAAGTTGCTTCTGCTTTTCCATAGTTCGTATAGCTAACACAAATCTGACGTCATGAGATCATGCGCTCCGTTCTTCATAGTCGTTTGGCAGAGCCTAGAGTACCAAAATGATCATTAACAACGTTTTTTTTGTTTTCATTTTTGATGCTTGCTAGGAGAGTTGGCAGATAGTTTTTTGTTTTTTTTTGCATTACGTACTTAGTTGTCATGTTGAAAATAGTAACATGAGTTTTATTTTTACTGATTTACTATTAAGAGAAAAAAAATGATCTCTAATGTGGTTATATTTGTAAATACTTAAAGTTTACGCATAAATCTATACTTTCGTATATTAAATTTGTGTGAGTAAATGAAGTAGTTATATATATGTATATATATATATATATATATATATATAGAGAGAGAGAGAGAGATGATATAAAGTATTTATATTTGTCTAAAAAACATCCCCACACCCAGCAAGCATAGCTATATTATTAAATTAATCCAAAAATCAGATGAACTAATACGCCGAATGCGATGGCGAGCAAATTTCTTCCTTAAAAATGAAAATGTAAACAAAAAAGAATCCTATGAGTTTAAAACCCTTAAAAATGCGAAAACAGTAGACCTTTTGATAAACTTTGAAAATGACCTTTTAAACGTAACAATCAACCTAACAATTTTAAACGTAAAAACCTAGAATTCCACAATCAACCTAACAATTTCCACACAAAATCGTTAGAAACATAAACAACTCTAATAAAATCTTTGTAAAAGCAGATAAAACATCATCTATATATATATATATATATATAGATGATTTGAAATGGCAAAATTACAAATAAACTAACTAAACTGTTTAGAAGGTCAAGTTTGTTTATATTTTAATTTTCATTTATACATTTTCTCTTTCTTTTTTAATAAAAGATAACATTTTTTATGTTCATAGTTTTATTAATAAAGAGAAATATAATAAAGTCGTATTAAACAGAAAAGTATGATTGATTTGTTAACACCTTCAAATGTTTAGTAAACCTAGTTAACACCTTTCCATGAAAAATTATACAGAAATTAGGAGAAACACACATTGGTTAAATATTTGTTTATTTATTTTTTAATTTTTGTGCTTATATATAAGTGTGTGTGTGTGTGTGTGTGTGTGTTATTAATTAACAATTTTTTTTATTTACAGATTTACAATTATTAAAGAAAACGATAATTTTACAATTCAGCAAATGTCAGAAAAATGTAAAAATGCAGAAACCCGAGAAGGAACGTTTCACTTATGAAGTTTCTAACCCTACACAATCTGTAAGTCCTTTGTAATTTATAGTAGATAATCTAAAGTATTTGTTTTGACATGATCCTATTTTTTATTTCCAGAATTAAAACTATTAAAGAAAAAAAAGAATTATCTTATGATTTGGCTAACTGCATTAAAAGTAATGCGGTACAGAAAAGAATTATAATATGATAGAAACAAGATTGTCTCAAATTTAATCATAGGAAAATAAATTCAGTTTTAATAGAATAAATGTGTGTGCTGATTTCATTAAAATACAAGGCCGATAGCCATTAGTCGCATGCTCTGGTGTAATGAATGCTCTGGTGTAGTGAATGTAGGATTGGCATGAAATTCTTAAATTAAATAGACAGGTGAGCTCCGTTGACAACTCTGAGATATTACGATTTACATGTGATATAAACAGTTTTAAATAGTTGTTAGGCGAGCGACCGCTTCTCTAAAAAAAGCCTTTTGTAGACATACAGAAAAAGCGAACACACATACATACATACATTTTCGCTTTTATATTTATAGATAAAAATAAATTATAGTAAAATAAAAAAAAACAGTTCATATTAGTCAACACCCGGTACTTGTATTGGGTTGGTTACTGAAGCGTGGTGTCTGCACAGATGCTGCACTTGCATCAAGTGTCGTTAGTCAATGGAGGGGGGAACCCTTCTATACTAAGGCAATTTTATTTCTGCAGAATTCCCTTTTGAGGGGAGCTGTTTATCTCCCACATTGTGTCACATTTTGTTTTGTAGGAAACAAATAAATAATCAGTTCATACTATTTTAGATAAACAATATTATCAAACAACATTAAATATTTATGGAACAAGGCTGATATCCATTAGTCGCATGCTCTTGCATAATGAATGAATGCGTGAATGTAGGATTGACATGAAATTCTTAAAGATAAACTAAAATGATCGAAAAATGGGCTGAAATGACTTAAATAAATAAAAAGTAAATGACTTAGAATGACTTTAATGAACTTAAGGATGAATTGAATGACCTTAAGAATGACTTGAATGCTTAAAAAATAGCTGGAATCCTTCAAAAACAACTTGAATGGCTCTGAGACTGACTGGTTGTAAAGTCGGTGATCATTTTACATTAAATTAATACAGAAAAGTGATCCCCCACTTTATATCACAATAAGTACAGCATGTAGTAAGAACAGATACTACACTTTGATCTTGGCCAAGAAAAGCTTAAAAAGCTAAGAACAGCATCTATTAACAACAGACCTTTGATCTTAACCAAAAAGGCCAAGCACAAAAGTGTTATGGACAGACCGACCGACGGAGTGACTTATAGAGTCGCTTGCACGTGGCTAAAAATATTGAGCACTCTTGTTTTCTCATTCTTTTAGGTTTAGCTCTTTTTAAAGACATCTCCCACATTTTCATTTATCATCTTTCATCCTATTTAGCTCCTTACACCAAGTTGCTTCATGGCTTGTCTGGAGCTTGTTATATGAAAAATAAGAGAAATCAGCTTTCGTTTATAGTAAATTTTATAAAGTATTTGTGTTTATCTTGACATAATCTGTTCTTGCATTCATCATCTTTCGTTTAATTTAAATACATATATGCATTTTTTTTTACATGGAGGTCACCATTTATCAAGGCTTAGAAGCCACTCGGGGATAAGGGTTATTGCGTGTACAGTAATCAATGGGATAGTATCGTAGTAATCGTTAGTATTGGAGATTTGATAAAGTGTTTTATCAGGAATTTGTTTATGGTGGACATGAAGACATCCAAGTTGTAGTCAGGTGGGAAACAGGCAAACGGAAGAGAGTTTCACAGTCATGGACTTCTAAGAAAGAAGCTCCTATTTACAATGCCTCTCCACGGGACAGCGTTTTTTAACATGGAGAAAAGGAATAAAAATGAAAATTGTCTCAGTCGTGAAGGATTTCTCCTCCACCTTGTTCATGGAATCTACGCTTTGATTTAGGCACAGATAAAGAGTGGGGGAAATTAATGACAGTGGTTTTAGCTAGACGGGTGTTTATCGTGAAAGATTGGCGGGGGGGGGGGCAGAGATTGGAGCTCAGACAAGCACTTGCCATAGAAATAATGATAAAACAAAGACACATAAATCAAATTAAAACTAGTGATGATTTAATTTAAATTAAACTATCAACTAAAACTTTCGGTTTGATTCATAGTAACTGATATAATATTTGTGTTTGTCTTGACATAATATTATTTTTTATTTTACAGATTTAAAACTGTCCAAGAAAAAGGATAATCGTACGATTCAGCAAACGTGATTTAAAGTAAACATGCAGAAACCTGAGAAGAAACGTTTCACTTGCGACGTATGCAATGCAACACTTTCTGACAAATCGTCTTTAACAAAACATTTACGAATTCACACAGGTGAGCGTCCTTATACCTGTGACATGTGCGGTGCAACATTCCCATGGATCGCGCACCTCAAATCGCACCTGCGGTCACACTCTGGCGAGAAACCGTTTACCTGCAAAATCTGCCCTTCGTCATTTGCACGAGCGGCACATCTAAAGCTTCATATAAGAACACACACAGGAGAAAAGCCATATTCCTGTGAAGAATGTGGCAGAGCTTTCTCACAGAAGAATCATCTAAAAGCACATTTAAAGACACACACCGGCGATCGCCCGTATCCATGTCATCTGTGCACGTCTGCATTTGCTGTTAAGTCGAACCTGACGAAACATATGCTCATTCACAGTGGAGAGAAGCCGTTTTCCTGCGAGCTGTGTGGGTCATCGTTCAAGCGGGGGTCGCATCTCAAGTCGCACATCCAAACGCACACAGGACTGAAACCGTATTCTTGCGGCGTCTGCGGCAAGGAGTTCTCGCAGAACTCTAAGCTCAAATCGCACATGCAGACTCACTCTGGGCTGAAGCCGTATACGTGCTCAGTCTGTGGAAACGCGTTCACAGAGAATTCGAATCTGACGAAACACATGCGTTTACACACTGGAGAGAAACCTTATACGTGTAACGCATGTGGAAAAGTATTTACACAGAATGGTCATCTTAAATCACATATGCAAACGCATACCTTATAGAGTGAGGCATGGAAAGGTGCCCAACATTGCCTGGTCATAAAAGAACATACAAAATAGGACTTGTGTGCAATCAGGTAGGAGCAAAACCGAAAACAAAATTTTGTAAGCAAAGAAAAATGACACATGCCAGGTATAAACCTGAATAACAAAGTCCATGGTTCCCTGAGGACACGGATGTTATAATGCAGCAAATAATACAATGTATATATACAATATATATAATACTAGCCTGGGTGGAAATATGTACTCGATATATTATATGCTAACCGGGGAAGGGAGGTGCCCAATGTTGGCCGGACATGTAAAAAAATACTGGACTTTGGTGCAATTAGCCAGAAGCAAAACTGGAAACAAAATTTTGTAAGCAAAGCAACATGCCAGGTATGAACCCGAAATAATTAAAGTCATTATCGATGGTTCCCTGATGACATGGATGTTATAATGCAACAAATTATAAATAATATGATGCATATATACGATTTATATAATGTTTTTTTATTTTATTTCAACCTAAGGTGTATTAACTTAATTTATTATAAGTTGTTTCAAAAATATCTGTTCACATCATCACATGATTTAAGTTAAAGGGAAAGATATTGTTTTACATATGAATGTTAAAAGCCAGGGGAGGGGAAGTAAGTAATATAGAGGGGAGGAGGGAAAAAGGGGGAACGGAGAGGGAGGGAAAAGACACTAGAGAAAAACCAAGTGAAGCATGCGTGGTCCCTCGGGAGTGCACAGTAAACGAGGCATGAAAAAATGATTAAGTTCAGCATTTGCTCCCCCCCCTCCATTCACGGAGAATTTGAATCTGACGAAACACATGCGTTTACACACTGAGAACTTGAATGCCTACTAGACACTGTCCTCGAGTGTCTAAGGTCTCTCTGTACAGGGGTTTGTCAGAACAATCTGGCATGAGGATACTTTTTCCATAGAAGTAAACCCTGATTCAAAATCACATTTTGTATTCGCTGCCCAAATAAGATCTCCTCACTATGGCTTACCCATATAAGCTTTTACAAGGTATCGTGCACCTTCTCCAAGTGATGTTACCTCAACTAACAGCATGAAACTGGATACTCCACCAGACTAGATAAATTCTTGTCCTGGATTTCAGTAAGACCAAGAGACCAAAATAAAAGATATAATACAACATATGAAAATGGTTAATTGGGGAGAGGAAAATTATGTTCTCAACTTCTTTATTAACTCAGTGTTTGAGAAATAAAGAACTTAAATGGAACATTCGAATATCTATGTATCTCATATAGAGTTCAAGTATTAGCCCCAGGTTGTGGGCCCCTTGACTTCTGAGAACTTCGACTGAAGTAAAATAAAACAAAAAGAGAGAAACCTTATACGTGTAACGTGTGCGGAAAAGTATTTACACAGAATGGTCATCTTAAATCACATATGCAAACACATACCTTATAGAGTTAGGCACAGAAATATATATACATGCCAGCAGGGGGGTACCCGACGTTGCCCAGTCATAAAAAAAATAAAACACGAGACTTGGGTGCAATCAAGTAGAAGCAAAACTGAAAACAAAATTTTGTAAGCAAAAAAAAATGACACATGCCAGGTATGAACCCGAATACCAAACATCAGTAAGCAAATGTGTTATCAATTGTTCCCTGAGGAAAACGGATTTTATAATGCAGCAAATTATAAATGATATGATGTATATGTACAATATATAGAGTGCCGTCAAAAAGAAAGTCTGCACTTGTAATTTTTTCAAAAACTGAAAATTTTATATAACTTTGAACAACCTATACCTCATTTTATTCGCCTTTTATTCTTCTATAATTTTACCTGGTCATATTTGACTTTTAATTGAAATATTTTAGTGTTCACGTCAAGTAAAATAACTTCAAGTTGAGGAGGCAAAAAGAAAGTCCATAGCAACAAATTCTCTTAAAACCAGCTTAAATTATCGACCCTTGATCAGTTTAAAATATCCACTAACAAGCAACAAAACTAATTGTAATTGTTGTTGTTCTGGGTTATACAACGTAACATTTAGTCCAAATGCCACGACTTTCTCTTAGTGATCTCCACCTTTCTGCTTTATCCAATCGAGAAATCAACCGCTGATTGAAATGGGATGAGAAAATGGTACGAAAGACTGCAAAAGCACCAAAACACCATTCGTGATGCCCCTAAATTTGGTCATACCAGAGTGACTTCTAACAGGGGAGACAATGCTATAAAGATCCGCAGCCTAAGAAATTGATTCAAAACGGCTCCCCAAATCCAACAACAGTTAAAAAGTGCTCTCTTTCTACTGTCAAGAACAAATTAAAGGAATTTAATTTGCGGAGATATGTTGCAAGATGCAAGCCAATGATTTCTGTAAAGAACAAAAAGCGCCGTCTGGACTTTTTCAGATACAATGAAGATCATGACTCTTCATATTGGTCAAAAGTGCTTTTTAGCGACGAAATCAAGTTCAATAGGCTAGGCAGTAATGGTAGACAGTACGTCCATTGGAGGAAAGACGAAGAATTTAATCCTAGGTGCTCAATTTCAATGCTGCAATGTAGTAGAGGTTCAGTTTTGCTGTGGGGCATTATTAGTCCCAATGGTCCAGGGCCTATAGTTTGCTTGCGAGGTCGAATTAATTCGACCAAGTACGTTAATATGTTGACTGAGCATTTTCTACCCTACTTTGGTCGGAATTTGGATGATAATCCCATCTTTATGCGGGATAATGTTCCCATTTACACAGCTGACAAGTTCAAGAAGTTCTTGGAAGAGCATGATATTTCGTGTTTGGATTGGCCTGCACAATCTCCAGACCTCAATCCTATCAAAAGCGTATGGCATTACATCAAGCAACAGCTACACAATGATAAAATTTCAAATTTGGAAGAACTTTGAAAAAAATTAAAGAAAAGTGGGATGCCCTTTCCCCGGAGTATTGCTGCAGTCTAAGTCAAGGAATTCCCAAAAGATTGCAGGCTGTCAAATTGCAGAAGGGCTATGTTACTAAATATAAACTAGTTTATTGTGTTCATGTTGTATTTGTGTTGCATTGATGCCCTAAAGTTACATTTAAATAACAATTTTCCATTGTGCAAACTTTCTTTTTGCCTCCTCAATTTGAAGTAATTTTTTTAAATTGACGTGAACACTAGAATATTTAAGTAAAAAGTCAAATATGAACAGGTAAAATTATAGAGGAATAAAAATCCAATCAAATGAGGTAAAAACAGTTGCATAAAATTTAGGTTAAATTTGTAGTTTTTTAAAAATTACAAGTGCAGACTATGCACTCTGTATATTACATACGAGCAGGGAGATGGGGTGCCCAACGTTGGCCGGTCAAGAAAAGGAAAAAACGGGACTTGGGTGCACTTAGCCAGAAGCAAAACTAAATAACAAAATTTTGTAAGTAAAGCAACGTGCCAGGTATGAACCCGAATCCCAAAAATCAGTAAGCAAACGTGTTATCGATGGTTCCCTGAGGAAACGGATGTTATAATGCACCAAATTATATATACGATGTGCCGGCAAAAAGGAAGTTCGCACTTGTAATTTTTTCAAAAACTGCAAATTTAAACTAAATTTAATATAACTGTTTAAACAAACAATACCTTATTTGATTGGCATTTTATTCTTCTATAATTTTACTTGTTCATATTTGACTTTTAAGTTAAATTTAACTTTTAATTGAAATATTCTGTAAAATTATAAAGGAATAAAAGGCAAATCAAATTAGTTTGTTTAAACGGTTACATTAAATTTAACTTAAATTTGCAGTTTTTGGAAAAATTATAAGTGCAGACTTTCGTTTTGCTGTCTGGCCTGGGTGGAAATATGTACTCCATGGGGGAGAGGGTGCCTAACATTGACCGGTCATGAAAAGAAAATGGAACTTGAGTGCAATCAGCCGGAAGCACAACTGGAAACAAAATTTTGTAAGCAAAGCAAAGTTCCAGTTATGAACCGAAAGTTAGTAAGCAAATGTTTTATCGATGGTTCCCTGAGGAAACGGATCTTATAATGCAGCAAATTATAAATAATATTGTTCTGGAACTCGCGGCAGTTATTCCTCAGAATCTTGCTTTCAGGTACCTACAATACCGTCCAGCAGTCAAACTTTAGAAAGCGTGCGTTGGGCAGACAGATAAACTCAAATTAACAAAACGAAAACAACTAGTACGTTGAAGACGCTTTATTAATTATGTAAAAAAATCTGAAACAAAAACAAAACAAATAGTTAAAAGGAGAAAACATAATTAAACAAAAGGAAATAATACATGAAAATAATTATGTTTTGGACAAGGCTTCCAAATTAACAGATTCTGGGATATCTTATCTTTTTCAATCAACTGTTAGGTGAAAGTCCGTAACAGTTAGAAAAGTGTCTTTTCTCCATTAAATTGTTAGGTGAAAGTCCGTAACAGTTAGAAAAGTGTCTTGTCTTTTATTATTATTAAATCGTTAGGTGAAAGTATGGAGTGGTTAGAAAATGTCTTTTCTCCATTAAATTGTTAGGTGAAAGTCCGTAACAGTTAGAAAAGTGTCTTTTCTTTTTCTTTTTTTTATTATTATTAAATCGTTAGGTGAAAGTATGGAGCGGTTATGTCTCCTTTTTACAAAGGTTGTTATTCTAGTGCGGTGCATAAACTACCCAAGCGCCCATGAAATTAAAATAATAGAAGTCTGAGAAAAGGTATAAGTTCTGTGCGCGCGAAGGAAAAGAATAATTAGAATTTCTACAAATTAAATATAGAAGTCACACACTAGATTAAATAAACAGAAACAGGGTTTCGAGTTCTTCATAGAAGGGATAGCCAGGTAAAGGAATAATAGGATGTACTAAACGTACCTCATGGCTTAAACGGGGAAAGCCCAGTTCATGGAGTCAAGTAAAGTCTGACCGTGTAGTTTTGAATTCCGCGGTGAAAAGAAGGGAGGAGGGACAGAATCGCAGAACGAGACTAAAACGAGATCCCGTGGATAGTGACATGACATTTTTTTCCTTTTCTTTTTTCATTTGGAATGCCTAAACGGGTAAGTTTTCCATAAAAGAAAGATCAAGGAGGGAAGAAATAAGAAAGAAAACTATATATGAAAAAACTCGCACAGAGATGAATGAGAACGAGGCCCGAGGCACCGGTGCTCTTAAAGCGTGTGCCCCTTGTTAAAAAAGGGCCCGGTCTGAAGACAGAACAAATATGATGTATATATATATGATATATATAATTTTTTTTTAAATTTCAATTTCAAGTGTGTTAACTTAATTTAATATAAGTTGTTTCAATGTTAAAATGGTATTTTTATAGACACCCCGCATTAATGTTATGCTGCTTGGATATACGTCCGTCAATGACAACCTGTATGCTTCTCTTGTCTAAGAAGGATCTAATTATATTTAGTATACGTCCAGTTATAACATACAATTTAATTTTAATTCTTATTAGCAGCCCTCTATGCCAGACTTTGTCAAATACAGCCCTGGCATCGCCCGCCTTATCCATTTTCTCTCAGCTTCTCATCCGGGAAAACCCTTCCAGATATCCGGTCGCCGAGGTAAGCTGTGCTTTCTCCGGATTGTTGTCGGATATGAATCATCTTCCTCATTGCATCAAGGGGACTCCGCTCCCTGGAGTACTCCCCTTCTAAAGCTGCTCGTAATTGTTCCCATTTCAATTGAGGGTTATTGGTTATCTGTTGGCAAATAAACCTTGAGGCTGACCCTGACTTGTGTTCACATGCCAGCAAGATCACCTCCCTGCCTTTAAGATCATAAACTGTTTTTTCTTCAAAAGCAAATGTATCCAATTATACAGTTAACCCGGATCCCCTCTAAATTTGGGCAATTCTAACCTTCCCAACAGAGCTCGAGAAATTACTGCCGACCCCCGTCGTTCCCTGATAAAATCTTCGGATCGGCCACGCCCCATGACTAACTTAATTAGGGCCTCCACATGCAGCTATCTAAATTCTTATCAGTGTCAACTTCTCCTCACCGCACGAGGGATTCGCTCTTGACGGCACCAGTCGACATTCTCCCGATTCAGTTATTTATTTCATCAATATCATTGATTATCTCTCTATGCCCAAATGATACTCAACCAACATGTTAAATGCGTTCAGTGATGAATGTTAAAATATCTGCAGTAGAACGACATTGCCTGAATCCATACTGTTTGTCAGAGAGAAGATTTGCTTTTGCGAGGTGGTGAACTAGTGCTTCATTAATTAAGGTCTCAAAGATTTTATATATATTATATCATTTTAATATGCTCCCATGCTGTTCTATGAGTAAATATGTCTTGACCTACATCTGTAACACTCGTTAGAAATTACATTTGATATCCATTTTCGAATTTCTATGAACCCATTTCATGCTTCAAACATTGGTTTCTGTGTTTATTACTCTTATGTTAAAATTATATATATATATATATATATATATGAAACAATAAGATTGAAAAATGAAGACACAAAACTATATTGGTGAATATAGAATGGTTCATTTTTTTTTTTTACATTTTCACCCCAAACAAGGCACATTGTCAATTTAATGTAGGGGGCTACTATTAGGGACACAAGCTACAAGGGTATTATGTGGGGAGTTGGGCAGCAAGATGTCGGTTCATGTTACACTTGAACTTCTGCATGTCAGTACAGTTGGGGAAGCAGGAACCCGAAAGGAAATTCCAAAGTCTAGCGGTTCTGGGGAAGAAACTACTGGAGTAGAAGGCTCTCTTACATCTAGGGATCTCTACCGTGAAGGGTGGGATTTTGCTGCTTGTCGGGTTTGTCTGGTGTATTTAGGTAGAGGGGATACAAGTGCTTGCAGTTCGTCAGAGCATTCACCGTTAAAGTACCTTTGGACCAGGCTTCAAACATTGGGTTCTGTATTTATTACTCTTATGTTAAAATGATATTTTTTATAGGTACCCATGCATTTCTCTGAGTAGATTTTCTATGCATTTTGTTATATATATATAATATAATTTTCAACTAATTTCAATAAGCGGATATTTCCCTTTTGGTCATAGTGTCATGTTTCATGATATACTAAGGTGCCACCAGTTTTCCTTGTCCAAAAGATACTCGAATATACAAATTATTGATTTGTTGGATCATCAACAACACGTTGGAGATCATAACGTGATTATAAAACTGAACGGCTAACAAGGTTCTTTTACATTAAACATTAAGACATCAATGGTGATGCCTATTGTTCACACTGAAACACTTATCACAATATTCTGTGGATCTATATTAAAAAACCTTGTTAAACTTTATGACATATTTCCATTCTATGGAGGTCAGGTGCGAACAAACACCCCATAATTTTATTAAACCATATTTCTTCAAACTGAAACATAATTATCAAAGTATACTTACGCAGATAGATATGAAAAGTCTTTATTAAAGTTTGTGCCGATTTCCATTCTATGGAGGCCAGACGCGAACGCAGACCCCACAATTTTATTATACCATCCCTATTTAAGTTAAAACATACTTATCAAAGTATTATGTACATCTATATCAAAAACACTTGTAAACGTTTTTTTTTTTTTAATTTTTTATTTCCATACTTTGTGGACCAAGCGCGAACGCAGACCCCACAATTTTAATGGACCACCGTTCTGCCAGATCAAACATACCCATTCCTGTGTCTCGATACATCCTCTGTCATTATATGTAATCAGTTTTCTATAATAGTCAACCATATAGGAGCCTATTCATGACCAGACACACACACACACACAGATGTTCAGCTTTATATTATAGATATATTTTTTTATCTCTTTTAATTTGTTGTGCATGCACCACGGAATAGTAAATAAAGGGTTTAGTTCAAAATTCTGCATAGGTTCTAAAGTTCAAAAAGATGCAAATTAATATTAGAGATTGCATCGATTGAAACGTTATGAAAATAATGATCAACCCTAACACAATCAACATATGACAATTTCCCTTTTGATCAACCTGTCATGCTTCATGACATACTAAGGTGCCACCAGTTTTCCTCGTCCAAAAGATACTCGAATATACAAATTATTGATTTGTTGGACCATCAACAACACGTTGGAGATTGTAACTTGATTATAAAACTGAACGGCTAACAAGGTTCTTTTACATTACACATTAAGACATCAATGGTGATGCCTACAGTTGTGCGTTCTTAAAATATGGTTTAAATATAGATGAAACATAATATGTATATTCACTGGTTTTCAGGGCTGCTAAGGTTTTATGCTTGATAGGTTTTATGCTTATTAAAGATTTCTCATGTTGAGGAGTTGGTACTGTTCAGTTAATGATGTGCTTATAATGAGTTTGAACCGTTTTTCGCATAAGGTTTGTATGACATTTTGCTAGGTTAAGAGTAGTACTAGAAAATTTACTAACGCCCGCAGTAGATATATTGTGATGGAAGTTGGAGATCATTGTTGTACTGGGCAGAAGTTTACGGATAGACAGTTTAGGGGGAAAAGATACAAAGTGAAGAAATGTGATATTATCAAAATTGAACAACATCCTAACCATTCCAGCACCGATCAAAATGGAAGTGAAAATATCCCTAAATATATCGAACCCGATTCATCATTCAATGAACAATCGGATTCTACTAAACATAGAGACACACGAAGCACGCAAGATGACAGTACAAACTGTATGGACCCAATAAAATATATGTATAGTAATTGTCTGTATTTTTGAGATAAGGTGTTTCATTGATTGAGATTGTCGGACTGACTTCCTCATCTTGGTTGTTTGAGTCACAACGTTTCGGCCGTTTTGCCCTCCGGCCTTCATCAGGTGTTTTGTATCGAACTGGGGAACCGTTTGTTAGGAGTCTCAAACCCAACCCTTTATTATTATTACGGGGGTACCGTGTTCGGACTCCAGCTAGGCTCTGGGACATAGTTACTGATTCTCTGTTTTGAATGTTACTTTTCACTGCCTTCGTTCAGGATTAAACTCAGCACCTTTGGTTAATTGTAAACTTTGATACAACGTCTAGGACTACTCGGCCATATGTCACTAGGACTCCTAACAAACGGTTCCCCAGTTCGATACAAAACACTTGAAGCTGGAGGGCAAAACGGCCGAAACGTTGTGACACAAACAACCAAGATGAGGAAGTCAGTCCGACAATCTCAATCAATGAAAACACCTTATCTCATATACAAACAATGGAGATTGTAATGTGATTATAAAACCAGATAGCTAACACGGTCCTTTTGCATTAAACATTAAGATACTAATGGCGATGTAGACAAGACAACATGTGATCCAGATAGTGCAGAACCAACAGACATTCAGTTAGGCCATGTATGCACTCTGTATATGCACATTCATTCTTTCTGCAGCTTTCCTTCTGTTGATTTTGAAAGCCTCAGCTTTGATAGATTCCTTCAATTGTTCCCTGTTTTTGTCTCTGTTTTAACATTCTTTCCCTGTCTTTGTCTCTGTTTTAACATTCTTTCCCTGTCTTTGTCTCTGTTTTAACATTCTTTCCCTGTTTTTGTCTTTGTTTTAACATTCTTTCCCTGTCTTTGTCTCTGTTTTAACATTCTTTCCCTGTCTTTGTCTCTGTTTTAACATTCTTTCCCTGTCTTTGTCTCTGTTTTAACATTCTTTCCCTGTCTTTGTCTCTGTTTTAACATTCTTTCCCTGTTTTTGTCTCTGTTTTAACATTCTTTCCCTGTCTTTGTCTCTGTTTTAACATTCTTTCCCTGTCTTTGTCTCTGTTTTAACATTCTTTCCCTGTCTTTGTCTCTGTTTTAACATTCTTTCCCTGTCTTTGTCTCTGTTTTAACATTCTTTCCCTGTCTTTGTCTCTGTTTTAACATTCTTTCCCTGTCTTTGTCTCTGTTTTAACATTCTTTCCCTGTTTTTGTCTCTGTTTTAACATTCTGTCCCTGTTTTTGTCTCTGTTTTAACATTCTTTCCCTGGGATATCAACTCAGCTGATTTTTGTAGTGCTTATATGGAGCGCATTTGTCACGTTTGGCACATGATTTTAGTTAAAGGGAAATATAGTGTTTCGCGTATGGATATTAAAAGGAGAGTGGAAGTCAGGAGAAAGGAGGGAACGGAAAGAGAGAGAAAAGGCACTAGAGAAAAAACAGGTGAAGCATGCATGGTCCCCTGTGAGTGCACAGTAAACGAGGCATTAAAAAATGACTAAGTTCAGCATTTGCCCCCCCCCTCCATTTAGCCTCAAAAGTCCCCAGGGGACATCAAATCCTGGTGTAAATGAACAAATGTTGCAGTTAACGCATGTAAATTTGAGTTCTGAACAATGCAAAAAAAATAAATGATTAAGTCCATTATTTGCCCCCCCCCATTTGGCCCCAAAAGTCCCCAAGGCCTTAACATATTTAAATTTGAGTTCGGCACCATGCAAAACTGCTAAACAGACATACATAGAAAATTTTGGACAAATATGGTAAAATAGTCCCAAAAATGGAGTGTTTTTATTAGTCCTAAAAGAGCCCCTGGGGCACACCCAAGAGTTATCGCAAATAAAATTATAAAGAAATAGGTTAGTTACAACTTTTCAGAAAGTTTTATGAAAATCTAATGCATCAATTTTTTTTAATAAGCACAAAAGTGTCAATTTTAGCCATTTTAACCCAAAGGACACCCCTGGGGGGGGACAACTGTTCTGTTACTTTTTACTCATATCATGTTTAATGTTTGTGCAAAATTTTTAAAAAATTCCAAGGCATAGTTATTTTTTTTATTTTTATTTTTTTTTTTCACCACTTATCAAGGCCCTGAAGCCACTCAGGGATAAGGGTTATTGCAAGTACATTACGTTAGTGTGGAGATTTGATGAAGTGTTTAATTAGGGGGGGGGTTCATTAGGAATTTGTTAACATTGGACTTGAAGAAATCCAAGTTGTAGTCCGGAGGGAAGCAGGCAGACGGAACAGAGTTCCACAGGCGTGCAGTTCTAAGAAAGAAGCTTTGTTCATGGAATCCGCATTTTGATTTAGGCACAGATATAGAGTGGGGGAAATTTTTCACAGTGGATTAAGCTAGACGGGTGTTTTTCGTTATTGAGAAAAGTGTGGACAGATGAACGGACAAGGGTGAATTTACAGGTCCACCCTCCTTTTGTCGGGGACCAAAACTAATAAAAAAGAAAAATACATAAATTAAGTTAAAATTTTGTAACGTTATAAATATAAAACAGAGCAAGAATGGGGAGGGGGAGAAAAAAGTAGCGAAGAAAAAGGGAAAAGGAATTAATAATTGAGCGTGTCAAAAAAGTTTGTTGTGTATTGGATGGTAACTTGCATGTGTCTGAAGGTCAGAACTGAGTTAAGAAGTCACCAATCCTACGCGACGACGTTGGTGGGGGGGCACACTCTAGCGATATATACAGGGTGTCCCAAAAGAAGCTAATGGTTAAAAAAAATTCATAACTTTCTTAATTTTTCATATTTTGCTTGTATTTTTTCAGATCATCTAGAGTAACCCTTCCAAGGTCATCATGAGTCATTATATTACCGAGGAGCGGATATGTATCGTATAGAGCGGTATATTCGGTCGAATGAGTCATTATCAGAAACTCAAACAGAATTTCAACAAAACTTCAACGCAAGAAATTCCCCTAATCCCAATGCAATAAAAGCTATGGTGGCTCGATTTTATGAGCAAGGGTTTGTATGTGAACTCCCTAAATCTGGTAGACCCCGTATGGCGAAAAGTGTTGAGAATTGTTAGAGATTAGCAGAGTGTAGCCGAGGATCCATTCGCATCAGTAAGAAGGAGATCAAGTCAAATTGGGGTCCCTCGATCGTCTCTTCACAGAATGCTTCATGAAGAGGGCAAATTTCCATATAAAATTCAATTGGTGCAAAAGCTTCAGCCAAACAATCTGGAAAAAAAGGTTGGAATACGCCATGCAATTCCAAGATTTGGCCAGTGGGGATCAAAACTTTCTAAAAAACCTCATTATGTCTGATGAGGCTCATTTTCATCTGAATGGGTTCATAAATAAGCATAATTGCAGGATTTGGGGATCAGAAAATCCCCACGCAACAGCACAACTGCAATTACACCCTCATGGTGGGGAGTAACGGCGGATGAAGTAATCGGAATTGGTGGACATTTGAGTAACATCATTTTTCATAACGAAAATTAGACCTTGTGAAAAACATACCCTAGATTAAGTTGTAAAAATTAGAATAAGTAGACTATGATATCTTATTAAACATACCCTAGATTAAGTTGTAAAAATTAGAATAAGTAGACTATGATATCTTATTAAACATACCCTAGATTAAGTTGTAAAAATTAGAATAAGTAGACTATGATATCTTATTAAACATACCCTAGATTAAGTTGTAAAAATTAGAATAAGTAGACTATGATATCTTATTAAACATACCCTAGATTAAGTTGTAAAAATTAGAATAAGTAGACTATGATATCTTATTAAACATACCCTAGATTAAGTTGTAAAAATTAGAATAAGTAGACTATGATATCTTATTAAACATACCCTAGATTAAGTTGTAAAAATTAGAATAAGTAGACTATGATATCTTATTAAACATACCCTAGATTAAGTTGTAAAAATTAGAATAAGTAGACTATGATATCTTATTAAACATACCCTAGATTAAGTTGTAAAAATTAGAATAAGTAGACTATGATATCTTATTAAACATACCCTAGATTAAGTTGTAAAAATTAGAATAAGTAGACTATGATATCTTATTAAACATACCCTAGATTAAGTTGTAAAAATTAGAATAAGTAGACTATGATATCTTATTAAACATACCCTAGATTAAGTTGTAAAAATTAGAATAAGTAGACTATGATATCTTATTAAACATACCCTAGATTAAGTTGTAAAAATTAGAATAAGTAGACTATGATATCTTATTAAACATACCCTAGATTAAGTTGTAAAAATTAGAATAAGTAGACTATGATATCTTATTAAACATACCCTAGATTAAGTTGTAAAAATTAGAATAAGTAGACTATGATATCTTATTAAACATACCCTAGATTAAGTTGTAAAAATTAGAATAAGTAGACTATGATATCTTATTAAACATACCCTAGATTAAGTTGTAAAAATTAGAATAAGTAGACTATGATATCTTATTAAACATACCCTAGATTAAGTTGTAAAAATTAGAATAAGTAGACTATGATATCTTATTAAACATACCCTAGATTAAGTTGTAAAAATTAGAATAATAGACTATGATATCTTATTAAACATACCCTAGATTAAGTTGTAAAAATTAGAATAAGTAGACTATGATATCTTATTAAACATACCCTAGATTAAGTTGTAAAAATTAGAATAAGTAGACTATGATATCTTATTAAACATACCCTAGATTAAGTTGTAAAAATTAGAATAAGTAGACTATGATATCTTATTAAACATACCCTAGATTAAGTTGTAAAAATTAGAATAATAGACTATGATATCTTATTAAACATACCCTAGATTAAGTTGTAAAAATTAGAATAAGTAGACTATGATATCTTATTAAACATACCCTAGATTAAGTTGTAAAAATTAGAATAAGTAGACTATGATATCTTATTAAACATACCCTAGATTAAGTTGTAAAAATTAGAATAAGTAGACTATGATATCTTATTAAACATACCCTAGATTAAGTTGTAAAAATTAGAATAAGTAGACTATGATATCTTATTAAACATACCCTAGATTAAGTTGTAAAAATTAGAATAAGTAGACTATGATATCTTATTAAACATACCCTAGATTAAGTTGTAAAAATTAGAATAAGTAGACTATGATATCTTATTAAACATACCCTAGATTAAGTTGTAAATAAAATTAGAATAAGTAGACTATGATATCTTATTAAACATACCCTAGATTAAGTTGTAAAAATTAGAATAAGTAGACTATGATATCTTATTAAACATACCCTAGATTAAGTTGTAAAAATTAGAATAAGTAGACTATGATATCTTATTAAACATACCCTAGATTAAGTTGTAAAAATTAGAATAAGTAGACTATGATATCTTATTAAACATACCCTAGATTAAGTTGTAAAAATTAGAATAAGTAGACTATGATATCTTATTAAACATACCCTAGATTAAGTTGTAAATAAAATTAGAATAAGTAGACTATGATATCTTATTAAACATACCCTAGATTAAGTTGTAAAAATTAGAATAAGTAGACTATGATATCTTATTAAACATACCCTAGATTAAGTTGTAAAAATTAGAATAAGTAGACTATGATATCTTATTAAACATACCCTAGATTAAGTTGTAAAAATTAGAATAAGTAGACTATGATATCTTATTAAACATACCCTAGATTAAGTTGTAAAAATTAGAATAAATAGACTATGATATCTTATTAAACATACCCTAGATTAAGTTGTAAAAATTAGAATAAGTAGACTATGATATCTTATTAAACATACCCTAGATTAAGTTGTAAAAATTAGAATAAGTAGACTATGATATCTTATTAAACATACCCTAGATTAAGTTGTAAATAAAATTAGAATAAGTAGACTATGATATCTTATTAAACATACCCTAGATTAAGTTGTAAAAATTAGAATAAGTAGACTATGATATCTTATTAAACATACCCTAGATTAAGTTGTAAAAATTAGAATAAGTAGACTATGATATCTTATTAAACATACCCTAGATTAAGTTGTAAAAATTAGAATAAATAGACTATGATATCTTATTAAACATACCCTAGATTAAGTTGTAAAAATTAGAATAAGTAGACTATGATATCTTATTAAACATACCCTAGATTAAGTTGTAAAAATTAGAATAAGTAGACTATGATATCTTATTAAACATACCCTAGATTAAGTTGTAAAAATTAGAATAAGTAGACTATGATATCTTATTAAACATACCCTAGATTAAGTTGTAAAAATTAGAATAAGTAGACTATGATATCTTATTAAACATACCCTAGATTAAGTTGTAAAAATTAGAATAAATAGACTATGATATCTTATTAAACATACCCTAGATTAAGTTGTAAAAATTAGAATAAGTAGACTATGATATCTTATTAAACATACCCTAGATTAAGTTGTAAAAATCAGAATAAGTAGACTATGATATCTTATTAAACATACCCTAGATTAAGTTGTAAAAATTAGAATAAGTAGACTATGATATCTTATTAAACATACCCTAGATTAAGTTGTAAAAATCAGAATAAGTAGACTATGATATCTTATTAAACATACCCTAGATTAAGTTGTAAAAATTAGAATAAGTAGACTATGATATCTTATTAAACATACCCTAGATTAAGTTGTAAAAATTAGAATAAGTAGACTATGATATCTTATTAAACATACCCTAGATTAAGTTGTAAAAATTAGAATAAGTAGACTATGATATCTTATTAAACATACCCTAGATTAAGTTGTAAAAATTAGAATAAGTAGACTATGATATCTTATTAAACATACCCTAGATTAAGTTGTAAAAATCAGAATAAGTAGACTATGATATCTTATTAAACATACCCTAGATTAAGTTGTAAAAATTAGAATAAGTAGACTATGATATCTTATTAAACATACCCTAGATTAAGTTGTAAAAATCAGAATAAGTAGACTATGATATCTTATTAAACATACCCTAGATTAAGTTGTAAAAATTAGAATAAGTA
>NC_136527.1:139889125-139954125 GCF_053919585.1 Euprymna scolopes
TATAAGTATATATATGTGTACATATATACATATATAGATATATATAGAGAGAGAAAATAAAAAGGAACAAACCGTATTATGTGTTCATCAACGTTTCGTCTTTATTTCGAGACTTTCTCTGGAAATAAAGACGAAACGTTGATGAACACATAATACGGTTTGCTCCTTTTTATTTTCTCTATTTTGTCGGAATACTATTTCCATTATTTTCATCATATATATATATATGTGTATGTGTACATATATCTACATGTATATGTGCATGGATATACCTATACATATATGGATATATATGTACATATTTACATATATGAGTATATATATGTGTACATATATATATATATATATGTACATATATCTACATGTAGATATACATAGATATGCATATACCTATGCATATATGGATATATATATATGTACATATATACATATATAAATATATATATGGTCATATATATACATATGTTGCATAGGAGTGTTATTTTTATGAAATACTAAATATATGTATATATATATATATATAAGATGGCGTATTGATTAGTGTCTTAAGATGTTCATGTTGTAAGAGATGGAGACATTGGTGAGATATAGAGTCAGAGTACATATAAAGAGAGAGAGACTTCTGTATTCAATGAGAGGAGATTTATGAATATCTTGATAGATAGACGGAGAGATAGTGCGTTTGACATTTACATTTTGACAGTTGTACACATATAATATAAACACATTACCTTTCTTGAAAACGCAGATACACAAAGATGATGACGCCCTTTATTCATGACTGCTCCATGATTTCGCTTGAGGAATTCAAAGTTTCTTTACATGGTTATTTCTAAAACCTTCTCACTTCTAGAGGGTGTCTTGATTCTAACGGCGAATCGGTCTGAACCTCTCTGCTTCTCTTCGACTCTTCTCCCAGACTCCCAGACTGCATCTAAAAACTCTACCTATATTGAGAACTCATCACGTCATCGCATGATTAAACATGTGCTCATCAAGCATGTTGGATGACATGCGGTACGTTGCCAAACTTGACATGACCCTGAGTTCAGTAACCTAATGTCCAAATAACATTAAACAAAATATGTTTACAATTTCAATTGACGATTAAATTCCTTAACAGAAACAAATTTCATTATTACATTCCTTTTCCATATACAGATATGTAAGCTAAACAATTGCAATTCCTTATTTCAATAACATTCTGTATTTATTTTAACTTATGATTGGAATTCTCAATTCCAAATTTAGCTTCGCAAGTTCGAATCCTTGACTATCCTATTTCATGTTTACATTTAACTAATTCCCTATTTTTTTACTTACATGAAAAGGGGACACCCCTTTTATCATGTAACACATACATATGCATATATGCGTACATATAGATATATATATATATACACATATATACATTATATTTATGATGATGATTGCAACGTCTTGTCAGACGAGTGCCACTCCCTCGGACACTTAAAGTCCATGAGTCCAAAAATGACTTCCATCGCCACAGGACCATTTTTATAAACAAATGCCTGAGGGAGTATCTATACACAGATGATGCTACAGAGTCTTAGCTTTGTACAACAGGTAAGTTTCTCTCTCGGTTCAAAATGTTGAGATCCAGCAACAAGCAAGAGCAAGATAGCCAGCAACAAGTTAAACTGCAGACCAACTTAATGCGGGTACTGGTCTCCCGCTTTATGGTTTTTTAAATCAGAGATTTGCTTCTCCTAGAAAGGTTGCCTTCACCACGGCTTACGGGAGCCCTCTCCACTCCAACAACATACATACACACAAACACACACGGTGCTAGTTTGCTGTTGACCCTGAAAAAGGGTTCATATGCCCTTTGAAAGGTCTTATTTTTAATCCTTCCTGGAGACTAGCCACCCTCCTTACCAAACAAGTCTAGTGGGAGAACCAGTTTAGTCGCCGGTGACCCGACCATGAGGGAGGTAGTACTGGGTTACATGGTACCAGTAGCATATGTCATGACCTGACATTATATATATACATATATATATACATATATATATTTTCAGAATGTGAGAGATTGTATATAATAAATTCCACAGCCAAACTTGACTGTCATAGCTCTTGTGGGCTGCGACGTTGTTTGGCTGTGGAATTTATTATATACAATCTCTCACATTCTGAAAATCCTATCATAAGTTGCTCGCTTGGTTAGCATTGCTGGATGGCATCGTCCTTTCGAGTTAAAACTCCTACTTGTGAGACATCGGCTTGGGGTTATTAGCTGGTTGGATGACCGCGTCCCTTGTTGAGACGAAGTAGGTTCATTTCACAGTCGGACTTCGGCGCGGTTTGCTTGATCTGTGTTGGTTAATAGAAATTCTTGTGTGCAGGGCGTTTGCTCAGTTGGTAGAGTGCTTGCCATGCATGCAAGAGGCTCGGGTTTCGAATCCTGAGTTCGGATGTGTCTAACTGATGAGCCCAAATGAGGGCGAAACTCGAGTCTTGGACTTCCGGTTCTTTGACTGTCATAGCTCTTGTGGGCTGCGACGTTGTTTGGCTGTGGAATTTATTATATATATATTTATGTAAAAGAGATTTAGAAGGCTGTCACAATGCGAGGAATGAATTATAGTCGCTGTTGGTAAGAGGAGACGAGAACAAGTGGCGATTTACAAATCAATAAGTACATATATATATATATATGTTTTTTTTTATTATTTTTTTTTATATATATATTTATTCAGTTGTATGGTAAAATGTCTTACTTGTTTTCATGCGACGTATTCCATTATTAATTTCGGAAAAATTTTCCCTTTTCAAATGGTGTGCGTAACAGGTCGATTCAAAGAATGCTGGATGAAGGGCCGGAAGTTGTGTAGCTATGTGAGGCCTCGGGGCAAATGTGAGTAGGGGATTTATGTATGGTATGATTAGGTGATTAACATGTTTATAAATTTGCTATTTTTATTTGTCTTTATTTTTATTTATTTATTTATTTTTTTTGTTTGTTTGGTTTTAACTTGTTTTAGCGTGAGCTTTTTTCTTGTTCTCTGTTATGTTGTCTTTATCATTATTACAATTATTTTTTTTTTCTGCTGATGTGTGGATATCTCTGCTTTTCTGGGTCACTTAAGCCGCTGCTGGGCTGTGTCCGGTTGGTCGGCTACTGTAGGGGCAGGCTGTGAAAGCAGAGGGGGGTTGGGGTCGGTAGCTGTGTGTTTAGGTTAGTGTTGCTGGGGGTGGGAAGATAGGCGAGGGGGAGGGAAGGGGAATAGGGGTGACATTCTTTGAGAGTTGTTAATTTGTTTATATTCGTTAGTGGTAGTAGATTTTTATATTTATTTTTTTTTTATTCTAATTAGTTTGTATTACTTCGGCTAACTTTTAATTTTAATTAAATTTTTTTTTATTAAGTATATACTGCTGTTTTATTTATTAAGTTTCCTTTGTTATATTATTGTTATTTTATTTTATTTATTTATTTTTTGTATTATTTATATGGGAGGAGGTTGTGGTAATGTCCTGTTTGGAATGTGAGGCGGGCTGTGAGCTGTGCGCAGTGGTGTATCTGTTCTAATGGGTTATGGTTGTAATGGCAAGTGTTAGGTGGGAGCTGTACGTAGAGTTATATATTTTAGTTTTAGTTGGTTTTTATTATTTCAGTAACTTTTAATGTTAATTAATTATTATTATTATTACTTATTTTTATTTTGTTTTTAAATATTTACATGTATATATATATATGTATACATATATATATTTACATATATTTATTTACCAGTGGTGAAAAAACCGGACTAGAGTGCTCAATGTGTAGTCAGAGCAGTATATAGGAAATTTATTACTGTGAGTCCAGTATCAATAAAAGTAGCGTCTTTTAAGTTTAAACCGTTAAAAAAACACGTATATAAGAATTTACACATAATTAATATTTAATTATAAACCCCTCTCTTTTTTTAATACACTCCTACTACTTTAAACTCCAACGTCCTCTCCCCACCACTCCCCCTTCTTTTCTAACTCCCCTTTATCTACGATTTTTCCATTCTTATTTGACTTTATAATTTAGTCCATCTATGAATTCTGATGATGCTAGTTGGATTTTTCCTCTCTTTGAGGATTTTCCTCTAGCTGAAACAATTTGTAAACTCATTCTGGACTCACAGTAATAAATTTCCTATATATTTACATATATATACATCTCTCTCTCTCTCTCTCTCTCTCTCTCTCTATATATATATATATATATATATATATATATATATATATGATGGCAGCAAACTTAATCCATCTCTGGCTCAAATGAGGCAGACATGAGTGCCACCAGCAACACGTGCTGGCCGGTCACTTCTATGAAAGTGAGGTAAGGTGATCCAATCTGTATTTTGAGTAATCCACATCACAAGGTAACAATCCGAAGGGGGCATTTTCCTGGAAATTTTCTTTGCTTATATTTTACTTTTTTAATAAACATATAAGGTGATATATTTAATATTTTTATTATAATTATAGAATGAGTTTCGAATTCCACTCCAAATTAACTTCACATTGTTAATAAATTAGGATTTAAAATAAAATTTAAACGGCTTTCCCTTGGCACCCAATGCGAAATGAGAGAAACTGGGCTGATAAGAAAAATGAAAAGAAATGAAAGAAAATTCTTAATAAAACAGCAGGGGTTTGTATTACTGTACACATAGATTCGAAAAAGTTGTCAAAAAACAAATATATAACAAATAAATGTTATCAAAGGCAAGATAAGTTACTTTTCTACCAAACTGGATATAATTTTCGTGTTTTTATTCAATTTAACATGTTTATTCAGCTCGAAAACCATACAGTGTTTACCGATGTATTGGAAAATTTAAAATGGCGGCCGACTCTCTCTTTAACACGGTAAGTTCGGAAAAAGATGTAATAAATAATAAACTAGACGGAATACTGTTAGAAAATTGCTCAATATATGTTACAGTAACATAACTTGACATATATTCGGTGGTTTTTTAATAGTATTTTGTCTAGTTTATTATTTATAACACCTTTTCCCGAACTTACCGTGTTAAAGAGAGTCGGCCGCCATTTTGAATTTTCCAATACATCGGTAAACACTGTATGCTTTTCGAGCTGAATAAACATGTTAAATTGAATAAAAACACGAAACTTATATCCAGTTTGGTAGAAAAGTAACTTATCTTGCCTTTGATAACATTTATTTGTTATATATTTGTTTTTTGACAACTTTTTTCGAATCTATGTGTACAGTAATACAAACCCAATTTTTGTATTTTTACATAGGCATCACCACTTATCAAGGCCAAGAGGCCACTCGAGGATAAGGGTTAAAGAGTGTGCAATATAGTAAATTGGACAATACAGTAATCGTTAGTAATGGAAATTCGGTAAATTTGTTAACTTATATCGAACGGCTCATCAAAAACTTATTTACGTTAGACTTGAAGACAACTATATTGTAGTCAGCTGGAAAGCAGGAAAACGGAAGACAATTCCATAGGCGCGCAGTTCTAAGAAAGAAGCTTTGTGATAGTGTTTTCTGCTAGACAGGTGTTTTTTTTTTGTGAAAGTTTGGCGAGGGGGACCATAGATTGGAGTTCAGCCGAGCACTTACCATGAAAATAAAGATAAAGCAGAGACAAACTCGCAACATCTCTTCTGTGAGAAAGAAGTTGCAGGAAAGAGAAAAGGTCATCCCCTAAGAGGCTATTTTGAACTCTATCAAGGCAGGATAAGTCCGTTCTAGCAGCTCTTGCCCATATGTGGCAACAGTATTCCATCCTTGGACGTATCTGGCTCTTATATAGATAGAGAATTGCATCAGCAGTGAGACATCTACTGGATTGATAGAAGGATCCCACCATTTTTCCAGCGGCCTTGGCAACATATTTGATGTACATATTTCATTTCAGATCAGGAGTAAAGGTCAAGCACAAAAGCCTGTCAAGACGAGAGCCATTCATTTCAATTGATGCCAGATGGGGATCAGAGCGTTGATGATGTAAAAATAGAAGCTTGGTTTTAGATGCATTAAAAGTAACAAGCTACCTCTTTTCCCATTGTACCACTTGCTCAAGATCAGAGGAGACAGAATCAGAGAGAACTTGGGTGTTTACGGTCTTAGATGTGTTACCATAGATAGTAGTGTCATCAGCATAGATGTCTATGAATGATGTAAGGATGTAATTTGGTAGATCAGGAAGAGAGTTGGGCCCAGGATGGACCCCTGACGGACCCCAGCATTAATACTGAGAGCTTCTGATTTCTTCCCATCAACCACTACTCTTATGAATCTATCAGAGAGAAATGATTTAATAATTGAGAATACATTTCCAGCTATACTGTAGCTGGAGATCTTGTGAAGTAAACCTTTATGCCATACGCTATCATGGGCTTTGATATGTCAAGAGCAATTGCCCTAGAAAGGTTGCCTCCATCGAAAGATTAAAATGATTAAAATAAAACATGTATCAGATACGTTTGAAAATTTTAATATATTTCAGAGTCAAATTCCATCGCCAGTATTTTGTAAATCTCTTTTTTTCCTTTTTTTCTGTTAAGTTGGAGAAAGAAAAATCAGTTAGTAAAGATCAGCGCATTTTCTCCCAATACCATAACTGTGCGTTGGCTATGCGAGATGGATGTCAGGGGTGTGAGTTCCACAATAATAATAATAATTATTGATAAAATAAAAATAATAATAATTAATAATAATAATTAATAATAAAATAATAATAATAAAAATAATAATAATAAAAATAATAACAATGTTAATAAAATAATAATTATAATAATGATATAATAATAATAATGATATAATAATAATAAAATAATAATAATAAAATAATGATAAAAATTAAAAAAATAATAAAAAATAAAAACAAAAAATAATAACAATAATAAAAATAATACTAAAAAAATATTAATGATAATAAAAACATAAAAATAATAATAATAATAAAATTAATAATTATAATAGTAAATAACAATAATAAAAAACATAAAAATAATGATAATAATAAAAAATAATAACAAAAAATAATAACAATAAAAACATAATAATAATAATACAACATGATAATAAAAATAATAATGATAATAAAAATAATAATAATAATAAAAAACATAAAAATAATAATAATAATAAAATTTATAATAATAATAAAAAATAATAATAAAATATTAATAAAAAATAATAACAATAAAAAACATAATAATAATAACAATAATAAAAAAATAATAAAAATAGTAATAATAAAAATAATTATAATAAAAAACATAAAAATAATAATAAAAATAAAATAATAAAAATGAAATAATAATAAAATAATAATAATAATAATGATAATAATAATAAAAAATAATAATGATGATAATAATAATAATAATATAATAATAATAAAATAATAAAAATAAAAATAATAATAATAATATTAAAAAAATAATAATATAAATGATAAAAAAACCATAAATTAAAAAAAAATAATAATAAAATAATAATAATAAAATAATAATAAAAAACATAATAATAATAATAAAAATAATATAATAATAATAAAATATTAATACTAAATTAAAAAATAATAAAAAAAACTAAAAATAATAATAATAATAAAAATAATAATAATAATAATAAAAAACATAAAAATAATAATAATAATAAAATTTATAATAATAATAACAAATAATAATAATAAAAAACACAAAAATAATAATAATAATAATAAATAATAATAATAAACACAAAAATAATAAAAATAATAAATAATAATAATAACATAATAATAAATAATAATAATAAAAATAAAAAAATAATATTAATAATAATAAATAATAATAATAAAAATAATAATAATAATAATAATAATAAAAATAATAATAATAAAAATATTAAAATAATATTAATAATAATAATAAATAATAATAATAATAATAATAAAAACATAAAAATAAGAATAATAATAAAATTATAATAAAAAATAATAACGATAAAAAACATAAAAATAATAATAATATAATAAGATAATAATAAAAAATAATAATAATAATAAAAAATAATAATAACAATAAAATAATACCAATAATAAAATAATAATAATAAAAAACATGAAAAAATTAATGATAATATAATAATAATAATAATAATAAAAATAATAATAATAATAATAAAATATTAACAAAAAACAATAATAATGATAAAATAATAATAATAATAATAAAATAATAATAATAATAATAACAATAATAATAAAAGTAATAATAATAATAATAATAATAATAATAAAAATAATAAAAATTATAATCATAATAATATATAATAAAAAATAATAAAAATAAAAATAATAATAAACATAATAAAAATGATAATAGTCATAATAATAACAATAATAATAAAATAATAATAAAAAATAATAAAAATAACAATAATAAAATAATAATAATAACAAAATAATAATAAAAATAATAAAATAATAATAATAATAAAAATAATAAAATAATAATAATAAAAATAACAATAACAATAATAAAATAATAATTATAAAAATAATAATAATAATAGAAATAATAATAAAAAATAATAAAAATAATAATAAAAAATAATAATAATAATAATAATAATAATAATATTTTTCAACGCACTGATGTTGCTGTTTTTCATTGCAGCAGTGTTGAGACTACGACATGGTTTTGGCTTATGTGGTGCAGGTTTCTTGTACAGGAGATCGAGTTGTGTCAGCACAAGTGAGTGGTCGGTATCACCCTTGGCGGAATTGTACGTTCTTGACCGTTTGGCAGAACTGATGTCTGTTTTTCTACACAATGCAAGATCCAATTGGTGCCAATGTTTGGAACGAGGGTGTCTCCATCATGTGATGACACATTTTCTGTTTGAAACAGGTGTTTGCAATACAGAGTCCCTGTTGACTACAGAGCTCCAGAGATCTTTGACCATTTTCATTTATGTTACCAGTACCGAAGTGACCAATGATGTCAGGCCAGGCAGTATGGTTTGCACCGACTCTGGCGTTGAAGTCTCCGAGTACTAAAAGGTGATCGCTAGCTGGGATCCTGCTCAGTATTTCGTTGAGACAGTCGTAGAATTCAACCTTCACATGATCTTCGCTAGGCAGTGTTGGCGTATAGATGCAGATGAGGTGTACTGGTGTATCAGCACAGTTTATCTTCAGTGTCATAATTCTCTCTGAAATGCTGACTGGATTGTCGACTACATGTTCTCTGAGCAATTTGTTTGTCACTGCAAAACCTACTCCATGGATGCGATGTTCCTCTTCTACATTGCCAGTCTAGAATAAAGTGTAGTTTTGTTCCGAGATGGAACCAGTTTCAGCCAATCTGGTCTCCTGTAGAGTGACAATGTCGACAGACAGCTGGGCAAGTTCAGGGTCAAGTAATGCAGTCTTACGAGGCAGACCTTGTGCACGAAGGTTGAGATCCGGGTCATGCATGAAACCCAGGCACAGTGTACAAATGTTCCAACTTCGAGTCGGAGAGTAGTTCCATTATAGAGGCGTGGATTTAATTTGAATAAAATTAAATACTTATCTGATACGTTTGAAAGCCAAGTCATAACGCAAATAAAAAATTATTTTTACTTATGTGAAATTTATAATTTAAATATATTTCGGAGCCAAACTCCATCGTCACTATTTTGTACATCTTTTTTCCTTTTTTTTTTTTTTACACAGTGATCACCAGAAGCCACTCAGGGATAAGGCTTATTGCAAGTACATTACGTTAGTGTGGAGATTTGATGAGGTGTTTACTTAAGGGGGCGGTTCATTAGGAATTTGTTAACATTGGACTTGAACACATCCAAGTTATAGTCCGGTGGGAAGCAGGCAGACGGAACAGAGTTCCACAGGCGTGCAGTTCTAAGAAAGAAGCTTTGTTCATGGAATCCGCGTTTTGATTTAGGCACAGATATAGAGTGGGGGAAATTTTTCACAGTGGATTCAGCTAGACGGGTGTTTTTCGTGAAAGATTGGCGAGGGGGGACCAGAGATTGGAGTTCAGACGAGCACCTGCCATGGAAATAACGATAAAACAAGGATAGGCTCGCAACATCTCTTCTGTGGGAGAGAGATTGCAGGGTAGAGAAAAGGGCATCCCCCACTAAGCCACGAAGTCTATTTTGTACTCTATCAAGGCAGGATAGGCTGTTTTTAGCAGCTCCTGGCCAGATATGGCAACAGTATTCCATCCTTGGACGTACTTGGCTTTTATATAGATAGAGAATTGAATCAGTAGTGAGATATCTTCTGGAGCGGTAGAAGGATCCCACCATCTTTCCAGCGACCTTGGCAACAGACTCGATTTTTTCTTATTTTTTCTTGCCATGTGTAAAGCTGGATAAAGAAAAATCAGCAAAGATCTGGCGAAAGAATGCCTTGGTGATCCATTGAAAGGATCTGTTGCTTCTAACCCAGCCCCGGCCCATACGCGAAGCACAAGCTACACTGTGTCGGTGTTAACCTCTCGTACATCTTGTATCGCTGCCGGTGGATCACGTATCCGTTCACCTTTGGACTTGCGCCGGTCAAATCTGGAGAAATCTCATAGTGCTCAATCCCTGAAGAGCTTCGACGAAGCAACTGCCGAAGACAAACTGACCATCGTCACTCAGATGTTCTGGATGGCCATCTCTAAACTGGAGTCAGACTACGATTATGAGTTCATTCTCGCTATCAAACTCTTGGACAAGATCCTCAAACATCTTCAGCCAGAGAGGCCCGAATGTCGTGAAAAATTGGACAAAATCCTCCAGCAGATCAAATGGCATAACAGTGCGTTGGCTATGTAAGATTAACGTCAGGGGTGTGAGTTCCATTATTCAAGCGTTGATTTAATTTGAATAAAAGAAAATTACTATCAGATACGTTTGAAAGCAAAATCACAATGCAATATCATGAAAATAAAAAATTGATTTTACTTGACGTTTTTTGGCTGACAGAACAAGAACACGCTACCCCCGTGAAGTAAATAAAGGGTTCCACACAAAATTCTGTCCAAATTCCTGAGTTCAACAGAAATATTCCTGAGTTCGGCAAGATACACCTGAAGAAGGTCGGAGGTTATATCAACCGAAACATTGTGAAAATCATGCTCGAGATGAGAACACAAGTCCGATGAATTATAATACAAAGTGTTTTAACTTGTTTGAAATTTATAATTTAAATATATTTCAGAGTCAAACTCCATATTTTGCGCATCTTTTTCCCTCTTTTTTTCTCTTTTCTTAAAGAATGTAATGTTTTTTTTTTAGAAATTGACCACATTTGTTTTCTAGTACTTTTTAATAAAAAAGTCGATCATAACACAATACACTATCAAACCAATTGATTTTTTAAAAATGCATCTGTCATGATCATATTTCTTTTTATGTTTTATTAAACTCACTTTTATATTTAGAAGGAAATAACTTCCTCTTTCTACGTACCGATTTATTACGGTGTGGCATTGGCCAACACTGGCAATAATCAAAATAAGCAGGATACCAAAATTTATTTACAATTATACAGTTTCAGTTTTCATGATATCATGTAGCATTTTTCCTGTAGTATTTGGATAAAGAAAAATCAGCAAAAATCTGCGTGTTATCTCTCAGTGGTTGTATTTGAAATGTCATAACAGTGCGTTGGCTATGTAAGATTAACGTCAGGCTTGTGAGTTCCATCATTCAAGCGTTGATTTAATTTGAATAAAATGAAATACATATCTGATACGTTTGAAAGCAAAATCACAATGCAATATTATGAAAATAAAAAATTATTTTTACTTGTTTGAAATTTATAATTGAAATCTTAATTTTTAGTATTTTGGCCATATTCTTTCTTTTTTTTCTTTTTCTTTCTTCTTTTTTCTTGCTATGTTGTAATGTTGGAGATGGTGTGAGTTCCGTTGTGGAAACGTTGATTTAATTTGAATAATTCGGTGGGTGGGTTTCTACCATAATTTTGTATAATTTCTTATTTTAAAATAGTTTTATTTAAAAACACTTTGGAAGGATGAGATATAGGTAAAATATTTTCTCTCATTTTTCCTTATAAGGAAAATGCATTCCATATTGTTCATTATTAACGTATTTTTATTCAATATGTCTGACGATAGGCTGTTCTTGTGAAAATTTTCAAACGACATAATGTTTTAATTTGTCCGATTAGTCTTGTAACAATTGTAACTAACAATGAAATATACTATTCGTTGCTATCAATCTATTCCTTGATGTCTTGATTTTGTTAAAACAATATATATATATATATATATATATATATATATATATATATGAGCAAACAGTTAATAAAACATGTTAAAAACACTTTGAAAAAGAGTTAAAAAAATCTTTAATCTGAAAAGGAAACACTTGATAAGTGGATAGTTTTTATTATATATATATATATATATATATATATATATATATATATATATATATATATATATAATAAAAACTATCCACTTATCAAGTGAAAAACTATCCACTTATCAAGTGTTTCCTTTTCAGATTAAAGATGTTTTTAACTCTTTTTCAAAGTGTTTTTAACATGTTTTATTAACTGTTTGCTCATATATATATATATATATATATATATATATATATATATATATATATATATATATATATATATATATATATATATTAATTTTCTTTTATTAATATTATTGGAATTTCCCCCTTTTCTTTTCTTTGTACATATTTGTGAATTATTCCATGGATTTCGGCCTTTTGGATTATTTTGGACCATCTTCCAATTACGGGATTTCCTTGGATTTTACTTGTGCAAATGGAAACTCAATTAACTTTCTTGAATAAAATGAAAAATCAGCAAAGAACTGTCTCTCAGTGGTTGTATTTGGAATGTCATAACATATCTGGTACGTTTGAAAGCAAAATCACAACGCAATATTATCAAAATAAAAAAATTATATTTACTTGCTTGAAATTTATAATTTAAATATGTATCAGAGCCAAACTCCATCTTCAGTATTTTGGACATATTTTTTCTTTCTTTTTTTTCTTTTTCTTTCTTCTTTTTCTTGCCATCAGGTGCGCGTAAAAGCCAAATTACAAAGCAATATTACAAAAATAAACAATGAATTTTAATTGTTTGAAATTTATAATTTATAAATATTGGCCATAGATGGTCGTGTCATCAGCATAGATGTCAACGAAAGATTTTAGTATGTGTTTTGGGAGATTATTGATGTAGATCAGGAAGAGTGTTGGGCCCAGTATGGACCCCTGAAAGACTCCAACATTAATACTGTGGACCTCTGATTTCTGCCCATCAACCACTACTCTTATGAGCCCATCAGATAGAAATGATTTAATGATAGAGAAAACATTTCCAGTTATACCGTAGCTGGAAATCTTGTGTAAATCGAAGAATGAGAATATTAGAAGAACTGAACCCGTAGCAAAATGAGCCTCCCTGGCACTCGTGCCTAGGACATCCAGAAACCAACAAGGTTTGTATCAATGCGAGGAAAACCTCTCATATCAGACAATTGTTCACTCCCATTTTTATGGGGAATTGGTTCCCCCACCCCCAACATCTTGGTGGGGAAACAAACAACATACATAGAAACTGGCTTGCAGCCAAAGTTAAGAGCGTTTCATTCTACTATGACATTATGTTTGATCTCATTAAATTTACGCACCCGCCACTTAAGTTTTTAATGGTTTTACTTTTTTAATGGTTTAATTTCACCTGTTCTCTGTTCTCTAACTGCATAGCATGGCGGTTAATTATCAGGCTAGTAACCTTAAGGCTTCTGGTTCGAGCCTACTTACCTACCAGAACTTTTCTTTTCTTTCACACCTTCAAAACACCCGCTAGTATAATATAAAAGCAAAAATGTGTGTGTGCATTTTTTTCGTATGTCCGCCAAAGGCTTTTTTGGGTGGGGGCACTCGGAGGGGGTCACCAAATCTTACTACTTTTTATGTACTGTTTACGTCCGATTTACAAAATCTTTAATTTCAGCAACTTTGTATGTTACAAAATTTGCGCTTTGATTTCATTTTCTCTACAACTACTACTACTACTACTACTACTACTACTACTACTATGGCGTGATGTTTGACCTAGAAAACCACACGTTGACGTTCGTTCAACCACCTGCTTTTTTTAAACGTTTATTTTCACCCGTCCTCACTTCTCTGTCCGCGTAGCGTCATGGTAAGTCATCAGGCTATTCACCTCAAAGCTTCAGGTTCGAGCCTACCTACCTCTCTTCCAAAAAGTTTTTTTTTTTTCACCCGGGCAACGTATATATATATATATATATATATATATATATATATATATATATATGTGTGTGTGTGTGTGTGTGTGTGTGAGAGAGAGAGAGAGAGAGATTCCAAAGTTCGGTAACATACACCTGAAGAAGGTCGGAAGTTATATCTGCCAAAACAAAACACTGAACACAAAGCAAGTGCTCGACTGGGCTTCAATCTATGGTCTCCCCTCGCCAAACTTTCACAAGAAACACTCGTCCAGCTGAAAACACTATCAATAATTATTCCCACTGTTTATCTGTGCCTAAACCTAAACGTAGATTCCATGAGCAAAGCTTATGAAGGATCAGTCCTTCACGACTGAGACAATTTTTTTATTTTTGTACCTTTTCTCCACGTTAAAAAACGACACGTTGGGAGGCATAGTAGATAGGTACAATCTGATTGTCTTCAAGTCCAATGTAAACAAGTTCTTGATGAGCTGTTCTACTTAAGTTAACAAATTTACCGAATTTCTAACCCTTATCCTCGAATAGTCTCTGGGCCTTGATAAGTGGTGACGCCTATCTAAAAAAAACCGGTAGTTCGAACCCCCCCCTCAAAAAAATAATACTAAAAATTCAGGAATGTCAATTTTCTTCGTCACATAATTTTCTTGTTGTCTGGTGTCGCTGGAAAGCATTTAAGTTTGTTAGTTTTTTTCTTTCTCTCCCTTTTTTCTTTCTTGTTTTTTGCTCTTTTCTTTTTCTTACTTTCCTTTTTTCCTCTTCTTTTTTCGTTCTTTTCTTTCTTTTCTCTTTCTTTCTTTCTTTCTTTTTTCTTTATTTCTTTTTTCCAGTTCCGCGTTTCATTTTTTTTAAAACTATATTTTTTAGTGAAGGGAAAATGGTTATCCGGCATATTTCTCGAGGCGTTTCATTGTTGCATTACTTACCCTGTTTTCTAGACGGTAATAGACGATTTGGTGTCCCCGACGAAACATGTTCCGATAGATATTTTAACGGAAGAATTTAGGTAAATTTTTACGACGTGCCCCAGCGTATTATAAAACACTCCAACCTCCCCATGTTAAGAACGGCTTTCGAGGTTGGGGGTGTTTATTCCGGAAGCCGTTCTTAACATGGGGAGGTGGGGTGTTATTCCGAAAGCCGTTCTTAACATGGGGTGGTTGGGGTGGTTGGGGGTATTCATACTACGCTGTGGGCAGGCCGTAAAAAAATACCGGAATTTATCATTACATATTTAATTGCGGAGACATTCTTCTTCATCTTCTTCTTCTTCTTCTTCTTCTTCTTCTTCTTCGTAGTAGTAGTAGTAGTAGTAGTAGTAGTAGTAGTAGTAGAGGTAGAGGTAGTAGTAGTTGTGTTATTATTTTAAGTAGAATATATATAAAGAGAGAGAGAGAGAGAGAGAGAGAGAGAGAGAGAGAGAGAGAGAGGGTATGGCATAATCATGTTGCTATACCGTTTCCCGCCGGATCACCGAAGTTAAGCAACGTTGAACCTGATCACTACTGAATGGGTGACCATTGGGACTTCCAGGTGCTCTTCGCTTATCTCGGCGCTGTTTCCAGTCGTCCTGGACTTCTCCTTGCCACTGGACTCAAAGCAGTGCCGATTCAGGAGAGGTGAGGCTGCTGTATATTGTGCAACCCTTGCCTCACAATTACACATGCGCTGCTGCCCTTACTGGGGGGTTATCCTTTGTCTTTTAAAACTGAACGGAGCATCGAATGAGAGAGAGAGAGAGAGAGAGAGAGAGCGAGAGTACCGAGTTCAGCAAAATACACTTGACGAAGGTCGGAGGTTACATCGACCGAAACGATGTGAAAATAACACTCAAGATGAGATAAGTACTTTCAAGGATCCAAATGCTTTTTTTTTTCAGTTACGCATTTTACCTTTACTTATCAAGAAGTAGTTATATATATATATATATATATATATATATATATATATATATATATATATATATATATACATATACATATATATATACATATATATATATATATACATATATATATACATATACATATATATATATATACAAATGCATATATGTATATATATATGCATATATATATATACATATATATATACATATACATATATATATACATATGCATATATGTATATATATATATGCATATATATATATATATATACATATACACATATATATACATATATATATATGTATATATACATATATATATATACATATATATGTATATATATATACATATATATATACATATATATGTATATATATATATATATATATATATACATATATATATATATATACTTGTATACTTACTTCGTATATTCTGTATACTTACTTGTAGTTTCATTAAATACTTTTATATGCAAAATCCGATCCTGCATTTTGATAATTCATGCCCTATGATGAGAAGGATAGTATTTCTTCGAAACTCCGCAGATTAAGGACTATCCACTTATCTTGTGTTTCCTTTTTTAAAATTAAATATGTTTTTAACTTTTTTCAAGATGTCTTTTAACATGTTTTATTAATCATTTGTTCATATTATAAGCTCTATTTCCTTTTCGGTTTTATTGAGCTTTTACATCTAGCTGAGTTTATTTCACTTGTAAATATTAATTCTGTAATATTTTATAATATATTTTAAGTTTACCATTTTGATTACCTTGGTAAACTTATTGTAATTTTTATTCATATATATATATATACATACACTAAATTATAAAATATATATGGCGATTAAGCTACACTGAATATTCCGCGTTTCATCCACTCTAGGATGAAACGCGGAATGTTCAGTGTAGCTTAATTTTATAATTTACTAACTAGCTCTACATACGTATTGAGCACTTTTGAAGTAAATACTTAAAGTTTACGCATAAATTTATACTTTCGTATATTAATTTTATGTGAGTAAATGAAGTAGTTATATATATATATATATATATATATATATATATATATATATATATATATATATATATCGTAACTTAGAAAAATATATATGGCAATTAAGCTACACAAAATATTCCGCATTTCATCCACACTAGGATTCGTCAGTTTTAGGCGAAGAGTTCTTGTGGTCTCGCGTTTTTATATACGCATATTCTATTGTGTTTTTAGTTAGCCAATCAGCTTCCTAGTTTCCACCGCTCCCATAACTTAGTATAATAATTATTAAATACCTTTTGGGAATCTTGAGGTTGGTTTCATTAGCAGTGACCATATCCGTTCGGCTACCGTTAACCGCGAGAAACGCTGTTGAATTTTAAACATTTATTTTATTAAATGTTTTTTAACATCTGTCAGAGTCATCTAATCATTATATGATAATCTGCGCATAAGAGCTAAATTGATTGACTTTAAATTCAACTGAAAGTGCTCAACGATACGAAACTAGTTTCTTAAAGGGGCTGACATTATTATTTAGTACAATAATAATTATTAAATACCTACAGACACTAGTGTTTCATCCTTTCGAGAATCATCAGTGATGATTAAGACAAACCATAGATTTGAACCCGGCGACAGAAACCATCTCTGGTTTCATTAGCAAGGGGCATATCCATTCGGATATATATATATATATATATATATATATATATATATATATATATATATATATATATATATATATATATATATATGAGCAAACATGTTAAAAAACACTTTGAAAAAGAGTTAAAAACATATTTAATCTGAAAAGGAAACACTTGATAAGTGGATAGTCCTTAATCCGCGGAGATTCGAAAAAATACTTTCCTTCTCATCAGAGGGTAGGAATTAGCAAAATGCGAGATCGGATTTTGCATACAAAAGTATTTAATGAAACAATAAGTAAGTCAAAGATCTTACTTGATAACAAAAAGTGAAGCAGGGGGAATATGGTGAAGAAAAAGGTGATTACACGTGAATGGATAGTTTGGTGAAAGGTAAATAATCCAATGACGGTATAATCCAAAAATATCCAAGAAAGTTAATTGAGTTTCCATTTGCACAAGTAAAATCCAAGGAAATCCCGTAATTGGAAGATGGTCCAAAATAATCCAAAAGGCCGAAATCCATGGAATAATTCACAAATATGTACAAAGAAAAGAAAAGGGGGAAATTCCAATAATATTAATAAAAGAAAAATAAGATATATATATATATATATATATATATATATATATATATATATATATATATATATATATATATATATATTATATATATATAATAAAAACTATCCACTTATCAAGTGTTTCCTTTTCAGATTAAAGATGTTTTTAACTCTTTTTCAAAGTGTTTTTTAACATGTTTTATTAACTGTTTGCTCGTATATATATATATATATATATATATATATATATATATATATATATATATATATATATATATATTATTTTAACAAAGTCAAGACATCAAGGAATAGATTGATAGCAACAAATATTGTATTTCATTGTTAGTTACAATTGTTACAAGACTAATCGGACAAATTCAAACATTATGTTGTTTGAAAATTTTCACAAGAAAAGCCTATCGTCAGACATATTGAATAAAAATACGTTAATAATGAACATTATGGAAAGCATTTTCCTTATGAGGAAAAATGAGAGAAAATATTTTACCTATATCTCATCCTTCCAAAGTTTTTTAAATAAAACTATTTTAAAATAAGAAATTATACAAAATTATGTTAGAAACCCACCCACCGAATATGTCAGCCTATGTCACGGTAACATATTGAGCGAGTTTCTAACAGTATTTTTCTATTTTTAACTCCCTTTTCCGAACTTACCGTGTCAAAGAGAGAGTCGGGCGCCATTTTTAATTTTCCAATACATCGGTAAACACTGTATGTTTTTCAAGCTGAATAAACATGTTACATTAAATAAAAACATTAAAAACTTATCCAGTGAGGTAGAAAAGTAACTTATCTTGCCTTTGATATCATTTATTTGTTATATATTTGTTTTTTGACAACTTTTTCGAATCTATGTGTACAGTAAAACAAACCAACATGTTTCTTCAGCTCGTTAAGTTTGGGAAAATAAGTTTTAAAAAATATACACAAAATGCTGTAAAAAAAACAAACAAAAAAAAACAAAAATCATCGACTATATATCAGTTGAGTGAGTTTCTAACAGTATTTTGTATCGTTTTTTAGTTTTAACTCATTTTCCCAAACTTACCGTGTTTAATAGTTTATAGAATACAACTTCCTCCCCATTTTTTTTCTTATCGCAATGTTTTATTTGCTTTGTTCAACTTCTGGTTGAATGCAAAATATTTCGGTAAAAGAACAAAAACAAAAAACAAAACAACAGTTGATTTTCTTTATTTATTTTATTAGCTAGAAAAACCGGCGGGGGGGGGGAACAAAAAAGAAAACAGAAAAAAAAAAAAAAAAAATTGTTATATACTTTTTTTTTTTTTGACGACTTCTTTGTACATAAAAAATAATGGGAAAAGAAAAGACAAAAAATTAAAAAAATTAACGCAAAAAAATCATTTTTATCGCCAAAACACCCACAGAAAAAAAAACAACAAAAGTAAAAACAGTCGATTTTATTTATTTATTTTGTGGCGGTTACCATAATGTATTTCTTGTTGGGTAGGTCACCATTTGGGGAGTCGTCGAAATTAATAAGACGGGAGTAGAAACCGACCTGGGAATAATAAAGAAACAAAAGAACTTCCAAACGAAACGGTTTTATATACATTTCAGCGTACAACTGGTATCGGGTTATTGATTTTGGTTTGTGATGTCTAAGAAAATATTTCACTTTTAATTAGTCACTTTAAAAAAATATATTCCATATAAGTTTATGTTAAAGAAATACTTTTCTTTAATTTGGTCGCTAATCAGGTTTCTCTACACAATCCTAGGATCTTTCATAAATCTTTTAACTTTAAAATATATTCAACATATTTTCATCTTAGAAATGAACCTTTCTTTTATTTGTTCTCTAGTTACAAAATCTTCAAGTTCTTTATGAAGAGTATGCGTTTGTAAATGTTTATGGCGCTTACCATAATGTAATTCTTGTTGGGTAGGTCACCATTTCGGCAGGTCCCCCTTTTGGGGAGTCGTCGAAATTAATAAGACGGGAGTAGAAACCGACCTGGGAATAATAATAAAGAAAGAAAGGAACTTCCAAACGAAACGGTTTTATATTCATTTCAGCGTACAAGTGGTATCGGGTTATAGAAAGTTCGTGATTTTCATTTTTGTCCCCTGACTCTGGAACCACTCGCGTCTCCATCTTTTTGCTTCCAACACTTTTTGTATCTCTCTTTTTGTCCTTCCCACCAGAACTGTTCTCCGTCCTGATTGGTTACAACCTCTGGTCATATTTTTGAGGAAAGGAGGAGGAAGGAAGGAAGGGGGAAAGGGAAGAGTAGAGAAAAAGAGACATGTAATGAAGAAATAGTAGTCTTGGCTTCACTACAATTTTATTACTTTTTATTCAAAATCGTGTCAGCAGGTGAAATTTGCCGCCACCTTGTTTAAATTGAAACAGAAAATTACTGTGAGAAATTCCATTTGCATTCGCCATATTTCTTGTTTAAGCCGCCTTAGTTCTAGTAGTTGGCCCGTGATTGGTTAGTTTGAATGAGTCAAGTTAATTACTTGGCGCCCTTTTTTGTATCATGCTTTTATTTTTCAGTCAACGTGTAACACTGTAGGAAAAGGACTCACAAGAGCCGCTCCCAGAAGAAGGCCTTACCGAGAATGGAGCTGTCACAATTTCTTTGTTATATCACCAAACTGTTGGTGAACAAAGGAATTACATCTCTACAAGCAGAGACACCTTCATATTGTGCCGAAGATATCCATCCAAATTACGGGATGGCATCCTTTGAACATTTTCTTCATTTTTATATCTACTAAATATTGGAACTTTTTCTTAATTCAATTAGAGTCCCAATTGCCTAATTATAGGCACCAGCATTCTTGTCAAAAAGAACATGGATCCTTTCGAGGAAAAAATGAACTACCACTCCACCAAAAGGAGTTTAACAACTAGCTCCCTTTTTAGGGAGGCAAAACTTTCCCACCGATTTGCAATGGACCGTACCAGGACCAATGACATTTCGGCAGCCTTGCAGCTGACTCGCGGCAAGGTTCAACAACTCTAGAAGGGTAAAAAAATTAGGTCTTGAATTACATTGAAGCTTGGAAAGACGAGATGGAATTATTCAATATTTTTCACGAAATTTCTGACACATCTAAAGGGTCACATCAGTATATTACATCGTCAAATCACGAACATTACGAATTATTAATTTTAAAATAAAAATTATTAAAGTTTTAAAATAGAAAATATGTAATTAATATAAAATATATTAAATAATTAATATAAAAAAAAAATATGAACGTTTGTTCCATTCCCGTCTAATGGAAGAGTTGTGGAGACGACGTGAGAAAGGACACGCGTTTCCACGAATTATTAAAAACATAAGACAACAATACACTTTTTAAGAAATGTTTAATTTTCAAAGTTGTTTTATTTTGTATAAATTTATATTTTGTTACGTGGTTCATTACTTCAGATTTTATTTTGTTCGTTTTTCTGTTAAGACAATAATACACTTTCTAAAAATGGTTTCATTTTTCTGTTAAACAAATATTTATAAATATATAAAAATGTATAAAATAAAATACGCATCAAGTGCGCTTGAAAGCCAAACACAACGTAATATTAGGAAAAATAAACAAATATTTTACTTGTTTGAAATTCATCACAAATATATTTCAGAGGTATACTCTGCACGAGCCTTTTTCAAGTCTCACACAAAACACACATTCATATTTCAAGCTGTCATATACATACGCGCACACAAACATACGTGCCCACGTTTGTTTGATGTCTTGGACCCAACTCAGTAAACTTAACTCAGCTTATTCAAACCAGAACACCTGACACGTCATGTCTGGTCCTTATTCGAATACTTCCGGTGCAAACTTGATCAGTCAACAAAGTTTGATACATGTCATGACATGACCACTTTGACCATTTCTGCACCTGCATGATCGCTCAACTTATCGTTTCCCACGATTTAATCTGTTATTTACTCTACGGTTTGTTAGTACAACGTGCCATGAGGATACTTTTGAAAAAAAATGACACTTTTTTACCCCATAAATTTTGCCCAATCCATTAGATTTGTCTGACTATTTTCAAACTACTTATTCGTAACATAAATATGTACGAGCCTTTTTCAAGTCTCACACAAAACACACATTCATATTTCAAGCTGTCATATACATACGCGCACACAAACATACGCGCCCACGTCCACACATGTACACATATTCACGTTCGTGTACATACACTCACATTCACGTATATATACACACACGCTTACGTATACACATGTACTCACACATGCGAACACGAACACACACATGGACGACGTCACTTCCGCTTTCTAAGGAAATACACATGCGCAAAAGACACTCCAGAAGCGAGTATAAAACATGGAGAAAAGCTGTTTCTAATCCTCTTTTTAGGACCAACTCTCAACTAGAGAGGTTGGGCGAACAAGCCGCCGCCGTTTCGGCGCGCGCGCACGTGCACCTCACGCCCACTTCCTACTATGTATGGGGCACGAGCTAATGACTGTATGTATACATTCTCCCTCTTTCTCTCTCCATCTACTACTGGCCACTAAGAACACCTTCGCGTAGCTGACTACTAACTGATAACAACTCTAATATCCTCTTCCTTGCCTACACGCTGGATTCTCAGTTCCACTACAACACTCACTTCAATTCCCACGCGCGAACAAACAATAGTGACCCAAACTTGAGATGAAAACACATTTCTTTTTCTTGCTACAACACCAGTCCTGCAACGAACATTGGTTACATACGCGCAGACATGTTATAACTAAAATGTTCATTTCTTTCAACAGCAAATAAACAACGTTTATCTTATCCATTACTTGAGTCTTTGTTTCCTTCAATTCCCATTCGTTTCATTTATTCTTTTGTAACGGGATTGGGGTATTTATATATCCTAGTCCCCTACAACTCCATCTTCAGTTGTTTACATGGAATCTACATTTGGATTTAGACACAGTGGGGAAAATTTTTGACTGTGGTTTCAGCTAGACGAGTGCTTTTCGTGAAAGATTGGCGAGGAAGGGACCAGAGATTGGAGCTCAGACGAGCACTTGTCATGGAAATAACAATAAACAAAGACAGGCTCGCAATGTCTCTTCTGTGGGAGAGAGACTGCAGGGAAGAGAAAAGGGCCTCCCCCACTAAACCACAAAGTCTATTTTGTACTCTGTCAAGGCAGGATAGGCTGTTTTTAGCAGTTTTTTTTTTTTTTTTTTTTTTTTTTTTTTTACAAAGGCATCACCACATTATCAAGGCCCAGAGGCCACTCAAGGATAAGGGTTAAAGAGTGTACAGTAGAAGTTGGTCAATATAGTAATCATTAGTAATGAAAATTTGGTAAATTTAATAACTTATATGGAACGGCTCATCAAGAACTTATTTACTTTAGACTTGAACAAAACCATATTGTAGTCAGCCGGAAAGCAGGAAAACGGAAGACAATTCCACAGGCGTGCAGTTCTAAGAAAGAAGCTTTGTTCATGGAATCTACGTTTAGGTTTAGGGACAGATAAAGAGTGGGGGAAATTATTGATAGTGTTTACAGCTAGACGAGTGTTTCTTGTGAAAGTTTGGCGAGGGGGGACCATAGATTGAAGCTCAGTTGAACACTTTCCATGAAAATAACGATACATCAGAGACAAACTCGCAACATCTCTTCTGTGAGATAGAGGTTGCAAGGAGGAGAAAAGGACATCTCCTACGAGGCTACGAAGTCTATTTTGAACTCTATCAAGGCAGGCCAAGTCCTTTCTAGCAGCTCCTGCCCAGATGTGGCAACAGTATTCCATCCTTGGACGTACCTGGCTCTTATATAGATAGAGAATAGCATCAGCAGTGAGATATCTACTGGATCGATAGAAAGATCCCACCATTTTTCCAGCGGCCTTGGCAACAGATTTGATATACGTGTTCCATTTAAGATCAGGAGTAATGGTCAAGCCCAGAAGCTTGTCAAAACTTGAGGCCTCCTGAAGACGAGAGCCATTCATTTCAATTGATGACAAATGTGGATTAGAATGTTGATGATGTAAAGAGAGAAGCTTGGTTTTAGATGCATTAAAAGTAACCAGCCACTCCTTTCCCCATTGTACTACGTGCTCAAGATCAGAGGAGAAAGAATTGGAGAGAACTTGCTCGTTTACTGTCTTAGATGTGGTACCATAAATGGTAGTGTCGTCAGCATAAATGTCTACAAATGATGTAAGGATATGATTTGGAAGATCATTAATGTAGATCAGGAAAAGAGTTGGGCCCAGGATGGATCCCTGAGGGACACCGGCATTAATACTGTGAGCTTCTGATTTTTGCCCCTCAACTACTACTCTTATGAACCTATCAGAAAGAAATGATTTAATAATTGAGAAGACTTTTCCAGCTATACCATAGCTAGCGATCTTATGAAGTAAACCTTTATGCCATACCCTATCAAAGGCTTTAGATATGTCAAGAGCAATTGCCCTAGAAAGATTGCCACCGTCGAGAGTTTTGCTAATCCTATGCGATATAACTGTAAGGACATCTGCTGTAGATCTAGCAGAACGGAAATCATATTGAGTGTCACTAAGAAGGTTATTTTTGTTGAGATGTTTGATTACTTCTGTATCAGTTCCTGCCCAGATGTGGCAGCAGTACTCCATCCTTGGACGTACTTGGCTTTTATACAGATAGAAAATTGCATCAGCAGTGACATATCTACTAGAGCGGTAGAAGGATCCCACCATTTTTCTAGCGCCCTTGGCAACAGATTTGATGTACGTGTTCCATTTCAGACCAGGAGTAAAGTTCAATCCCAGAAGCTTGTCAAAACATGGAGCCTCTCAAGACGAGAGCCATCCATTTCGATTGTTGCAAGATGAGAATCAGAGCGTTGATGATGTAAAGCTTGGTTTTGGATGCATTAAAAGTAACCAGCCACCTCTTCCCCCACTGTACCACGCACTCAAGATCAGAGGAGAAAGAATCAGAGATAAATTTGTCATTTACGGCCTTTGATGTGTTGCCATAGATGGTCATGTCATCAGCATAGATGTCAACGAATGATTTAAGCATGTGTTTTGGGAGATCATTGATGTAGATCAGGAAGAGAGTTGGGCCCATGATGGACCCCTGAGGGACTCCAGCATTAATACTGTGGGCTTCTGATTTCTGCCCATCAACCACAACTCTAATGAACATATCGGAGAGAAATGATTAAATAATTGAGAAAACATTTCCAGTGATACCGTAGCTGGAAATCTTGTGAAGTAGGCCTTTATGCCATGCCTTATCGAAGGCCTTTGATATGTCAAGAGCAATTGCTTTACCAAGAGATTCACTAATCCTATGTGATATAACCGTTAGCACATCTGCCGTAGATCTTGCGGAATGGAAACCATATTGCATGTCACTAAGGATATTTCTGCTGAGGTGGTTTGGTTGACTACTTCTATTTAATATGAATTCCAACAATTTATTCATAACACACAGGAGACTTATTGGTCTGTACTGAGAGGGAGATGACTTTTCGCCTGAATTCTTAAATACAGGGCATACTGATGAGATTTTCCAGGGTGTTGGAAAGCACTTCTCCTTAAGGCAACGCTTAAACAGTTCTGTAAGTATGGGGGCAAGTTCTGGTTGGAGCTTTTTCAACACTATAATTGGAATGCCGTCAGGGCCAGTTGCTTTACGTGCGCCTTTATTGTTCTCAGTTAACAAGCTACTTACTTGTGCTTCAAATTAAAAAAAAAAGAAAAGCGCTTTAAAATAATAAAAACACTTTCGTTTTTTTCGTTTCGGAAGGGAGGTTTCAAGCGCCCCTATTATCCCAAAGAACCAGCTATGTAAACACTTTGCAATATTTTTCAATAATCGTAAAAAAAAAAAAATTCTTTACAATCAATTTTTTCTTGGCCTTTTGGTCAAGATCAAAGTGTAGTATCTGTTCCGGCAGATACTGCAAGCAAAGACCATATGTGGGGGCGACCCCACATATAAGACCTTGGTCAATGTAGGGGCAACCCTTCATACCAATTGTCACTATCCAGCTCCCCTACTCCCCGGGGATTTGGTCCCCATTTCCCCTTCACTCCTCACATTAAAAATCGGCCTTGTGCCTAATTTGCTCGGTGGGGGAGCAAATAAATACCATCTGTTCCGGCAGATACTGCAAGCTATGACTAGCTATGACTAGCAAAGACCAGATGTGGGGGCAACCCCACATGCCTGACCTTTAACCAGCTCCCATTTCCCACCTCTCGGGAGCTGGTCCCCTTTTTCCCTTCCCCCTCCCTTCACTCCTCACATTAAAAATCGGCCTTGTGCCTAATTTGCTCGGTGGGGGAACAAATAAATACCATCTGTTCCGGCAGATACTGCAGCTGCACTTCCATTTCTTGTTCTCTTTCAGTGGAGGAGAAATCCTTCACGACTGAGACAATTTTTATTTTTGCACCTTTTCTCCACGTTAAAAAACGACCCTGGTGTCTAACTGTCCCGTGGGGAGGCATAGTAAATAGGTACAATCAATTTTTATTTGAAATTAAGAAATGAATTTTCTAAAATAATTTGTTTATATATGTTTACATTTTGTTTTTAAGTAAAATTAAGAAATTAATTTAAAAAAATATTCTTTATATCCATCTTCATTCAAAAGAGTTACTTTTCGGTTGTTAACCTAAATTTTCCGAATGTCAAAACGAGGCTCGTCTGCGGGACCTACTTATCTCAGCTTCACCAATTTGATAATCAAACCCGTCACAAATTTACCGTTTGCCTGGAGCCTAGGACTATTTTGCACCATTTCACCGTCTTCGTATACACTACATGCGATCAGTTTCTCACTTGACGTTTATAATATCTTCACGAAACCGAGTTGTCCGATGGTTTCGTGATCACCACGTGTTCCGACTGGTCTCTTTCTGTTTCCTTGCACGCCGATGTTGCTTTAAGATCCGTAGAAAGAAGAAATGTGTGCGGTCCAGCCAGGTGTATCAGAATTTTGGGGGAATTTTTGACACCCCTGACACGAAACTGCGATTAAATTATAAAAAAAAACTCGTAATTTCTCTTTTAAAAGTGGGTTGTTTATTTTCTTTATGGAATATACTTCCAAAATAAACTATTAAAGTTGTTTTAAAAGTAATAGAAATTTTTTTTTTTTTTTTGGGAAAAAACAGTAATGCATTTTACGAACTCAATATTTTTCAATTTTTAAACTTTAAAAATCTATCAAAATTTTTCTATTGATTCTATTTTTACGATATTTTCAGGGTCAATGTGAAATTTTATGTTCTTTCCAATAAACCGAATATAATATTTTAGACAAACGTTTTTTTTTAATTCATGCCCCCCCCCCATTTTCAAATGTCTACTAAAAAGTAAATAATTAATTTACTCACCAAAGTTTTATATATCACAAATTGAAGAGAAAAGGTCAATAAATAATATATTCAAATTTAAAACAAAAAAGTAGTGTTTTTTAGAAATTTACTTGTAAAGTTTGAAGTTTAAAAGTGGGTTGTTTATTTTTTAGGGTTTTGAATGCGTGTGGTTCCTTGTCAAAAGCTGGACTGCAGCTATTCCATTAGAAATCAGGTGGAGACAGAGAAGAAAAGGGAGGTTCGTTTTGTTTGGTAGCTCTCTCAGTAAGTGTACCTATTTACTATGCCTCCCCACGGGACAGAGTTAGACACCAGGGTCGTTTTTTAACGTGGAGAAAAGGTACAAAAATAAAAATTGTCTCAGTCGTGAAGGATTTCTTCTCCACCGAAAGAGAACAAGAAAGTGCAGCATCTGAAGAACAGATACTACACTTTGATCTTGTTTATATATTTTATTGAGAAAGAAAAAATTGAACATAAAAAACGTACAAAAAATTCAATTCAACAAAATTAGGCACAAGGCCCTACAAGAAATTGGGAGGGGGAGGGTACAGGGTCTTTTTGACTATGTAACAGATGAGACTTTGAAGTCTTACTCTTGACTGGCAACATTTACCAAAATACCTCAATCACTCTGTGGATCCTAATCTAACTAATAACCCCAGCGTTCAATGTAAAATTTAACTATGTACAATTTGTATATTCATTTCTGTATGTTGTGTGTGCATTTTTTTTTTTTTTTTTTTTTTTGTGTGTGTGTATGTGTGAGAAAATAAAGTTCGATTTCATTAGAAAGAGTTCTTGAATTAATTGGCATAAAATGTTCGTGGAGTGGGAAAAAACTAATGAAAGTGTTCATTTCAAAAATAAAGAAAAAACTACTAATGTGTTGTTAGTAAGACCCCCCTGTACTATTCTATGTGGCTAGATCCTCCACTGTTTTCCGGGGAACCGAAAACAAGCAGAGCATCCCTAATGGGGTTTGGGGAAGTCGCCTTAATGGAGGTGGGAGAAAATAAAGCAACGGATGGAGGGGGTAGGAAGGTGACCTCTGAGTGGGGGGATGACCGGGGGCATCAGAAAATAAAGATGAGGAGCAGGGGGGTTGGGCAGACTCAGAGGTTCTCTAATACCAAAAAATAAAATCAGTAACAGGATCTCATTTGTACCACCAGTCAAGAGTTACTTTACTGAACTTATAATGCTAACCTAGGCGGGATGGGTTCCGTAGGACCCAGCACCGCCCATGCCATGCCTAAGGAGGGAACACGTATTGAAACTTGGCTCCTCGACGGATGCACAAACTAGTGCTGTGCACCCACCTCTTGTCAAATTCCACTCTAGGCAACCTCTTCCAATCGCATCTGATCTTTACTTTAAGCAAATGTTTAAAGTAAACGATCAGATCCCGATCAGGAACAGATGTCCCTTCGTGGACCAACTTGAGGCGCGTGATCCAAATGGTCATGCGCGCTACTGCTAGGATCGCCAGGAAAACCAAACTTTCCTCCCTGGGGAACGGCGGCTCCATGTTGTACACAAAAGTTCCTACGTCGAGATCGAGCAGACACTCGGCATCGATGCGAGCTGTTACCCCCTGGACATACTTTAATAGGGGCTGTATCCGGCTGCAACTAAAAAACGCGTGCTCGATTGTTTCGGGCTCGCGTTCGTCACAGCACGGACAGAAGCGACTGGTATGTTCTTTATACCGGAAAAGTACATCGAAGAGGGGCAGCGCATTTCGGACCAGTCGCCAAGTCAGGGAGAATTCCGAGTTATTCAGAACCTCCCGTCCCGGCGCCCAACACCATTGAGAACGGACAACCTCCATCGACCATCCCATCCGCCTACAAAGTGGATCCTTCGCGGTCCCCTCCACTAAATCCCGATACAGTTTCTTCCTTGGCTGATCGAGGACATTGGTCCCCGGCAAAGCTCTAAGAGCGGTTCGGCATTCGGAGAAGAACTTGGACTCCCCCTTCGGTCTACGACGACCTTCTACCGAAGGGTTGGGTTTGAGATTGGGAAACGAGTTCTCAACCACAGGGACCCAAAGAGCGTCTCCTTCAAGCGAACGACCCAGGAAAGCCAATCTCTCGGCGTTTCTATGACACAAGAGACTAGGCTGACCCAGGCCTCCCTCGCTCGGATTTTGAACACAGACCTCTCTGCAGACATAATGCTTACCCTCGTTCCACAAAAGTGAATCGAGGCGCCTTTGTAAGCGGGTTAGTCGTTCTGCAGGGAGAGGAAGTACAGACAAACGGTAAAGGATGAGCGGAAAGACGTATGTAGCACACGCCTCCGCCCGACCCTTCAAGGACAATTTCCTTCCAATCCAAGTCTTTACTGACGATTTGACCTTAGACTGTACTTCCGACCAATTCTTTTCCAGCTGAAGTCCCGGTCCAAACCAGACACCGAGAATGCGGACCGGTCCATCGGTCCAGCTGAAAATACCTGGAAGCGAGTTTACCCCGGTCCAGGCCCCCAACCGCAGGCCAACAGACTTGCTACGGTTGAAGATGGCCCCTGTTACTTCTTCGTATCGAGCGAGCGCCTCGACCACCGCTTGAACGTCCGTGAGGCAAGACACGAACACGGTGACGTCATCGGCGAACGCGGAAACCCTGGCTCGTGTGCCTCCAGGGAGAGCTATTCCGCGCAGGACTGGTGTAGCCGCCTCGTCCCTTAACTTGCGAAGGAGGGGTTCCAACGCCAGGACATACAACAGGGGCGACAGCGGACAACCCTGTCGCACCGACCGAGAGACAGCGAATGACTCCGACAGCTTACCGTTGATCTGCACCGCTACCGTCGGCCTGTCATACAGAACAAAGATCCACTTGCGGAAGTCCAGATTAAATCCGGCGGCCTCTAGCACAGATCCCAGGAACTGATGGTCGACCCTATCGAATGCCTTGGACTGATCCAAACTGATCAGCGCGGCTTTGGCGTCGTCTTTTGTCCCCTCTATGATCGAGCGTATCAAGTGCAAATTGTCTTGAATCGATCTCCCCTTCACAGCATAAGTCTGGTCCGGTTCGATCAAGTCAGTGATGACAACCTGCAAGCGATTCGCAAGAATCTTTGCCAAAATCTTTAACTCTGTGTTTAGCAGAGTCAAGGGCCTAAAATCATCAAAGTTTTCCCTCCCACCATGCCGTTGACCTTTCCTCAGCAATGTGATCACACACTTGGTCACCTGTCCAGGGATGGAACCCTGGGCAAACCAATGGTTGAACATATCCTTCAGAATAGGGACCAACATGGGCGACAGCCTCAAGTAAAACTCGTAGGGTAAACCATCAAGCCCCGGGGATTTGTTATAGCCGACCTGCTTCAACGCAGTAATGACCTCATGTTCAGTAATAAGACCATCACAGCTAGCTGCCCGAGCCGCCGTGAGGCGGGGCGAGTCAGCCAAATAGCTGCCAAACTCATCAACCCTGAGTCCGGGTAGTTGGGTGAAGCGCACCGATAGATGCTCCCGAAACCCCTCGCAGATCTCCCGAGTCGATACTAAGGGGTGTCCTTCCAGGTTATGTACTTTACGAATGTACCCATCCGAACCGCGCCTTAAAGCAGCCTTACGCTCAACAGCGTCAACATTCACAGCCTCGTTAGAAACTTTGTTTAACCTAGCCCTAACTACTTGACCTTCATACCGCTCGCTAGCCAAGCGGTTGAGATCTTATTTAGCTAGTGCTAACTCTAGGGGGTCCCCCCCCTCCACCGCCTGGGTCAGCTTATCCTCTAAACGCTTCTTTGCCTTAGCCTTATCTATCGCGAGGCGTTGGCTATACTGGACAGAGAAGCGCCTAATTTTGGCCTTGAGACTAACCCACCACTTACTCCCTGTAATCGCCCCCACTAAAGCCCGCTGAATTAGCTCAGTGACCTTCAACCGGTAGTCCTCCAGCTCCAACAAGGTGCTGTTAAACTTCCAGTATCCGGCCAGTTTAGGCCTAGCACTTAAGTTCAAACGGGCCATAACAAGTTTATGGTCCGAGTGTCCTAGCAAGTGGAACGTGGGGCAAGATAGGAAGTCTACATCGCCTCTTCTAACTAACATCCGATCCAAGTAAGTGCTTGGATGGGAAGGCACTACAGGATGCCACGTCCACATCTCCCGCCCCAGATGATCCAGACGAAATCTGTCGACGAGATCGCACGAGGCCATCAGGTCAGACAGACTGCTGTCACACCACGTCGACCCGCTAGTCCCCCCGACCTTATCTATTTTGGGATCAAGGATTGCATTCCAATCCCCCATTAAAACTAACCGTTCCGGATCCACTAAGAAGCCCTCCAACCGTCGAAAAAAGGTTGCCCTCTCTACAGCAGCATTAGGAGCATAAACAGCAACAATCCGAAAAACACTACAATTAACAGCAACATCAACAACAAGCGCCCGCCCGTCCTCGCCTGCGTGAACAACATTCACCGACGCTGACAGGGTGCGACTCACTAGCAAGGAGATTCCACGACTATAGGTATTGCCATATGCTGAGTAGACATCGTAATCGTTTACCAGCACCTGACAATCCCCGTCACAAACAAAGTGGGTCTCCTGGATAGCGGCAATATCTACCTTGAGGGACACCAAGTCTCTCACAACGCGCGAGGCCTTGCTTCGACACCTGATGCCCCTCACATTCAATGTAGCCAAGTTCAAAGACATGATCACTTACCTCAAGCACTGTCACAGACGGGTCTGAAATCCTGGGCAGTGAGGACATGGCAGGCCTGGCCAAGGCTGCCGGTAAGTAAATCCGATGAAGGTGATCCATCCTTGGCCACGCCCCCCACGTCCAGGGGGAAGGTTAGTTTGAGTGCCCTGTATAGCGATGGGTGTACATACATGGGGATTCTACCCTCACATTTAAAGAAAATGTTGGTCAGCGAAGGATGGTCTCTATCCACCAGCTGCTGGCCTGGGATCGCATTCTTCGCTGCCTTAATCATTGCCCACATTCCTCCAGTCCTAGCGTCCTTGTTGACCCTAACGAAAGTGGTCAACAAGGGAGCGTCCTTGAATTTAGTGGGGTCTGTTACTAGGTCTCCACCGACTGTTTCAAAGTTTTTAAGTTTATTGTACCGGACCTTCTGTTGTCCTTTAAGGTCCGGAGCCGGTTGGAGAGGGTCTGTTTCACAAATCCTGTTTCCTGGCAGGAAGGGGAGCTTTTTGGTCCGTTCAGTGTGGACTTTGGGAGTGGGGGAGGGGACCTCTTTTGGTTGATGGGGAGGCTGAGCGCTTGGGGAGGGGGTAGCCTGCTCGTTTTCTTCTTTTTGGCTCCTGTCACGGGATGAGGGGCGGGAAGAGTTTCTTGGGGCCTTTATAGGAGAGGGGGAAGGTTGTTCGGGTTGCTGGGGTGTTGGGATCACAAGGGGCTCATCCTGTGTTGTTGTTGCGAGGGAGTCCTTCTCAGTCTCAGTGGGGGTAGGAGGGTTTGCGCGTGTCTTGCAGCTTTTCCTCCTCCTGGCCCTCCTGATCTCTGTTGCGCTCAGGGCCATAGAGACTGTTGTTGTCTCTTCCTCTGCCTCTGACGCGGCCTCCTCCTCAGATTCTGGTAGTTTCCTCTTGTTTGAGGAGGAGGGTGTCTGTGTGTCCATTTTCTCCGTCTCGCTCTTCGGTTGTTCTTGGTCTTGGGTGACTGTCTGCAAGGATGGCTGTTTGTTGATCTTGCCTTTCTTTACGACCGTCACCCAGCCTGTCGGTGCCTCTGGAGGATTTGCGGCCGGCGCGGGAGCAGCGGCTTGATTTGTTGTCACGCTTGTTCCCGCCGCTTTTGTGGGCTTCTTCCCTCCATTCCTCTTTGGACAGTCCTTCGCCATATGCCCTTGTTGTGTGCACAGCCAGCAATGAGGCCTCCTCCCCTCCACTATAAGGGAGAGTGTCCACTCTCCGAACTTGAGTGTGGCTGGGATGGCGTAGAATCCAGCCTTGTCCAGGACCATCTGTACTTTGTAGTCCCCGGTCATGATGTTTCTTAATCCGCGGACCGGGGTGACTTCCTCTACGTCTCCATACTGGCTTAGGATAGCCCCCAGTTGTTTGGCCTCCATATAGCAGGGGACGTTTAGAGCAGAAACATTTGCTCTCCTCTTGTTCATATAGATGGGTTGGAGCTTTATGTTCCTGCTCTGATGGCAGGTCCTGGACAGCCTGACTGCGTCTTCGGAGGTGGGGAGCAGAACATCCCACTGTGCGTAACTCCTTCTACAGATGTAGTTGGCGGGAATGTTCTGCTCCAGCAACACGTTCATCATGGTGTCCTTGTTGACGCCCATCAGACCCCTTGTCTTGGTGTCTGAAGTTATCAGTGAGAACACTCTTTTCTCCAGAACTTCCACTTGACCCGGGAGGGGTTGGATGTTGTTCCCCTGGGTATACTCCTTGTAAGTGGAGTCGAAGAGTGCTCTGTAGTCTTCGGGCGTCAACTTCCCTTGCTGCTCTTTGGGGCCCCATGCCGGTCCTCCATCCTGGTGGGTGTCAGCTGGACTCGGGTTGGGGGGCGTAGCTGGTGTTGTGGGGCTCTCTCCTGTTATGGGCATTTTTGGCTTCGGAACTGGGCCGTTACCAGGCAAAGTAGGCCATTGTGTCTTTGGCGTTGTTTCGTCCTGGCTTGGTTTGCTCTCCGGGCCGCTCCCCTTTCTTATTTTCTTTCTTTGCTGGGTGGCTGTCCCCTTGGGGGATGGAGGTGTCTCCCCTTCTGGTGCCGTGTTCCCAGCTGGAGCCTTGGTGGGTACTGTCAAGGGTGTCTCTCCTTCCAGCTTGCTTTTGTTACCACTGGCCGGAGAGTCACCCCTTTTCCGTATTTGGTCCTCTTGGGGAGTGTTGGGGGGCCAATCACTGTCTTCCCCGCTGAATAGTGAGCAGATGGAGGCTATTACATCTTCATCCAGCGCCTCGGTTTGGTCCGCGGTGCTGTTTTCCTCCTTTTCTGTTGGGGAGTCGCCCTTAGGGGGAGCGGGGGATGGGTTCCCCGGTCTTCCTCCCTTGGTTCTGCCGTCCTGGGGTGCAGCTGGTTGGCTGGGTTCTGCACTTTCCCCAGCTAGTGACTTAACGGCAGCTTTTTCCGCTGGGTTGCCCTCGTGGGGAGCGGTTGCAGGTGCTTTTCAGGGGGTCGCTGCGGGCTGCGGCCCTACCCTCCCGCTTTCTTCCAAGGTCGCCGCGCGCCGGGGCCCTACCTTGTTTCCTGGCGCCGTCTCGCCGGGAGATGCATCAGCTCCCTCACATAGGGAGTCGTTAGCAGTTGAGATGCTGCGCATTTGGGGTGACGTACTCCTCCTGCCTGGCATCGTGGCAGTTGCACTGGCCGCTGGCGCGGACCAAAGTGTAGTGGGGGAAAAGAAAACCCAGGGGAATGGAGGGGGAGGAGGGGGAGGAGCGGACTTTGAAGAAATTAGAGTTTTTGACTTCTCCTCACGGGGATGTCGGGTTAGCAGCTCAGATCCCCCCGCGAGGGGGGAGAGCAGAGAAGAAAGACGCAGTGGGTGCTAGCGGGTCAGAGTGCCGCGTCGCAATTAAGAGAGAGAGGGGATAGGCATCCCTGCCCACAGAGGGGAGCAGAAACGAAGCACCCGCCCTACCCCACGTCACCCTACCCACTAACTTACCCCAACGGAAGCGAGAAAGAGAACCCTGTCTGCTCGATCCACTGGGAGAGCAGCGAAGATAGACAAAGTTTGGGCCTGGCAGGTCAGAGTGCTGCTCAGGCAATTAAGTGTTGAGAAATTAGACCATCCCAGTCTCGAGAAGTGAGACCGAAATGAAGAAAAAACAACATGCAAAAACAACAAATGAAAAAAGAAGGTCTCAACTACCAGCGATAGTGGTGTTGGTCCCGAGATTCCAGTCTCCCAAAAGGGTCCAAGCTCCCACAAATGTGGAGTCGGTCCTCTAGGTCCTGACTCCCCAAAGGAGGGGGTCGGTCCTTGCTAACAAAGGTTAGTAAGAAAAAACACCTTAACCTAGCCCGAAAGCCCGGTGGTGGGTCAAGTTTAGTAACTGAGAGAACAGATACTACACTTTGAGATATTAAATCTTTTATTCATGTTAAAAAATACAGTAAAATTAACGGTGAACAAAAAACTTAGGCACATGGCCAACTCAAAAGGGGGGATTTTGGGGGTCGTTGGTCATCCTTGTCACTCCAGAACTAAACAAAGTCAAAAGTTTCTCCCAGCTAGTATCTTCTTTCACCATAATACCGCATTCGCCCTTTCATATTGTGGGACGTCCTAGTAACTCCCAATTTTTAAAACATTTTTTATTGACGAGTAAAAACAAAAAAGATAACAATAAAATGGTACAATAATTCATTTGTGTCGAGGGCGGGGGAAGAAAAAATAAAAAGGTGATTAGTAGGACCCTCCCAACCCCGTCTAGTTGATAGACTGCCCGTTCCACTAGGTTTGTAAAAGGAACCTCGCTTCTGCGGGTCAGTCTCTAGGTGGGGATGCCCTCTAGATGGGGGTGAATGGAGAAAAGAAAATTTTTGTGGGTAAGGGATGGAGGTTAGTTTGTATTTCTTTTTCTCCAAGATGGGTAAAATTTAGAGGAAGGGGTGAAAACAAAAATTGCAGGTAAGAGGGGATGGGGATCTTGGAGGCTTCCTAATCGGGGAGGGATGGAACACACACTCAGCTAGCTGAGAGACTACTTGTTTAATTTAACTTTACAGAACTGCGCGTTCCACACCTAGGCGGGGAACACGTATTCAAATTTGGCTCCTCTTCGTACACACAGACTTGCCACATGTATCCATCTTCTGTCAAATGCCGCGCGATGCAGCCTTCTTCTATCACATCTGATCTTCACCCGTAGTTGGTGTTTAAAGAACGCGATCAGATCTTGATCAGAAAAAGACAACACCCCCCCGGCAACCTTGCAGACGCGACGTCCAAATCACCATTTTCGTCACGGCCAGGATCGTAACGTAGACCATTTGTCTTTCCCGGTCCCACGGCGGCCTCACGTTGTCCACAACATTGGATACAGTAATTGGGCGAGGATGCTCAGGATCGATGCGAGCCGTCACCCCACTGACATACGACCAGTACTGGCGGAGTTCGCGGCAATCGAAGAAAGCGTGATCCGTAGTTTCCACGGCCGTTGTCCCACAACGGGGACAATCAGGCGACTCCAGAAACCCAGAACTGCATTGTATGTTGTTGAGTGGAAGTGCATTTCGGGCCAATCGCCAGGTCAGAGAGAACTCCGAATTGTTCAGATGACTCGAACCTGGCGCCCAGCTCCACGCGGAGCGGATCTCACTCTGCTGCCACCCCAAACGCGCGCATAGCGGGTCGTCAGCAGCCCCCTTCACTAGATCCCTGTGGAGTTCCCTACGGGTAGCAGTCACAAGGTCACTGGACCTTGGTAGTCGTTTTAGCGCGGCTCGGCACTCTTTCATGTAGGCAGATTCTCCCCGCGGCCTGAAGATACTACACTTTGATCTTGACCAAAAGGAGCAGAAAAAAAAGAAATTTAAAAAAAAGATATATATATATATATATATATATATATATATATATATATATATATATATACAAGACACAGCTGTTCCTCCTTCCAAAAGGTTGAGCTCTTCAACGTCCAAAAATAATTCACCGTCACAAAAAAAGAATTCCCCGTCACTTCTTCCAACCGTCGTTTCACTCTCTGCACTCTTCACACCTGCTTAAAAAAAAAAAAAAAAAAAAAGGTACCGTTTATATGCTGCCGATTTCTCCACTTATGCAAATTGACTATCAACCAGAGCCATCTAGTTTTCCATTTCTCCAAACAGCCAATTTGCAAAGGGGGACAACTCAAACCACAGTAAGGATGAGTTGTTGTTCTTCAAACCGGATGCTGGCCGAATTCCTTAGGGGATAGGACGGATCAATGTGCCGTACCCCTGATCGGTCAGTATGTGGCCAAATAGCACAGGGGAGAGGCATTGATTTGAGGAAAAAAAAAGTTCTATTTGTTTCTGCTACATAACCCCCTGCTTAGGCTGAAAGATAGCATAAAAAATGGCGAAAAACAAAAATGCAATTTTATTGTATTTATTTTTACAAGAAAGAAAAAAAATGTTCTGACCTTTCTGTTAAAAGTTGGTGAATATTTGCAACTTCTTGTAATAGAATATTCTTTCTTTTTTTTTTTGAAAGAAGGGAAAACAAGGAAAAAATATTTTCTTAACAGAAATACAAAGTTTTACACAGTCTCTTAAGCCAATGTACCCGTCGACGACTACGTGTAGTGGTGACATGATTGTTTTCATTTGGAGCATTTACTTCAGGTGTATGCATGTTTTGATGCTGAGTGAAAGTAAGGGGAATGTGTGGCTCGTGTGTTTTTGTGTCAAGAAAGGCTTTTTTTACTCTATCAATAGAAACAGTTTCTCTTTTACCACTGATATCTAAAGTAAAGATTTTATCGGTACGTGAAAGCACGCGAGAGGGGCCAGTATAAGGTGAAGTTAGAAAGGACGTCGTGAAAGCCCCCTCCCCTTAGAAAAACATGTCCAAGACGAAATGTCCTTTGGGACCGAAGATCTAATGGTGTGTTACCTAGTGTGCATCGGTGGGAGCTGATTAAAATAAGCTCGCAGTCTGTTTACATACAGAGCTGAATCGTTTGTTGTTAACTCTATTGGGCTCAACATTTGGCCTGGCAACGATAGAGGTACTCCATATACAAGTTCGGCTGAAGAGTATCCCAGGTCCTCTTTGGTAGTAGCACGACAGCCAAGAAGGACAACCGGTACATATTCGCTCCATCGTTGTTGGTCAGGGTAAGCACGTAATGCTGCTTTCAATTGGCAATGGAAGCGTTCAATCATCCCGTTAGAAGCAGGGTGATGGATTGTAGTGCGAATACGTTGGATCCCTAGAATCCTGGAGAGTTCCTGGAATAGGTGAGATTCAAACTGTATGCCACGATCGGTGGTGATGGTAGTGGGAACTCCGTAACGCGATATCCAGCCTGATATAAGGGCTCGCACTACGGACTCAGCCGAAATGTCTACCACCGCGTGAAACGGTCTATACAGATCAGGAGATAAGTAAATCCCTGACTGACCAGGTCGATATGCACATGGCTAAACCGAGCATCTGGGGTGGTGAATGTTCCAAGGGGTGCACAGATATGCTTGTGCACCTTTGACTTTTGGCAGAATACAGAGGAACGTGTTCAGGCAGTGATATCACGCCTCATATTTGGCCAGAAAAATCTAGCTGTAATCAGCTTCACTGTGGCTTTGCATCTGGGGTATGCCAAATGTGTCAAAAACAACTCTACAATGAGTCATTGGAACGAATGGTCGAGGTGAATCCGTTGAAGTGTCACAAATAATCTGTGTGTCCGAGGTAGGCACGGCCAGGTATGAGAATTTGCAAGTTGCAAATTCAGGTGATGACGGATCCAACGTGTCCAGACTTGGCTTGTCTAAGGCCAGCTGTAAGTCGATATCCGATGGTGAGGATAGAGAATTAATGGGAAGGCAGGACAAAGTGTCTGCTACAGCATTCTGCTCACCTGAGATGTGTCAGATATCGCTGGTGAATTGTGAAACAAAATCCAAGTGGCGCGTTTCATGCGGAGAATAACTGTCCGGCTTAGAGAGCAGTGCATATGTCAGTGGACGGTGATCAGTGTAGATCACAAATTGACGGCCCTCGAGTGAATGTTGGAAGTGTTTCACTGCAAGGTACATTGCCAGGAGTTCACGGCCAAACATGCTGTAACATTGTTCCATTTCAGCTGTCTTGAAAAGTATGCGCGAGGTTGTAACTGTTGTTGGTGCTGCTGTTGCAGCACTGCACCTACAGCTGTGCCTGATGCGTCAACGACCAGAGAAAACTAGAATCTGATGGTAAGCCTTATCTAGGTCTAGTTTAGAGAAGGTCTTACAACCATGCAAATAGGAAGCAAAATCTTGACTATGTGGGATTGGGTAACGATCAGGTACCGTCATGGCATGGTAGTCCCCAGTTGGACGCCAATCTCCATCTCGTTTCGGGACCATATGCAAAGGGGACTGGATGAGGAGCGTATTATTCCTAGCTGCAGCATATGGTTGAATTCTGCCTTCGCTGCCTTAAGTTTATCAGCAGGGAGGCGGCAAGGGCGTGAGAAAACAGGAGCACCTGTGGTCTCGATGTGGTGTTTTGTGGTGTGCGTGAGTTCGCTTACCACAAAATTTAAATTTGTTAACTCCAGATAGGAGTGTAAGGCGGTCTGATACGGGTTATCTGAAGCAGCAATGAAGAATACTGAGCTCATAGAGGGGGTGTTTGTTTTTACACCAGAGACAGAAAGTTGTGCATTTGCGTCTATCAGCCGGCGTCTGCACATATCAGGTTGAAGTGGTGTAGGAAGTCCACGCTTAGTATAGGGTAGGATAAATCTGCTATAGTGAAGACCCATGTAAATCTCTCCGTAATCTCAAGTCCAGAGAACGAGAAATTTGACCGTACGTGGGGATGGAGGAGTGATTTACTGCCTACAGTGTGATGGACGACACTGGAGGCTTGTCTGTGAGAAGTTTCAGTGGCCAGATACTGCAGGCCGCTCCGGTATCAACCAAGCAACGTGCTTGGGATAGGGAGTCTGTGATGAAATAGACACGGTTGTTGAAAATATCTTGTTGAGAGCCTGCCGTGCTCAGCTCCCCAGACCTTAGTTTCCCTGGTTCATGTATGAACAGGGGTTTTTGCATTTCCACGCCTCCATACCAAAACGACTGTGATAAAAGCACAGTTTTGGCTTGTTTGAGTGGCGGTGGTGGTGACGGTAGTGGCCTGTATGTAAGGTGTTAGTCTGGAGTCGGTGCATGCGTGACTGCGGCTCCAGCTTGGCAATTTCTTTTACTTAGTGAGTGAGTCTCTCAATGGCTTTTAAAATAGCCATATCCACGATGTCGTCAGGTTGTGACATCATTGCAAAGGCTCGCGGCAATTATTTTATATACTCGTATATATAAAGAAAGCGATAACAAACCAAAAAAAAAGAAAATGAACTATCCGAAATATAGATAGGACATTGTCGAAGGACCACGTGAGAAAAAAAAAGGGGAAATATTTAACACTAAACAAAAAATACGAGAGAAAATACTTAAAAGACGAAACAAAAAAAAAGATTTCACAAAAAATAAAATAGAAAAATATACTCTTGAAAGGAAAAGGCAGTGGTAAAAGAGTGAATATATGTGTGTGTGTTTTTCCTCTTTTATTTTTATTTGTAAGTGTGTGTGTGTGTGTGTGTCTCTCTCTCTCTCTTTATATATATATATATATATATATATATATATATATATATATATATATATATATATATATATATATATATATATATATATATATTTAAAGTGATGGTTGTGTAGTTCCAACGAGAGAAAAAAATGTATATTTAAAAGAGTGTAGCCATCAACAATTGTGGGTTTTTTTAAAAGGTTTTCATCATATTTTTATTTTAAAATATTTTTAAAACGTGTTTCGAGCTTAGGGTGTGCTCTCTTCAGATGTTTTCATAAAAAGTTTTTCTTTAAAATGGGAGTTTGTAGAGTTACCTCCGCTGATATTAAATATGTTTTTCAGAGTGATGCGTGGTCTCAGACATTCTGACTCCAACTGTAAGTGTTCAAAGTGTCCGGTCAAAGTTATTTTCAAAGAGTGGTTTTTGGCCCATTTGGTGAAGGTGTTTATGGGTTTTTTAAGGTTCTGAGGCCACGCATCACTCTGAAAAACATATTTAATATCAGCGGAGGTAACTCTACAAACTCCCATTTTAAAGAAAAACTTCTGAAGAGAGCACACCCTAAGCTCGAAACGCGTTATAAAAATATTTTAAAATAAAAATATGATGAAAACCTTTAAAAAAAAACCCACAATTGTTGATGGCTACACTCTTTTAAATATATATATATATATATATATATATATATATATATATATATATATATATATATATATAGGGAGAGAGAGAGATGGAGAGAGAGAGATTTTTTTTAAAAATGTGTATATATACGTAAAGCCTGAAGTTAAATCTTTTTAAAAGGGTACTTACGTTTTCTTTGGCCGAGAGACGAAGAGAAATATTATACATATATTTTTTGGGGGGGAAGTTCTCTTTTCTGTATTGGTTGTCTCTTGCTTGGGTGTGTATGTGTACGCACGTGCGTGCATGCGTGCTTGCGTCCTTCTTAGCCAAAACAAAAAAAAAATGTTTAGTCACTTTTGTTTTTTGAACGCTCTCGCAGTCTGTCGCTTACGGACTGCTATGTGATGTGGCAGCGCGTGTTTTCTTCCGAGAGAATATATCGACCACATGTGTCAAAAGATGTGGCGCTGACCCCTTAAAATATCTTTATTCTCGGGTTAAGTAAACGGCAACGGTTCAGTGCATAACAAGGAAATAGCGCCTTTTTGACTGTACCAATGACTTATCTCATCTAAACTTTCTGAAAATAAGTGTGTGCTGGAACTTTTCATCCTAACTGCTACACAACTATGCACAATATAGAAAATACGCATAAATAGAATTGAGTGTAAGTAATAGTTAAATCATCCAATAAGAAACCTTAAAAAATGAATAAATTATCAAAGTTTGTTTTTCAAAAGAATATGCAAATTAGTTAATCTTAATAAAGTCGCTCACATATCCATGACTGAGTACCTTAAGTTTGTTTTAATAAATTTTAAATGGAAAAAGTAGGTTGTTGTTAAGGTCAGTGCAAGAAAAACTCAATGCGTATAGGATGAATTTATGTTATACTAGGGAATAACGTGACTAACAGATTGATTGCGTCTTTTTCTTTTGTTTATTTTTTTGTTTGCTTGTCGAGCTCGAATTTTTAAAAATTCGATATGAAGTCGACAGCTTGCTTGAGTGTGTATGTGTACGCACGTGCGTGCGTGCTTGTGTCCTTCTTAGCCAAAACAAAAAAAAATGTTTAGTCACATTTTTTTTTTGGGAACGCTCTCGCAGTCTGTCGCTCACGGACTGCTATGTGATGCGCCAGCACATGTTTTCTTCTGAGAGAATATATCGACCACGTGCGTCAAAAAATGTGGCGCTGAACCCTTAAAATATCTTTATGCATATATTTATTCTCGGGTTAAGTAAACGGCAATGGTCCAGTGCATAACAAGGAAATAGCGCCTTTTTCTTTTGTTTTTTTTGTTTGTTTGTCAAGTTCGAATTTTTTAAAATTCGATATGAAGTCGACAGCTCCGTGTTTATTTTTCTTTGCTGAGTCTGACGAGGGGTTTTGTCATTGTTGTTCGTCCGCTGCCAGCGAAATTCTCTTTTTTAATACTTTCAGGGCACAACCTAATAAAATAAATAATTCAATACAAGCTTCTGAAATGACGAACGCAACAACTTCATAAAATGTAACACAGAAAAAGTATGTGGCCAAATAACACAGGGGAGAGGCATTGATTCGAGAAAGAAAAAAGTCCCATTTGTTTCTGCTACAATTTTCTTCATGGATTATACGTCCAAAATAAACTATTAAAGTTGTATAATAGAAATATTATTTTTCATTTTTTAAAAAACAGTAATGAAATTAATTGAATTTTACGAGTTCAGTATTTTTCAATTTTTAAATGAAAAAAATCCATCAAAATTCATTTATTGATTCTATTTTTACGATATTTTCAGGGTCAGTGTGAAATTTTATGCTCTTTCAAATAAATCGAATATTATATGTTAGACAAACGTTTTTTTTTAATTCACGCCCCCTCCCCATTTTGAAATGTCTATTAAAAAGTAAATAATTATTTTACTCGCCAAAGTTTTATATATCACAAATTGAAGATAAAAGATCAATAAATAATATATTCAAATTTAAAACAAAAAAAAGAAGTGTTTTTTTAGAAATTTACCTGTAAAGTCCGAAGTTTAAAACCTTTTTTTTTAAACCACGTTGTTATTTTTTGTTGTTGTTTTTTTTTTAATTAAACCTTGGTCCTTGCTCCTTTAATTGAAAAAAAAATAGGGGTTGAATTACATTTTCGAGTAGTTATAAACTTGGAAAGACAGAGGGTTGAATTATTCAATATATTTCACGCATTCGTTAGGTCAGTTTCTGACACACCTCAGTCGACGAAGGTTGAATTTGTTGCTGGAGGGAAAAAAAGAAATGAATCTATGGCGGACATTTTAAATGACAAATATTTTTCATAAAATAAAAAGTTTTCACCTCATTTAATAGTAAAAATATTGCTGTAAGTTTTCACGAGTGGTTTACAAAAACATTTTTGGTACGCTTCTACACTATTGGGACGAAATTTTGTAGCCGATAAATGGAATTTGCAGTTAAAAAACTGGTTTCAACTGATTTTTTTGTCAATTCTGATAAGTTACAATGTTAGCTTCCAAATTATGCAATCGAAATTACCTGAATATTACTGAATTATTAAAAAAAAATACTTTCTGGTAGCAGTTGAAAAATTGCCGCCATCTCATTTAAATCGAAACGGAAAATTAGCCCCCTTTTGAACTGTCTTTTACGATCGTTTTCATCAAATTCTATTTTTCTATTTTCTTTAATAAATAATCTTATACCTCATCGATTTTCGTAATTTTTGGATATAATCATCTTAAAAATACGAGGAATACGTAGATACCATTGTTTTCATGTGAAATTCAGTTTTACGATTTCCCTAATTTCGTCCCAATTGTGTAGAAGCACCCAATATTATATACTGTTTTGGGGGACTCCCTCATGCACAAATATGAACTCTTCCAAACTGTATAAATTATGTTATGCCCCCTGGGGTCATTAGTCTGTAGTACACATCAAAGTTCCAACCTCGACAATTAGTCCGATAGAAACTGGACCATTTCAATAGCCTTTTTTCTGTCGGATTGATGCTAAGTGTTCTGTGTAGCCTTAGGGGCCTGCCCTAACAGGTCTTGTGTAGCAACTGACACTTGCTACATCACAGGCAGGAGAAACTTCTCACGATTTGAGATTTGAAATCCATTTCCTCCTGGCTTGTCCAATCACAAGCCAGCTTTCTATCACGTGACAGAGTATATAAAAGGCGAAACCTGAAAGCCTCCTCCTCTTTTTCTTGCTGCTTGCCCAGCAGTACACATGTTATATAGTCAAAGATGTGTGTGCCACAGACGATTTCTGATTGGTTAATCCAATAATCACATCTCCTAAAAAACTATGGTTCGTAGGCTCTTAACTTTACCATAAAATATTATGGCTTTATTTATTGTCCATCTTGGAAGGGTTTAATTTTTTCCTAACTTGCGATTTATAAATTAAAAAAATACGAAACTTACACAATCTAACAATCGAACCTCCGACATCACGGCCGCCATTCTGGTGCTTAAACTAAAAAAAAAAAAAAAAACGCGTGTTCACTCGTGGTCTTTTCATTTCGGGTTTGGGTACTCGTGCAGTTTTCCATTGACATTAAAAAATGGAAATATTTAAAAAAAAATATATTGTACGTACTCGTATATTATAAAACGTGTCATGTGTTGTATGCGAGTATATTGCATAGTTGATCATCTAGTGTGTATGTTTTAACATTTATGCAACAGTTCTAACAGGAAACGATTGTAGACAAACACAACACATACCTGAATTATTTATGAACATTTATTCTCATGATCTGGCGAGCATTTTCAGAGATTATATGTGCTTTACATCTTGGCTGTCCGGAGAGACGCCGCTTTGCATGTCATCTCTCCGATGTGCAGCTAACAACTGACAAGAATCTTCCCAAATTTACATACATCACGTGTTTCTTTACGTCACATCATTATGTGTCTCAGACCAACCTATCTCATGGGGCATCAGGGGTTCAGCACTGCTGGCAAATGGTACATTGTTGTACTATGTTGTCGATGTCTTTGTTAATGTTGTGCCAAATGGGAGTTAATTAGGATTCAATGAATATGGAATATAAAATTAAATTAAGGAGTTAAGGATGCAGAATAAAAAATAAAAATAAAAATAAAATAAAATAAAAATTGTAGAAGAAAAGAAATAGATTAATGAATAATGGTTGTATGGTAAAGAGATAATATTAAAAGTTTGGTACAGGTAGGATATAGCAGAATAAAAACAGAAAATAAAGATGGAAGTAAGCGTAAAAGCATTAAGAATACAGAACAATATAAAATACGAAATACAAAAACATCATCATCATCATCAATAATAATAATAATAATAATAATAATAATAATAAAAAAAGTAAGGTATTTAAATAAAAATAAATAAGAAATAAACCAACCTAGTCCCCAATCTAGTTATTTGTTTATTCAAACCCCCAAAATAATGTTTACATCTATTTTCTATTTTCACATTCCTTTTACGGTATTATATGTCAATCATCTTTTCCCCAATTTAATTGTTTATTATTCTAATCATAATAATTGATCCAGCGACCAGCCGTCGCTCAAATCAATTATTATTATTATTATTATTATTATTAATAATAATAATAATAATAATAATAATAATAATAATAATGTGTTGACTCTTGGCCCTGCTTACCACAGTTTACACAGATACTACGCTATGATCACAGCCCAAAGGGTCATAACATTACACACATAGCCGGGGGTTTTTGCCCTCAGTCGAACTACTTGGGAGTACTACAAGCTTACAATGGCTCTTTTCTAACTACTTTATTTCCACACAAACTTTATTTATCATTCTACAGGAATACTCTTGTCATACAACTCACACTCGCACTCACGGCAACACGCAAACACACTGAAGACTTTGCCCTTTCTTTCCCCTGTAATCGGCTTCCTTTAGCCCGGCAGCTACTGTTAGAGAATGGACCAAGAGATAGAGAGAGAGAGAGAGAGAGAGAGAGAGAGAGAGGGAGGTGTTAGACACCTAGACCGGAAGTCAAGATCAGCTGATTGGATTGCGTGTGAGTCGCGTGATCAGGATGGCTGAATCGGGGAGATTTGGTTTGGTCTTGGAAGAGAGCGGATGGCTTCACCGTTGTCTCCTCCCCTTCACTGGGGGGGGGGGGACGAACGCTGACGTGTGTAGAAGAAGAACCCACACAGGCCGATTTCACTTTCACCTTCTGCAAGACATCTGGAAAAGTGAAATAAACTATAGAACTAATGCCTTGTCTTGGAGTGATTGAATCTTCATCCAAAAACGGGTATCAAGTCTCCCTCCAGGACGAGAAATTCCAGATGGTCCAACATCGAAGAAGCAAAGGTAGGTTCTGAAAATACATGTCACTCACACACGATTCCCTTTATGATACAACATAAATATATAATATAACACATCATCTCTTCTAATCCATTATTAGAAATGATGCAACAAACACTCATATCCTTTATGATACGACAACGTAACACTACTGGCTATAAACACGTATGCATACGAACACTGAACTATTCTCTCCTTCAGCCGGCCGTTTGATCTAGCTGAAATTTTGCATGTGCAATGATTTCTATCCCTTCAGGTTATGTGACAAATTACAGCTCTGAACTAATTGTGGTTTCTGTTTTACAGGTGTTTGAACTGAGTCAAGTGTGAAATGGAGCCTGTTGAATGTCGAGCAGTGATCTGGTTTTTGTATTTGAAAGGACGCACACCACAGGAGACTTTTGATGAAATGAAAGAAACTTATGGTGATAATGCCTCATCATATGACCTTGTAAAATGCTGGCATCATGAATTCAAACATGGCTGGAAGTCTGTGGAAACAGCTCCCAGACCTGGTCGCTCCCCTTCTGCCATTGATGAGGCATCTGTCCGTCAAGTTGAGGATGCCATTTTGGAAGATCGGCGCATTACTATTTGCCAAATAGACCAAGATGTCAAGATTAGTACAGGGTCTGTGGAAACTATCATTCATGACCATTTGCATATGCATAAGATGTCTGCCAGATGGATTCTCAGGTTGCTTACACCATTCCAGAAGCGAGAGCGCGTTGAGTGCTCGAGGATGAATTTGGAGATGTGCCAGCAAGGTGAGTCAAAGTTTTTCAAAAGACTGATTACACAGGATGAAACCTGGGTCCATCACTATGATTCTGAGACCAAAGCCCAGTCAATGCAGTGGAAGCACTTGGACTCACCACCTCCAAAGAAGGCAAGGGTGCGGCCCTCCGCTGGCAAGATCATGCTCACAGTCTTCTGGGACCAGGACGGAGTAGTGATGACAGATTTCCTGGCAAAGGGTACCACAATTACAGGAGCTTATTATGCTTCACTTTTGAGGAAATTAAGGGAAGCTATCAAAATCAAGACGTGGGGCAAGATCAGCAAAAGTACCCTCCTTCAACAACACTCCAGTCCACAACACGCATGTCGCCAGATCAGAAGCACGGGCGTGTGGTTCTGAAATCATCCCCCATCCTCCCTACTCTCCTGAACTTGCACACTCTGACTTTCACCTCTTCCTAGCTATGAAGTTGTTTTTGAAAGGAAATCGTTTCCCAGATGATGCAGCCTTGATTTCTGAAGTCACGTCATGGTTGGAGGACCAACCTGGGGTGTTCTACAAAAACGGTCTCCAGAGCTGCATCAAACGATGGGAGAAATGCATAACTCTGGGTTGTTCCTATGTAGAGAAAGACTAATAACTGTGCCAAGTTTTGTTGCTCTACTACTATGGGAAGTGGGTCAGGGGCATTACTTATTACATGGCCCTTGTATGCATCTACACGCTACTAATGAAGATAACAAATAAAGTTGTTTATTAATATAGAATGGATCTCCATTGCATTTCTATATGTCGGTGAACCCGACGTGACATGAACACGCAACCATCTCATTGTCCCTTATTTCTATACTTGCCTCCCGACTTTCGCGAAGAGCAAGCTCATTGCCTGAACAATATAAAATATAGCACGTTTAGTAAACTGCTCAAGTTTTTTTTTTTTTTTTTTACATAGAGGTCACGACTTATCAAGGCCCAGAAGTCACCCTGGGATAAGGGTTATTGCGTGTACAGTAATCAATGGGATAGTATTGTATTAATCGTCAGTATCGGAGACTTGATGAAGAGTCTTACTTAAGGGGGCGGTTTGTCAAGAATTTGTTTATGTTGGACTTGAAGACATCCAAGTTGTAGTCAGGTGGGAAACAGGCAAACGGAAGAGAGTTCCACAGGCGTGCACTTCTTAGAAAGAAGCTTTGCTCATGGAATCTACGCTTTGATTTAGGCACAGATAAAGAATGGGGAAAATTACTGACAGTGGTTTCAGCTAGACGGGTGTTTATCATGAAAGATTGACAAGGGGGGGACCAGAGATTGGAGCTCAGACGAGTACTTGCCATGGAAATAACGATAAGATAAAGACAGGCTCGCAACATCTCTTCTGTGGGAGAGAGGTTGCAGGGAAGAGAAAAGGGCATCCTCCACTAAGCCACAAAGTCTATTTTGTACTCTGTCAAGGCAGGATGGGCTGTTTTTAGCAGCTCCTGCCCAGATGTGGCAGTAGTACTCCATCCTTAGACGTACTTGGCTTTTATATAGATAGAGAATTGCATCAGTAGTGAGATATCTTCTGGAGCGGTAGAAGGATCCCAACATTTTCCCAGCGCCCTTGGCAACAGACCTGATGTACTTGTTCCAGATCAGGAGTAAAGGTCAAACCCAGAAGCTTGTCAAAACATGGAGCCTCCCCTAGACACGAGCCATTCATTTCAATTGATGCCAGATGGGAATCAGAGCGTTGATGATGTAAAGACAGAAGCTTGGTTTTAGATGTATTAAAAATAATCAGCCACCTCTTTCCCTACTGTACCAGAGGAGAGAGAATCAGAGAGAACCTTGTCACTTACGGCCTTTGATGTGTTGCCATAGATGGTCATGTCATCAGCATAGATGTCAACGAATGATTTAAGTATGTGTTTTAGGAGATCATTGATGTAGATCAGGAAGAGAGTTGGGCCCAGGATAAACCCCTGAGGGACTCCAGAATTAATTCTGTGAGCCTTTGATTTCTGACCATCAACCACAATTCTTATGAACATATCGGAGAGAAATGATTAAATAATTGAGAAAACATTTCAAGTGATACCGTAGCTGGAAATCTTGTAAAGTAGGCCTTTATGTCACTTACGGCCTTTGATGTGTTGCCATAGATGGGTATATATTCTCATGGCACCATGCTTTATAAAAAGCATGGGGGGGGAAATGAACACATATCTAAGGAAATGCCAGAAACACTAGAGGAAGATCTCCAATCGCCAATATCGATGCCTCCGTTCAGTTTCGAAAGACAAAGGATACTCCCTGCGCATGTATTTTTGAGGCAAGGGTTGCGCAATCCCTAACCACACCTCTCCTGAATCGGCATTGCTGGAGTCCAGTGGCAAGGAGAAGTCCAGGACGACTGAAATCAATGCCGATGTAAGCAGAAATCACATACAAGGGGGGGGGGAAGCTACATTTATACAGATATTACAGAGGGAGAAAGAAGAGAGAGGAGAACGAAACATTTATACATCTTACAGTCTGTGGTTCTTATCTCTTCTCTTCTCTATATAAATAAAATGAACTCATTTTTTCCCGTCGGATTTTGACCTTAATAGGATTAAAAATCAAGATATTTCATGCAAATATAATATGCACAAACGGCAGAACAATATCTGAGGTGTGTTAAAGGCTTATTATTTCTCAAATTCCTTGATAATCTTAGATTTCTATACTTTTTCTGCTGAGAAGTCACGGCCAAAATCGGTTAAGATCAATGGAAGTGGTAAAATATTTTCTCTCTAATAAATTCCTCCTCCCCCTGCCACCACGTAACACCGTTTGGGGATCGTTCACAAGGAACAGTTGAGAAGAGAACACCGGTTTGGCTTCGTAGTTCTTTCATGTGAAGTTATTTAAAATCACTAAACTAAGCTGCAGTGCTCTGTGGCATAGTGGTTAGCGTGCTGGACAATTTACATTATATTTTCACGTTCGCGTCGACCTACCGTAGTCGTTTTTTTTTTTTTTTTTCCTAAATAACTGGAATGGACTTTTCTTGGTGGCCGAACTGTTAACGTTGCAGATGTTTTTTTTTTTGTTTTTTTTCACACTTTATTTTCCTACTTTTACTCATGATTCCGGGTTTGATCCTTCCTACTTACCTACCATAACATTTTTTAAAACTCCCCCCCCGTCCCGGAAACAAACACTCGGGCAACGCCGGGTACCCCCGCTAGTAACATATATTTAGAGAGGAGGGTTAACAGTTCTTATGACACAGAAGAGGGGACAGTCATTACTTAGATGGAGAGGGAGACACATTACTTAGGTGAGTTATACACAACTTTCATTATAACGAGAAGGGTTGGTTGTTTGGTTGGTTGTTTTTGTTTTACGGCATATCAACCCTTTTCGGGTTATTTAATGCCAAATCCAAAGATTTTGAAGAAAATTTTTTTAATAGAATATATTTGTTGTTTTCAAGTCGGTTTCTATTTAACCCATAGTTGGAACCCTAACACGTACTACCACTCTGAGTCAGAGTCGACCTGGGAGCAATGGTAATTAAAGGGTGGCTCCACACTCCCCAAAGCCCACAAGCTGGAGCCTCACCACTGGATATAGTTTAAGGTTATATCCAGGCCCCCCATTGAGGGACTTTTACCCTCTGCAGGGGGGCAGTCGGTGTATTTTAATGCCCCACTGACAGGACCAAACGAGGAGGGAGACAATGTTCATATAAGATGATTACACATTACATTTATTGCAGAAAGACGACACGAAGACGACAGTTACAAAAATATGAGATGTTCTTTTATTACATTTGATCGGTCAGAAAAATGATGATCACATCCAGGAATTCAAAGTTGTTTAAAACTTTCCCCTTCGCTTCTAAAGGGGGACCCTCCTCTGATTCGATCCAGACTAAACTTTGGACTCCATCTGTCTCTCTCTCTCTAACTCATCTTTGACTCTATCCTATATTGAAAATTCATTTCTGCTATGACGTCATATGTGTATCCAAAAACGTGATCCCATCCAGGAATTCAAAGTTGATTACATGATTAAAACTTCCTCCCTCACTTCCAAAGGGAGACCCTCCTCTGATTCGATCTGGACTCGACTGCCTCCTGTCTCCAACTCTGTCCAACTTTGGCTAACTCTATCTCTCCTAAAACTAGCAAACTATATTGAGAATTCATTTTCTGCCATGACGTCATACGCATGTCCAAAAAACGTGATCGACCTCATAGAGAACTCACGTGGCTTAAACATACATTTCCAAAACACACTTCTTCCAATAAAGAATTCTCCCAACCTATTTTCCGACCTAACTTATTTTTCAATATGTTTTTAATTTTCCATTGTTCGTTCTTCTCACTGAGTTTATTTTAATTCAGTTTTCATAAAAGAATGGAACAATCAAAATTACTTTTACGCAAACATGTATACTAATTTTATATCAATTTAAACAATGCGAATTCCTTCCTGGATCTATTTCTGAACCTTGCTTACCAGGTTCGAATCTTGGTCTATCTAATCTCATTTTTATTTATTTAATTATTTTCTTACTAACAAGAAAAACAGACCTTTCTTGTAACAGCCCGGGTGTTTGGAGGTGTGTGTTGAGCAAAATAAATAAAAATAAATAAATAAAAATAAAAAATAAAAAGTGGTAGTAGGCAGGCAGGCTTGAACCCATACTGCAAAGGAGGAAAAGTATGTGAAAAAAAGTGACGTCTTTGCTGTTGCACCCATCAACAAACTGGAAGTGACGAAGGTTTAAATTAAGGCAGTCAAACAGGGAATGACTTTCGAAAATATCAGCAAAACAAGCAACCTCACTCTTTAGAAAAGTGCCCAGTTGAGGGTGAAGGAATTAATGTTTTTAGCCAATTTTCGATATTTGCAGTCAGAAGAATATTTAGCTTCTTATATCAAGGGGCTTCATGCCTTGTCTCGAGCTATTTCCATAAGAATAAGCCTTTGAAAGAAATTAATGCAGAATATTGTGTTCTCCAGTTCAAAGTTCTCCTAGATGTATTTTTTAGGTTCTTACATCAAGTGGTTTCATGCTTTGTCTGGAGCGATTTCTATAATTATTTTTTATAGTTTCCGTTTGTAAACTCATACCAAATTACACATGTTGGCTAAAAATTAAAAATTCTGCTTATGTTTTAATATCAAATAGGCCTTCCAGAATAGGCTTTCTTGGAAAAAAAAAAAAAAAGAATATTTTTCCTTTAGTTTCAGGTTTTTGACTTTGAAGTATTTTTAGATTTGTACATGAAGTGGCTTCATGTTATGTTTAAATATCAAATAAAAGGGCCTTTAATTTACAAGCCATCTTTGAAAGATAAAACTTAAGTTTCTTATGTTAAGTGGCTTCATGCCTTGTCTGAACCTCTTTTCATAGTTTTCATTTTTAAACTCATACCTAAACAATAGTTCTCATAACAAATGGCTGTGTCTGGACCGATTTCTATAAATATTTTTTTCTAGTTTGTAATTTCACATATAAAAAACTAGAAAAGTGCCCAATTGAGGGTCAAAGAATTAATGTTTTTAGCCAAGTTTTCGATATTTGCAGTCCGAAGGGTCGAGCTTCAAAATGATACTGATCTCGTGAAAATCCGTCGCCTCTGTCGAAAGCCTTAGGCAGATAAATTTAAACTTAAACAGTTAAACTTCTGCATATCAGTCCAGTCAGGGAAGCAGGTAACAGGCTCGAACCCGTACTGCAAAGCAGGAAAAGAATGTAAAAAAAAGTGATGTCTTTGCTGTTGCATCCATCACCAAACCGGAAGTGACGTAGGTTTAAATTAAGGCTAGGCAATCGAAAACAGGGAATAACTTTTGAAAATATCGGCAAGAAAAACAACCCCACTCCATAGAGAAGTGCCCAGTTGAGGGTCAAAGAATTAATGTTTTTAGCCAATTTTTTTACATTTGCCGTCTGGCGGGACGTGCTTCAAAATGATACCAATCTCGTAAAAATCTGTCGCTTCTGTTGAAAGTTTTACGCATGCATACAAACATACATACATGCATACATTTAAACAGACAGGTGAGATTTATATTATAGATGTCTGAATAATACAGATATTGCTGGATGTTAAGCCTCAGATGTGTTATATACTGGGTGATATGACCGTGACGTCTATTTTGTTAGCACCATCTATATTCTAACTATCCGAGATTTTTGAATATCTCGATAGATAGAGAGATAGTTCGTTTGTGCATATATGCATATGTTGTAAGTCGTCTAGTGAATGGAATGACCGCTGTTCATTTATCTATGAATAACGAGACGCTTTGTTATAAAACAATTTGATTTATTTAATAACAACATATACACATCAATACGGCGGTGAAGGAGAGTGTGGCGGGAAGGGTGTGGTTGCGACCGTGACAGGCAGTTGAGCGTCGTCTGTCCTTCTCTCTGCTCCTCTCTCTGACTCTTGACTTGTTTATGATTGCTTTTTATGAATTTTCCCGTTAACCGATTTACGTAATCGGCCCACATTCTGACCCTGTTGATGTTTGCATTTGGTCTTACTTGCGGCCGAATTACGTCATCTTATTCCCGGGTTTCATTTTTGTCGGTCAGGGTTTAAGTTCATCCGAACTTTGCTCCCTTCAACGTCTGACCCATAAACCGACTTGCGTCATAGGACCAGGTCATCCAATTCCAGTTCATTCGCCCCTCCCCTTTATTGTACAGATGTCCGAGGTTTAATTTACATCATGGAGAAGTCGGGTCATTGTTTTGACTTATTTTTTTAAAACTCACGTTCACCCCTAAAAAGGCATGTTGCCACTTGGATGGATAAGGGCTACTATTTAGGACCATACCTAGGAAAGATTAACAAGATATTGATTTACTTTACATTTAAACTTCTGAGTATTAGTTCAGTCAGGGAAGCAGGTGCAGGAAGGGAATTCCAAAGTTTAACTGTTTGCGGGAAGAAACTATTAGATGTCCAAGGTTAAAATTTACACCATGGAGAAGTCGGGTCAACTTTTTTTTTTCACCCACCTTCACCCCTAACAAGGAATATCACCACTTTTGTTTTTCTTTTTTTTTTTTTACCCACGTTCAGTGCTAGCAAAGACTTTTGTTTTGTTTTTTCTGGGTTTTTTTTTTACCCACGTTCAGTGCTAACAAAGACTTTTTTTTTTCTGTTACTTAAATAAATACTAAAACGTTTTATCCCCCCCATCACTAAAAATAATTATAACTCTTAAGGCAAACTAGATGAACTCCCTGACTTGAAGTAAACAGTGTTAGGTCAATTTAAAAAAAAAAATATTTTGTAGACGTTCACCCCTAACAAGGAATACCGCCACTTGGACTTAGGACAATACATAGGAAAGATTACCAAGATGTTGGTTTACATTACATTTAAACTTCTGCGTATCAGTACAGTCAAGTAAGCAGGCAGCAGGAAGGGAATTCCAAAGTCCAGCTGTTCAAAAGAAGAAACTATTAGACGTCCAAGGTTGAAATTCATACCATGGAGAAGTCGGGTCTATGTTTTAAAATTTTTTTCCGCCCATATGCACCCCTAACAAGGCGATATTGGCGATATTTTTTTTCTATGTAAAAAAAAAAAAAATATCGCTACTTTTGTTTTATTTTTTTTACTTAATTAAATACTAAAACGTTTGAATAAAATAAAATACGTATTAGATACGTTTGAAGGCAAAACAACGCATTATTACAAAATAAACAGATATTTATTTTGTTTGAAATTTATATTGAAATTTATAAATATATTTCGAAGTAAAACTTCATCTTTCTTTTGCCATGTTGTTGTTGGAGCAGAGAATCAGTGGAAGTTCGTTCGTTGTTTTTATGGTAGTCTTTTCAAATGTTGGAACAGTGCGGTGCGTTGGTCATGCAGAACTAACGTTAGGGTTTGTGCGCTGGTTGAATCTGAATAAAATAAATACGTATTAAATACGTTTGAAGCCAAAACAACACATTATTACGAAATAACAAATATTTATTTCGTTTGACATTTATATTGAAATTTATAAATATATTTCGACGTATATTTATATAGATATTTATTTTGTTTGAAATTTACATTTTATTCAAACTAAAACAGCGCTGCTACCAAAAAACAGAAACCCTAACGAAAATGTTTTATTTGACTGCCTGCAACCTCGAAAAAATAATTATATACCTTAAGACAACCTAGATGAAGTCTCTCAGTCGAAGTTTGCAGTAAACAGTGTTATGTCAGACTCCTAACAAGGCATATCGCCACTTGGACGTAAGGGGTTACTATTTACGACCACACCTGGGAAAGATTAAGAAGATGTTGGTTTATGTTACATTTTCCAAAAGTGTAAGCCATGTTTAGTTTAAGAACAGTTTCTGATAGTTTGTTGTTCTACACAAGTCCTGGTAGGTGACTGGTTTGCACTGCACAGAACAGTTTCCGATGGTATGTTGTTCTGCACGAGTCCTGTGAGGTGACGGGTTAGCACTACACAGATGAGTTTCCGATTGTTCGCTGTTATACACAAGTCCTAGGAGGTGACGAGTTCGGAGTAGACAGAACAGTTTCCGATGGCATGTTGTTCTACACAAGTCCTGGGAGGTAAGTGTTTTGCAGTGCCGAGAACAGTTTCTGATGGTAAATGGTTGTTCTACACAAGTCCTGGGACGTGACTTGTTCGCAGTAGACAGAATAGTTTCCGATTGTTCGTTGTTCTACACAATCCTGGGTGGTGACTGGTTTGCACTACACATAATAGTTTCCGATGGTATGTTGTCCTACACAAGTCCTGGGAGATGACTGGTTTGCAGTAGACAGAACAGTTTCCGATGGTTCGTTGTTTTACTCAAGTCCTGGGACGTGACTGGTTCGGATTAGAAAGAACAGTTTCCGATGGTTCGCTGTAATACACAAGTCCTGGGAGGTAACTGGTTCAGAGTAGTTAGAACAGTTTCCGAGGGTATGTTGTTCTACACAAGTCCTAGGAGGTAACTGGTTTGCAGTAGGCAGAACAATTTCCGATGATTCGTTGTTCTACACAAGTCCTGGGAGGTTACTGGTTCGAAGTAGACAGAAAAGTTTCCGATGATTCGTTGTGCTACACAAGTTCTGGGCGTGACTGGTTCGGAGTAGATAGAAACGTTTCCGATGGTATGTCGTTCTACACAAGTCCTGAGGAGGGGGTGACTGGTTTACAGTAGATAGAACAGTTTCCGATGATTTCTTGTTCTACACAAGTCCTGGTAGGTGACTGGTTCGCAGTACACAGAACAGTTTCCGATGGTATGTTGTTCTAAACAAGTCCTCGGAGGTCACTGATGTGTAGTAGACAGAACAATTTCCGATGGTTCGCTGTTCTACACAATTCTTAGGAGGTGACTGGTTTACAGTACATAGAACAGTTTCCCATGGTATGTTGTTCTACACAAATCCTGGGAGGTGACTGATGTGTAGTAGGCACAACAGTTTCCGATGGTCCACTGTTCTACACAAGTCCTTGGAGGTGACTGGTTTGCAGTAGACAGAACTGTTTCCGATGGTATGTTGTTCTACACAAGTCCTAGCAGGTGACTGGTTTGCACTACATAGAACAGTTGTCGATGTTATGGTGTTCTACAAAAGTCTTGAGAGTTGACTGGTTTGCAGTACACAGAACTGTTTCCGATTGTTCACTGTTCTACACAAGTCCTTCGATGTTACTGGTTTGCAGTGCAGAGAACAGTTTCTGATGGTTCGTTGTTCTACACGTCCTTGGACGTGACTGAATAGCACTACACAGCTGGTTTGCAGTAGACATAAAAGTTTCCGGTGGTATGTTTTTGTACACAAGTTCTGGGAGGTGACTGGTTAGCACTACACAGAACAGTTTCCGATGGTATGTTTTTCTACACAAGTCCTGGGAGGTGATTGGTTTGTAGTAGACAGAACAGTTTCCAATGGTTCGTTGTTCTACAGAAGTCCTGGGAGGTGACTGGTTTGAAGTACACAGAATAGGTTCCCATGGTTTGTTGTTCTACACAAGTTCTGGGAGGAGACTATTTCGGAGTAGATCGAACAGTTTTCGATGGTATGTTGTTCTACACAAGTCCTGGGGGGTCACTGGTTTGCGCTACATAGAACAGTTTCCGATGGTATGGTGTTCTACAAAAGTCCTGGGACGTCACTGGTTTGCAGTACACAGAACAGTTTCCGATGATTCGCTGTTCTACACAAGTTCTGGGAGGTGACTATTTCGGAGTAGATAGAACAGTTTCCGATGGTATGTTGTTCTACACAAGTCCTGGGGGGTCACTGGTTTGTAGTAGACAGAACAGTTTCTGATTGTTCGTTTTTCTATGCAAGTCCTCGGAGCTGACTGGTTTGCAGTGCATAGAACAGTTTCTGATGGTTCGTTGTTCTACACAAGTCCTGGGAGGTGACTGGTTTGCAGCATATATCAAGTCTCGTCGATATGATCATTTTTTGAGTTTTCTCATAACTTCTGAGTGCTACCTTGAATTGGTTAAAAGTCATGGGTTTTTCGCTCTGTGGTTATCACGGTGGTTAAATGGCTTGAAATCACTTGGTAATCGCTTAAGGACCATGGAAATGTACGGACTGACGCTTATAACTTCACCAGACAATTTTAAAGAATTTGCAGACATTTCGGCTCTTATAATATAATCAGTAATGGTTTCAGCTTTCATACGTTTTAGAGAGGTCAGTTCAGTGTATAAAGAAATAATTTTCGGTTTTCCTTTCGATATATAATGCTCTCTCCACATGTTCAATGTTTTGCAGCCATCGTCCAGGGCTTCTCTCATTACCAGTGATAGATTTCGGTCATCTAAACACTGTAATAATTCCGCAAAGACAGCTGCGTTCTTTTCAATGAAGTCGGAGTCGTTTCTGTTTTCAGATTGTGTTTGAAGTACTTTGTGTAGCTTTTGGATTCGTAGATATCCTAGAAATTTAACTTGCCACAATTCGAATTTTGATTTGGATCCATCGAAATAAAGATGTACGCTGAGCGCATAACCTCTAGAAGTGTAAGCCATGTTTTGTTTCAGAACAGTTTCTCATGGTTCGTTGTTCTGCACATGTCTTGAGAGGTGAGCGGTTTGCAGTAGACAGAATAGTTTCCGATTGTGCGTTGTTCCACACAACTCCTGGCAGGTGACTGGTTTGAAGTAGGCAGAACAGCTTTCAAGTTGGAATGCAGAGAGCAAAAGGTTCTTCCCGTGTTGACACGGAAAAAACATATGCGAAATTGTTACAGAAAGGTTTAATATTTATGGAGCAATTCTGGTTTCTGATTGGTTGGTAGCAGGATGTGAATTTATTCGATTTGTCAGTTCCTAGCAGCATCGTTTATAAATAGAATCTTCCGACTGTGTGAGATCATACGCCATTATAGTAAAAAATATTGTAACACATTTAAACTCCTACATATCAACACAGTCAGAGAAGCAGGTAGCAGGAAGGGAATTCCAAAGTCTTTATTTTCATGGCAGGTGCTCGTCTGAGCTCCAATCTCTGGTCCCCCCTCGCCAATCTTTCACGAAAAACACCCGTCTAGCTGAATCCACTATGAAAAATTTCCCCCACTCTATATATGTGCCTAAATCAAAACGCGGATTCCATGAACAAAGCTTCTTTCTTAGAACTGCACGCCTGTGGAACTCTGTTCCGTCTGCCTGCTTCCCTCCGGACTACAACTTGGATGTCTTCAAGTCCAATGTTAACAAATACCTAATGAACCGCCCCCTTAATCAAACACTTCATCAAATCTCCACACTAACGTAATGTAATTGCAATAACCCTTATCCTTGAGTGGCTTCCGGACCTTGATAAGTGGTGATCAATGTGTAAAAAAAAAAAAGAAGTTCTTTGAGGGAAGAAACTATTCGAGCAGAAAGCTTTCTGGCATTTAAGGACCTCAGTAGTGAACAAGTGAGATTTTGTTGATAAGCGAGTTTGTCAGGTATATGTACGTCAAGGGGGCACAAGTGCCACGAGTTCATCAGAGCACATTCCATTGAAATATTTGTAAAACAGGCACAGAGATGGAACATTGCAGCGATGGGACAGTGGCTGGAGCTAAGTGGACAAAGTGGGACCTATTAGATTGAAAACTCTTTTTAGACCCTATCCAAGAGGGAGAGTCTAATGGTAGATGCCATCAACTCAGATGTGGCAACAATACTCCATGCATGGGCGAATAGTAGCTTTGTAGAGGTACAGGATACTCTCAGGTGTGAGTAGTTTTCTAGCTCAATAGAGGGAACCCACTTTCTTTGCAGCAGCCTTTGCAATGTCCTCTATGTATTTGTTCCAGTTTATATTGGCTGGAAATCTTAAGTTTGGAGGTAGAATTCTTTATCATGGATATCGGTGGTTGAAGAGGCGTCTTGTAATTGTTAAAGGACAGCAGCTTAGTTTTACTAAAATTAAATGTAACCATCCATTTGCGGCCCCATGCCACTATAGTCTGGAGATCATTTTCTAACGATTTTTTTTTTTTTTTACAATGTGGTCACCACTTATCACGGCCCGGATGCCACTCAGCGATAAGGGTTATTGTAAGTACATTACGTTAATGTGGATATTTTAGAGTGTCTACTTATGGGGGCGGTTCATCAGGAAATCAAGTTGTAGTCCGGAGGGAAGCAGGCAGACGGAACAGAGTTCCACAGGCGTGCAGTTCTAAGAAAGAAGCTTTGTTTATGGAATCTACGTTTTGGTTTTGGCACAGATAAAGAGTGTTGAAAATTACTGACAGTTGTTACAGCTAGACGGGTGTTTTTTGTAAAAGATTGGCGAGGGGGGACCAGAGATTGGAGCTCAGACGAGCATCTGCCATGGAAATAACGATAAAAAAAGATAGGCTTGCAACGTCTTTTCTGTGAGAGAGAGGTTGCAGGGAAGAGAAAAGGGCATCCCCCACTAAGTCACGAAGTCTATTTTGTACTCTGTCAAGGCAGGATAGGCTGTTTTTAGCAGCTCCTGCCCAGATATGGCAGCAGTATTCCATCCTTAGATGTACTTGGCTTTTATATAGATAGAGAATTGCATCAGTAGTGAGATATCTTGTAGAGCGGTAGAAGGATCCCACCATCTTTCCAGCGACCTTGGCAACAGACTTGATGTACGTGTTCCATTTCAGATCAGGAGTGAAGGTCAAACCCAGAAGCTTGTCAAAACATGGGTCTTCTCCTAGACGAGAGCCATCCATTTCAATTGATACCAGATTGGATCAGAGCGTTGATGATGTAAAGATAGGAGTTTGGTTTTAGATGCATTAAAGGTAACCAGCCACGTCTTCCTCCACTGAACCACTCGTTCGAGATCAGAGGAGAGAGAATCAGAGAGAGCTTTGTCATTTACCGCCTTTGATGTGTTGCTGTAGATGGTCGTGTCATCAGCATAGATGTCAACGAATGATTTAAGTATGTGTTTAGGGAGATCATTGATGTAGATCAGGAAGAGAGTTGGGCCCAGGATGGACCCTTAAGGGACTCCAGCATTAATACTGCAGGCCTCTGATTTTTGTCCATCAACCACTACTCTTATGAGCCTATCAGAGAGAAATGATTTAATGATAGAGAGAATATTTCCAGTCATACTGTAAGCTGGAGATCTTGTGAAGTAGGTCTTTATGCCATACCTTGTCGAAGGCCTTTGATATGTCAAGAGCAATTGCCATTGTCTTAGAATTATGTACATCCGTTCTTCCCTCATGCATGTTATAGATCGATGTATCATCAGCAAATATACCCATCTCGGACACAATATTTTCAGGGAAATTGTTTACGAATATCAGGAATAATGCCCGACGGGAATCAGAGCGTTGATGATGTAAAGATAGGAGCTTGGTTTTAGATGCATTAAAATTAACCAGCCACCTCCTCCCCCACTGTACCATGCGCTCAAGACCAGAGGAAAGAGAATCCATCCATGACAAATGACACCCTACCTGAGAATTCTTTCTTCAAACTCCTTGACCAAACATTTGCAAGTGAACATTGCACCGCACTAGAATAACAACCTTTGTAAAAAGGAGACATAACCGTTCCATACTTTCACCTAACGATTTAATAATAATAACAAAAAGAAAAAGAAAAGACACTTTTCTAACTGTTACGGACTTTCACCTAACAATTTAATGGAGAAAAGACACTTTTCCAACTGTTACGGACTTTCACCTAACAGTTGATTGAAAAAGATAAGATATCCCAGAATCTGTTAATTTGGAAGCCTTGTCCAAAACATAATTATTTTCATGTATTATTTCCTTTTGTTTAATTATGTTTTCTCCTTTTAACTATTTGTGTTGTTTTTGTTTCAGATTTTTTACCTAATTAATAAAGCGTTTTCAACGTAATAGTTGTTTTCGTTATGTTGATTTGAGTTTATCTGTCTGATCAACGCACGCTTTCTAAAAGTTGACTGCTAGACGGTATTGTAGGTACCTGAAAGCAAGATTCTGAGGAATAACTGCCGCGAGTTCCAGAACAGCCAGAAGACTACTCACACCTGAGAGTATCCCATACATCTACAAGGCAACTGACATCCATGATAAATAAGAAGCAGCCTAACATAAATGCAGGAGTGCCTCAAGGTTAGATTCTTAGACCACTATTATTCCTGATATTCGTAAACGACTTCCCTGATAATATTGTGTCCGAGATGGGTATATAAGGATCCAACTCTGAGGCATTCCTGCCCTAATGTTTTGCTACTTAGTGTTATTTGTCATGGATATCAGTGGCTGGAGAATGGTGGCCTTGTACAGGATACTCTCAGGCACGAGTAGACTTCTAGCCCAATAGAGGGAACCCACTTTCTTTGCAGCAGTTTTTGGAATATCCTTAATGCATTTGTTCCAGTTCATATTGGCTGGAAATGTTAAGCCGAAGAGTTTGAAGGTAGAATTCTCAGGTAGGGTGCTCTTTGTCATGGATATAGGCTGTTGGAGAGACGTCATGTAATTGTTAAAGGAGAGCAGCTTAGTTTTACTTGCATTAAATGTTACCATCCATTTGCGGACCCATTCCACTAGAGTCTGGAGGTCATTTTCTAACGATTCTGCCATTGTCTTAGATTTATGCACATCTGTTCTTCCCTCATGCATATTATAGAGCGTTTACGAATATCAGGAATAATAGTGGTCTAAGAATCTACTGATGCAATTCTCTATCTATATAAAAACCAAGTACGTCCAAGGATGGAGTACTACTGCCACATCTGGGCTGGAGCTGCTAAAAACAGCCTTGACAGAGTACAAAATAGACTTTGTGGCTTAGTGGGGGATGCCCTTTTCTCTTCTCTGCAACCTCTCTCCCACAGAAAAGACGTTGCGAGCTTGTCTTTGTTTTATCATTATTTTCATGGCAAATGCTCGTCCGAGCTCCAATCTCTGGTCCTCCCCTCGCCAATCTTTCACGATAAACACCCATCTAGCTGAAACCACTGTCAGTAATTGTCCCCACTCTTTATCTGTGCCAAAACCAAAACGTAGATTCCATAAACAAAGCTTCTTTCTTAGAAGTGCACGATTGTGGAACTCTCTTCCGTTTGCCTGTTTCCCACCTGACTACAACCTGGATGTCTTCAAGTCCAACATAAACAAATACCTGATAAACCGCCCCCTTAAGTAAGACACTTTATCAAATCTCCAATACTAACGATTACTACGATACTACCCCATTGATTACTGTACATGCAATAACCCTTATCCCCGAGTGGCTTCCAGGCCTTGCTAAGTGGTGACCTCCATGTAAAAAAAAAATGCCGGGTCTTGGAGAGGAGTCTTAAATTGTTAAAGGAGAGCAGCTGAGTCTTGGTCTTACTAATTTTTAAGTCCTATTTAAAAAAAATTACCAAATTAAATCTACCATAATGAATTTTAATTTATTTATAAACAAGTCAACCATTTTAATCTTTTGTTAATTATAAAAAAAAAAAAAAAAAAAAAGAATTATTTTGTGACCCTTCAACAATTTGAAAGATATTTGGAAGCATTTTGAACAGCATAGTTAAAAAGAAAAGAAAACGAAAAATAGAAAACGAAAAAGAAAAGGAGAAGAAGAAAAAAGGAAAGGGGAAAAAGAACAAGGAAAAAAAGATAGGAAAAAAGAAAAGGAAAAAAAATGGAGAGGAAAGCAAAACTGAAAGTACTATAACGCTCGTACAATACTAGGTAAGTAGAGAAAATTACTTACTTCAATAATTGGTAATCTTCTGAATCATAATTTGTCTTGAAAAAAAAAATGTTTATTTCAATTAATATAATATAAACAAAGATTCTGGTTAAGAAATGCTAACAAAACTATAGCAAAAATGAAATATGCAATTGAAATTAACAATTTTTAATTAGTGGCAAAAGTCCATATACAGCAAAACAATCACTTCACAAATCTGTAAACCTGTTGTTAAAAATCTATTCTCAATAAGCATCTTATTCTACATTTAAACATGTAATAACCACAAAAACCTAAGAAGGCATATCTACCACATCCTCTAACGTCTTCTGACAATTCTGTGGTTTTAATCCATCTATCTATCTATCTATCTATCTATCTATCTATCTATTTATATATATATCTATAAAAGTGAACGTATCTGTGTGTCTGTGTGTGTGTCTGTCTGTGTGTCTGTCTACATTTTCCTTCGCAATAACTCTGTCAAATTTTAGTCTACAAACTCGAAATTTGATATAAAGGGTACTGACATTTTGGGAAATCTTTGTGATTGGTTTTCGGTCAGAAATTTGGCTGTTAAAGGGTTAAAGTTCAACAACTTGACCTTTGAGAACTCTACCAAACCCCTCTGAAAATTTGGGTCTAAACAACGTGTTTTTTTTTTGTTTTTTTTTTAAAGGTTTTAAACTTCGGACTTTACAGGTAAATTTCTAAAAAAACACTACTTTTTTGTTTTAAATTTGAATATATTATTTATTGAGCTTTTCTCTTCAATTTGTGATATATAACACTTTGGTGAGTAAATTAATTATTTACTTTTTAATAGACATTTCAAAATGGGAGGCGTGAATTATTCGACCCCCTGTCTTTCCAAGCTTATAACTACTCAAGCCCTAATTTTGTTTTCAATTAAAGGAGCAAGGACCAAGGTTTCATTAAAAAAACAAAACAAAAGAAAAAACAAACAACGTGGTTTAAAAAAAAGGTTTTAAACTTCGAATTTTACAGGTAAATTTCTAAAAAACACTACTTTTTTTGTTTTAAATTTGAATATATTATTTATTGACCTTTTCTCTTCAATTTGGGATATATAAAACTTTGGTGAATAAATTAATTATTTACTTTTTAATAGACATTTGTAAAGGG
>NC_136527.1:139961625-139971625 GCF_053919585.1 Euprymna scolopes
ATATATATGAATATATATATATATTAATATAAATATATATGAATATACATATATATTCATATATATATATATTCATATATATACATACATATTCATATATATATATTCATATATATATATATGAATACATATATATATGAATACATATATATATGAATATATATAGATATATAGATATATATATATGAAAATATATATATGAATATACATATGAATATATATATAAATATATATATATATATGAATATATATATGTTACATGTATATATGAATATATATATACATGAATATATATATATGAATATATGTATATATGAATATATATATATACATGAATATATATATATGAATATATATATATGCATATATATATATATGAATATATATATATATATGAATATATATATATGAATATATATATATATCAATATATATACATATATGAATATATATATATGAATATATATATATATATGAATACATATATATGAATATATATATATATGGATATATATATATGAATATATATATATGAATATGTATCTATATATATATGAATTTATATATATATGAATATATATATATGAATATATATATATGAATATATATATGAATATATATATACATGAATATATATATTAATATGTATATATATATGAATATATATATGAATATGTATATATATGAATATATATATATATGAATATATATATATGAATATATATATATGAATATATACATATGAATATATATATGAATATATATATATACATGAATATATATATGAATATATGTATATATGAATATATATATATTTGAATATATATATATATATGACTATATATATATATGAATATAGATATATATTTGAATATATATATATATATATATATGAATATATATATATGGATATATATATATATATGAATATATATATATATATGAATATATATATATATGAATATATATATATGCATATATATATATATGAATATATATCTATATGAATATATATCTATATGAATATATATATATATATGAATATATATCTATATGAATATATATATATATATGAATATATATATATGAATATATATATATGAATATATATATATGAATATATATATATATATGAATATATATATAAATATATATATATAAATATATATATATATGAATATATATATATAAATATGAATGTATATATATATATGAATATATATATATATGAATATATATATATATATAAATATGAATATATATATATGAATATATATATATATTAATATATATATATATTCATATATATATATATATATGAATATATATATATGAATATATATATATATTCATATATATACATTCATATATATATTCTTATATATATAAAAATATATATATGTATTAATATATATATATATTCATATATATATTCATATATATATTCATATATATATATGAATATATATATATATATGAATATATATATATATGTATGAATATATATATATATATGAATATATATATATATATATATGAATATATATATATGAATATATATATATATGAATATATATATATATGAATATATATATATGAATATATATATATATTCATAACTATTATATGTGAATATATATATATGAATATATATATATATATATTCATATATATATGAATATATATATATGAATATATATATATATGAATATATGTATATTAATATAAATATATATGAATATACATATATATTCATATATATATATATATTCATATATATATATATTCCTATATATATATATTCACAGATATATATATATATATATTCATATATATATATTCATATATATATATTCATATATATATATATGAATGTATATATATATGAATATATATAGATATATGAATATATATATATGAATATATATATGAATATATATATGAATATATATATATAAATATATATATAAATATATATATATATATGAATATATGTATATATGAATATATATATACATGAATATATATATATATGAATATAAATATATATATGAATATATATATATATGAATATATATATATATAAATGAATATATATATATATATAATTATATATATCTATATATATATGAATATATATATAACAATATATGTATATGAACATATATATATGAATATATAATATATTAATATATATATATGAATATATATATATGAATATATATATACATGAATATATATATATGAATATATATATTTTAATATATAAATCTATATGAATATATATATATATGAATACATATATATATATATGAATATATATATATGAATATATATATATATATGAATATGTATATATATATGAATATAGATATATATATATGAATATATATATATATGAATATGTATATATCTGAATATATATATATGATTATATATATATATGAATATATATATATGTATGAATATATATATATATGAATATATATATAAATATATATATATATATATATGAATATATATATATGAATATATATATATAAATATATATATATGAATATATATATATGAATATATACATATATGAATATATATATATTAATATATATATATGACTATATATATATATTCATATATAATATATGTGAATATATATACATATATATGAATATATATATATATATATTCATATATATATGAATATATATATATGAATATATATATATATATATTAATATATATATATTAATATAAATATATACAAATATACATATATATTAATATATATATATATATTCATATATATATATTCATATATATATATTCATATATATATATATTCATATATATATATATATTCATATATATATATATGAATATATATATATATAAATATGAATATATATATATATGAATATATATAGATATATATATGAATATATATATATATGAATATATATATATATATATATGAATATATATATATATAAATGAATATATATATATATATTAATATATATATATATATGAATATATATATATCACTATATATATATGAATATATACATATATATATATGAATATATATATATATATTAATATATATATATGAATATATATATGAATATATATATACATGAATATATATATATATATGAATATATCTTTGAATATATAAATATATATGAATATATATATATGAATATATATATGAATATATATATATATGAATATGTATATATATATGAACATAGATATATATATATGAATATATATATATGAATATATATATATGAATAAATGTATATGAATATATATATATGAATATATATATATATGAAAATATATATATATGAATATATATATGAATATTTATATATGAATATATATATATATATGAATATATATATGACTATAAATATATATGAATATAGATATATATGAATATATATATATGAATATATATATATGAATATATATATATGAATATATATATATATGAATATATATATATATGTGAATATATATATATAAATATATATATATGAATATATATATATGAATATATATCTATATGAATATATATATATATGAATATATATATATATATGTGAATATATATATATGAATATATATATATATATATGAATATTTATATATGTATATACAAACTATATATATATGAACATATATATATACATATAAATATATATATATATGAATATATATATATGAATATATGTATATATATATATATGAATATATATATATGAATATATATATATATGAAAAAATATATATATAAATATGAATGTAAATATATATAAATATATATATATATATATATATGAATATATATATATATGAACCAATATATATATATGAATATATATATATATTACTATATAGATATGAATATATATATATGAATATATATATATGAATATATATATATATGAATATATATATATATGAATATTTATATATATGAATATATATATATTACTATATATATATGAATATACATATATATTCATATATATATTCATATATATATATTCATATATATATATTAATATATATATATTCATATATATATAATCATATATATATATTCATATATATATATTCATATATATATATATTCATATATATATATATATATATATATATATATGAATATATTTATTCATATATATATATAAATATATATGAATATATATATAAATATATATATGAATATATATATATGAATATATATGTATATGAATATATGTATATATGAATATATGTATATATGAATATATATATACATGAAAATATATATATGAATATATACATAAATATATATATATGGATATATATATGAATATATATATATATGAATATATATATGAATATATATATATATGAATATACATATATATGAATATATATATATGAATATATATATATGAATATATATATATATATGAATATATATATATATGAATACATATGTATATGAATATATATATATATGAATATATATATATATATATGAATATATATTCATGAATATATGTATATATAAATATATATCTATATATATATTAATATATATATATATGAATATATATATGAATATATATATATGAATATATGTATATATGAATATATATATATATATATATGAATATATATATATATGAATTTAATTATATGAATATATATATGAATATATATGAATATGTATATATATATGAATATATATATATATGAATATATATATATGAATATATATATATGAATATATATATATGAATATATATATATGAATATATATATATGAATATATATACATGAATATGTATATATATATATGAATATATATATATGAATATATATATATGAATATATATATATATATATATAAATATATATATATATATGAATATATATATTTGTATGAATATATATATATATGAATATATATATATATGAATATATATATATGAATATAGATATATATATATAAATATATATATATGAATATATGTATATATATATGAATATATATATATATGAATATATATATATATGCATAGCTATATATATGAATATATATATATATGAATATGTATATATGAATATATATATTCATATATATATATATATGAATATATATATAAATGAATATATATATATATATGAATATATATATATGAATATATATATATGAATATATATATATATATGAATATATATATGAATATATATATATATGAATATATATATGTGAATATATATATATATGAATATATATATATATGAATATATATACATATATGAATATATATATATATGAATATATATATATATGAATATATATATATATGAATATATATATACATGGATATATATATATATGAATATATATATATGAATATGTATCTATATATATATGAATATATATATATATGAATATATATATATGAATATATATATATGTGAATATATATATGAATATATATATACATGAATATATATATTAATATGTATATATATATGAATATATATATGAATATGTATATATATGAATATATATATATATGAATATATATATATGAATATATATATATGAATATATACATATGAATATATATATATGAATATATATATATACATGAATATAGATATGAATATATATATATGAATATATATATATATGAATATTTATATATATGACTATATATATATGAATATAGATATATATGTGAATATATATATATGAATATATATATATGAATATATATATATGAATATATATATATATATGAATATATATATATATGAATATATATATATATGAATATATATATATGTGAATATATATCTATATGAATATATATCCATATGAATATATACATATATGAATATATATCTATATGAATATATATATATATGAATATATATATATGAATATATATATATGAATATATATATATGAATATATATATATGAATATATATATATATATATGAATATATATATATGAATATATATATATGAATATATATATATATATGAATATATATATATATATATATGAATATATATATATAAAGATGTATATAACAATATATATATATATGAATATATATATATAAATATGAATGTATATATATATATTCATATATATATATGAATATATATATATATAAATATTAATATATATATATGAATATATATATATATTAATATATATATATTCATATATATATATGCATATATATATGAATATATATATATATTCATATATATACATTCATATATATATTCATATATATATGAATATATATATGTATGAATATATATATATATGAATATATATATATTCATATATATATTTATATATATATGAATATATATATATAAGAATATATATATATGTATGAATATATATATATGAATATATATATATATATGAATATATATATATATGAATATATATATAAAAATATATGTATATAAATATATATATATATATGAATATATATATATGAATATATATATATATGGCTATATATATGAATATATATATATATATATATATATTCATAACTATTATATGTGAATATATATATATGAATATATATATATATATTCATATATATATGAATATATATATATGAATATATATACATATGAATATATGTATATTAATATAAATATATATGAATATACATATATATTCATATATATATATATTCATATATATATATATATTCATATATATATATTCATATATATATATATATATTCATATATATATATATTCATATATATATATATTCATATATATGTATATTCATATATATATATTCATATATATATATATGAATATATATATATGAATATATATAGATATATGAATATATATATATGAATATATATATATGAATATATATATTAATATATATATATATATAAATATATATATATAAATATATATATATATGAATATATGTATATATCAATATATATATATATGAATATATATATATGAATATAAATATATATATGAATATATATATATGAATATATATATATATAAATGAATATATATATATATATAATTATATATATCTATATATATATATGAATATATATATATATCAATATATGTATATGAATATATATATATATATATGAATATATAATATATTAATATATATATATATGAATATATATATATGAATATATATATACATGAATATATATATATGAATATATATATTTGAATATATAAACCTATATGAATATATATATATATGAATATATATATATATATATGAATATATATATATTAATATATATATATTATATTTTGTGTACAGAAAGTTGTTAGTTGAGACAGGTCATTGGTACTTTCGGCTTCAAGCCCGATAATAAGGCCCGTTTAAGGTATTCTTATCAAGCTCTCTTCAGCCAATATTCGACTCAACTAACAACTTTCTGTACACAAAATATAAGTACGCTCTTGAAATTTGGATTTTCCTTTTAATTGAGCACTCTGCGTGAATTCTTTTTCCATAAAAAAAAAAAAAAAAAACTAATCATATGAATATATATATATATATGAATATGTATATATATAAGAATATAGGTATATATATATGAATATATATATATGTATATGTATATATCTGAATATATATATGAATATATATATATGAATATATATATGTATGAATATATATATATATATGAATATATATATATATATATATATGAATATATATATATGAATATATATATATATATAAATATATATATATGAGTATATATATACATGAATATGTATATATATATATATATATATGAATATATATATATGAATATATATATATGAATATATATATATATATTCATATATATTATATGTGAATATATATACATATATATTCATATATATATATATATGAATATATATATTCATATATATATATGAATATATATATATATATATATATGAATATATATATTAATATAAATATATATGAATATACATATATATTCATATATATATATATTCATATATATATATATTCATATATATACATATTCATATATATATATATTCATATATATATATATGAATATATATATATATGAATATATATATATATGAATATATATATATATGACTATATATAGATATATATGAATATATATATATATATATATGACTATATATATATGAATATATATATACAAATGAATATATATATATATATATATGAATATGTATATATCAATATATATATATGAATACATATATACATAAGTATGAATATATATATATATTAATATATATATATGAATATATATATATGAAGATATATATACATGAATATATATATATATATATGAATATATATCTTTGAATATATAAATATATATGAATATATATATATATATATATATGAATATATATATATGAATATATATATGAATATATATATATGAATATGTATATATATATGAATATAGATATATATATATGAATATATATATATGAATATATATATATCTGAATATATATATAAATATATATATATGAATATATATATATAAATATGTCTATATATATATGAATATGTCTATATATATGAATATATATATATGAATATATATATACATGAATATATATATATGAATATATATATATGAATAAATGTATATGAATATATATATATATGAATATATATATATATGAAAATATATATATATATGAATATATATATGATATATATATATATATATGAATATATATATATATGAATATATATATGAATATATATATATATATGAATATAGATATATATGAATATATATATATATATGAATATATATATATGAATATATATATATGAATATATATATATATGAATATATATATATATATATGAATATATATATATATATATATATGAATATATATATATATGAATATATAAATATATATATATGAATATATATATGAATATATATCTATATGAATATATATCTATATGAAGATATATATATGGGAATATATATACACTTGTGCCCGATATTATTCATACCCCTCGGATCTTTGAGATTTCTATATGAATATTGCTCAAACCAGAAGGTAGACAATATTAAAGGGATTTCAAACAATAAATCAAGCATAAACATTTAATTTAAACTCAACAAATAGATAAATTATGCAAGTTTGAAACATTATACAAAGAAAAACAATAATGGCACTAGTTCAAAATTATTCATACCTCTCTTACTAATAGTCAATAGCATGCCCTTTATTCTTAATAACTGCCTGTAACCGTTTTGGATATTTATCAACAAGGTTTTTACAAGCATCAACACTGATTTTTGACCATTCTTCAATGCAGTAGTTCTCCAAATCCCTCAAATTTCTAGGTTTCCGCTTTTTAACCTCAGTTTTCAATATGTGACAGAGGTTTTCGATAGGGTTCAGGTCGGGACTCTGGCTAGGCCATTCCAAAACATTAATTTGATTATCCTCAAACCATTTCTTGACTATTTTGGCAGTATGTTTTGGATCATTATCCTGTTGAAGGACCCAGTTTGGTCCTAAATGGAGCTTCTCCGCATCCTGTCTAATGTTTTTCTGAAGTATCTCCAAATATTGCTCCCTTCTTCATGGTTCCATCTATCTTGACCAAACTACCTGGACCACTAGCCGAAAAGGAGCCCCAAAACATTAGACTACCACCACCATGTTTCACCGTGGGTATGGTGTTCTTGGGGTTGTAAGCTTCTCCTTTCTTCCTCCAAACGTAAGAAGCATCCATATGGCCAAACAATTCAATTTTTGTTTCGTCAGTCCACAAAATACTTGAGAAAACGGACTCTGGAGAATTCACATGGGTCCTAGCAAACTTTAGACGTGCTGCAAGGTGTTTTCCGGTGTGCAATGGAGTCCTTATTGGTCTTCTTCCTTTCAGACCAT
>NC_136527.1:139976625-140029125 GCF_053919585.1 Euprymna scolopes
TTAGATAAAATCCAAAAAAGAGTTGTCAATCTAATCAGTCCAATTTTATCGACTAAGCTCCAGCCCCTGTCCCATCGCCGCAATGTTGCATCACTGTGCCTGTTTTACAAATATTTCAATGGAAGGATGATGAACTCGTTGCACTTATGCCCCTTCGACGTACATATCCCTAACAAACCCGTTTAGCAACAAAATCTCACCCCTTCACTGTTGAGATCCCTAAATGTTAGAAAGCTTTCTACTCTAATAGTTTTTCTCTCAAACAGTTGACTTTGGAATTCCTTTCCTGCTACCTGCTTTCCTGACTTACTGATATGACGTAAGACGTGTCCATTAACCCTCCATTGTCGTAGGGGACACATTATTTCAGTCAATGTCTTGGCAAGGCTCTCCAGGCTGATGAGCAGAAGTTTAACTGTTAAAACAACTGATAAGCAGAAGTTGAAATGTAATGTAAACCAACATCTTGTAAATCTATTCTTGAGCATGGCCCCAAATAGTAGCTCTTTACGTTCAAGTGGTGATATGCGTAGAGGATATTTACATGTTCAAAACTTCGATCTCAAAAGTGAGACAACAAATACCGAGTTACAGTATATACAAAGAATAAAATTATTTAATTATTAGAAAAAAAAAAACAGGAGAACGTGTGTGTGGCGTATAAGCATGCAATATCTTGAAATGTTCGTTTTGTGTAACTACGTGTGAACAGGTAAAGTTCTGAGGAGTTCACTAATGTTGTAGGTGTTTATTGTTTTATGACCAGTGACGTAGCATCGTGTGTTTGGGTTATAAGCTTGCAAACAGTTCATTAATGTTGTAGACGTTTATTGTTCATGACAAAGTCAAGTCATCTTACCTCGAGTAGAGTCTGAATGTAGAAAAAAAAACAGGAGAACGTATGTGCGGCGTATAAGCATGTAATATCTTGAAATGTTCGTTATGTGTAACTACGTGTGAACACGTAAAGTTCTGAGGAGTTCACTAATGTTGTAGGTGTTTATTGTTTTATGACAAAGTCAAGTAATCTTACCTCGAGTACAGTCTGAAGGTTTGCGCTTCGATTTTTTACTTTGAAACGAAATTATCGCCTGCCAAGTGATAGGAATGTACGTCTGATCAAGAGAGAGAGAGAGAGAGAGAGAGAGAGAGAGAGAGAGAGAGAGAGAGAGAGCGAGAGAGAGAGCGAGAGAGAGAGAGAGAACAGAGGTAGAAAGAAGAATGCGAAATATGTTTGTCATAATTCAAATATGTATGCGTAACTTTTCTTTGGTCCCCCAACAAATAGAGGGTAAACGTAAATTCACCCGTGTCCGTTCGTCCGTTCGTCTGTCGGAACTTATCTCAATGACTACTAATTGTGAAATTTTGCACAAACATTAAACATGGTATGAGTAAAAAAAAGCAAATATCGAGTTACAGTATATACAAAGAATACATTTATTTATTTATTTATTTTTATTACATTTTCACCCCAAACAAGGCACATTGCCACTGTGGTGTAGGGGGGCAACTATCAGGGGCAGCAACTACTGGGGCACTATGTTGGGATTTGGGCAGCAAGATGTCGGTTCACATTACACGTGAACTTCTGCATGTCAGTACAGTAAGGGAAGCAGGGACCTGGAATGGAATTCCAGAGTTTAGCGGTTCTGGGGAAGAAACTACTGGAGTAGAAAGATCTTTTACATCTAGGGATCTCTACAGTGTGGGGGTGGGATTTAGCAGCCTGTCGGGTTTGACGAGGGTGTTCACGTTGTGGGGGCACAAGTGCTTGCAGTTTGTGATAGCATTCACCATTAAAATACTTGTAGTTCTGAGGAAGAAACTACTGTAGTAGAAAGATCTTTTGCATCTAGGGATCTCTACAGTGTGGGGGTGGAATTTAGCTGCCTGTCGGATTTGTCGAGGGTGTCTACGTCGTGGGGGCACAAGTGTCTGCAGTTCGTCAGAGCATTCACCATTAAAATACTTGTAGAACAGGCAGAGGGATGCAACGTTTCGTCGATGGGACAGAGGCTGAAGCTTAGATACCAGTTCAGAGCCTATCCGATTGGCGACTCTCTTTTGAACCTTGTCTAGGAGCGAGAGACTAGCAGCAGATGCACCAGGCCAAATATGACAGCAATACTCCATACATGGGCGAATGGTGGCCTTATAGAGGTACAGGATACTTTCAGGGGTCAGTAGTTTTCTAGCATGGTAGAGAGAGCCTACCTTTTTCGCAGCGGCCCTGGCAATGTTTTCAATATAATTGTTCCAACTCATGTTTCCTGTGAACGTTAGGCCAAGCAGTTTGAAAGATGTACTCTCAATGAAAAACCAAGACACGGAATAATAAAATAATGTTAAAAATACACATTGTTGGTGACTACTCCCTTATTTACATATATATATATATATATATATATATATATATATATATATATGTGTGTGTGTGTGTGTGTGTGTGTGTGTGTGTGTGTGTGTGTATGTGTTAATTATTCATATATATCTATCTATATATATATATATATTATATCATCAGATATAAAATGGAGTCACTAGCCATTGCTATTGGTGGCAGAGAAGGTTTCTTGTAATTATTGAAGGAAACCAGAATAAGAATTAAGAATAATGTAGGGGGAAAAAAAAAAAACAGAACGTATGTGCGGGTTATTAGCATGCAATATCTTGAAATGTTCGTTATGTGTAACTACGTGTGAAGAGAAAAGTTCTGATGAGTTCATTAATGCTGTAGACATTTATTGTTTATGACAAAGTCATCTTACCTCGAGTACAGTCTGAAAGTTTGCTTTTCGATTTTTTTTTTACCTTAAAACGAAATTATCGCCTGCCGAGGCGATAGGAATGTACGCTTGATAGTGCAATAATTTTTATTACTAATGGGAGTATGATCCCTCACAGCTGGGAGATTCTATTTATAAACACTGCTGCTAGGAACTGACGAATAAAATTAATTCACGTTCTGCTACCAAGCAATCAGAAAGCAGAGTTGCTCCATAAAAAGTAAACCGTTTTTAGCAACCTTGCACATGTTTTTTTCGTGTCAACATAGGAAGATTCTTCCGTTTCTTGGCTAAAAATTATAAAGTCCGGAACCTGTACGGAACAACTGTCTACCGAGAACTCGTCATCTCCAGGACTTGTACAGAACAACTAACCATCGGAAACTGTTCTGAAACAAAACATGGCTTCCAACTCAAGATCTGATAACATCAGAGATTCGAGTAAAAGACAGAGAGAAAGGAGGAGGGGGAGAGAGAGAAAGAGAGAGAGAAAGAGAGAGAGAGAAAGAGAAATAGAGAAAAAAGAGAAAAAGAAAAAGAGAAAGTGAGAGAGAAAGAAAGAGAGATAGAGAAAGAGAGAGAGAAAGAGAGAGAGAAAGAAAGAGAGAGAAACAGAGAGGAAGAGAGAGAGAGAGAAAGAGAGAGGAAGAGAGAGAGAAACAGAGAGAAAGAGAGAGAGAGGGAGAGAGAGAGAGAGAGGGAGAGAGAGAGGGAGAGGGAGCAGAAGTGGAAAGAAGAATGCAAAACAAGAAATAGAAATACAACCCGTCACACAAATCGAAAACTAAGACCAGAGTAAATAACCTTTGTGCCATTGATGAATGTTGTGTGTGTATGTGTGTGTGTGTGCGTGCGCGCGCGCAACATATGCCTTGTTAAGGGTAAACGTGAGTAAAAAAAAGTAATATAAATAGTTTTTATCCCTTAATAATATAATGAAACTTATATTTGTTTGAAAATATTCACGAGCAACAATGAGTTTCATTATATTATTAAGGAGGAGAGAAAAGATAAGAAAATCGATATCACCAATGAATACATTACAACTAATACTTGTTTCTTTTCGAATGCAAAGTTAAAGGAGTGAACGTGAGTAAAATGTATTACAAATATTTAATATCTTTTATTTTCGTTATATGTGTTTTCCCCAGACAATACCAGTGCGTGAGCCCTTTCTAGTCTCACACAAAAACACACATTCACACCTCAAGCTATATTACTTCTCATATACATACGTGCACACAAACATACGCGCCCACGTCCACACACGTACATATATTCACGTTCGCGTACATACACTCACATTCACGTGTATATACACACACGCTAATGTACACACATGTACTCACACACACGCACACGTACGCACACAAGGACGACGTCACTTCCTTTCAAAGGAAATCCACACATGCGCAAAAGACCAGCGGAAACACCTATAAAACAAAGAGACAAGCTGTTTCTAACCCTTTTATGCCCAGCTTTCAAGCTAGTCGGTCTACGGACCGACCGCGTACCTCATGCCATTTGCTACAATGTTTTCCCCAGACAACGCAGGATATCCTAGCAAGTTAATCATGAATGTTAATAAGAATACGTTAACATTTGATTGATTATAATTAAATCAATATTTAATTCAAGTTATAATAATTCAAGATGTAATCATTCACATAAGATCGTGATATTGATTGAAAAATTGTTTCAATTAATCATTTTAACAAAAGACAATTAATTACCAATCAACAACAACTGGCCGTGGCGATAGTTGATTTAAAAATGCAATAGTGACCATCGCGTTCCCCCGTTCGAATCCTGTCGGTTCAGCATCATAATAGAATATAGAATTCGATGAAAATTATTTTTATTATGAATGTTTTTATTACTTGTCAACCCTCGAGGAAGTAAGATAAAAGGGAGGTAATTTTCCGTTTCGATTTAACCCAGATGGAGGCAATTTTTCGCCTGCTAAAGTGATTAATTTTTTTTTAATAATTTAATAATATTCAGGTAATTTCAACTACATAATTTGGAAGCTACCATTTTAACTTATTAGAATTGACAAAAAAAATTAGTTGAAACCATTGTTTTTATCTGAAAACTCCATTTATCGACTTTAAAATCTCGTCCCAATAGTGTAGAAGCACCGAATACATTAACACGTGATTGATTACATAATTATGTGAACAATTTTTTAATGCGGGGTATCAATTCTCAGGCAACGTCGATTTTCTCATCTTAACTCTCCTACTTAATAATATAATGAAACTTATATTTATTTGAACACATTCAGGAGAAACAATGAGTTTCATTATACTATTAAGGAGGAGAGAAAAGATAAGAAAATCGATATCACCAATGAATACATAAAAACTAATACTTGTTTCTCTTCGAGTGCAAAGTTAAAGGAGTGGACGTGAGTAAAATGTATTACAAATACTGTTTAATATCTTTTATTTTCGTGATATTTTTTCCCGGACAACGCTGGATATCCTAACTAGTCCATCATGAATGTTAATAAGAATACGTTAACATCTAACAAAGGACTTGATAGAGTTCAAAATAGACTTCGTAGCCTCGTAGGAGATGTCCTTTTCTCCTCCTTGCAACCTCTATCTCACAGAAGAGATGTTGCGAGTTTGTCTCTGATGTATCGTTATTTTCATGGAAAGTGTTCGACTGAGCTTCAATCTATGGTCCCCCTCTCGCCAAACTTTCACAAAAAACACTCGTCTAGCTGAAAACACTATCAATAATTCCCGCCACTCTTGATCTGTGCCTAAACCTAAACGTAGATTCCATGAACAAAGCTTTTTTATTAGAACTGCACGCCTGTGGAATTGTCTTCCGTTTTCCTGCTTTCCGGCTGACTACAATATGGTTGTGTTCAAGTCTTAAGTAAATAAGTTCTTGATGAGCCGTTCTATATAAGTTATCAAATTTACCAAATTTACATCATAATAGAATATAGAATTCATTGAAAATTATTTTTATTATGAATGTTCTTATTATTGCCATCACTCGATATAACACAAAAAAAAGGAGGTATATAGAAACACGAAAACATTCAGTGATGGGCTGCACGAATGTGGCTTTTAAGTCCTACTAAACTCCGGCATTCCTTAACACACATTGTACAGACATGTGCACCACTAACAGCACGTTCTTGCTGTTCTTTTCTATGCAGAATCAAATTCCGTTTCAAACCGCTTGTCGTTTTGTACATTCGCCAGCAGTTGACACAGGCTAACTTTGTCAACTCAAGACTGCTTTGTGGACCGCTGGCGCTGCGCCGATGTGTGGACTAGTGACTCATCAGCCCAGCTCTGCTAAGACATCTTCTTCCGCATACTTTACACTACAGACCAATTTGGCCCCTCCTCCCATCCACAGCTTCCTTCACTCTTCCCTTCCGGATATCGCGCTTTAGCTGCTCATACTGGGTTCGATCCGCCTCAAACTTGCCTACACTTCCCCGCAAATAAGAGACGTGTTTAAAGTGTTTTATTTGATTTTCAAATTTCACTCAACGCCTTTAATGGATAAACCGACCCAGACTTTCAAATCACGCGACCACACGTAATTATCCGGCTACAGAAAAAAAAAAAACACAGCTAACATCAAGTGGACTTAACTTAAAATTCTTCCATTCAACATCATGACGAAGAATAAGAGAATATATATATATATATATATATATATATATATATATATATATATATATATATATATATATATATATATATATATACTCGGGTTTATTTTATATTCAAAAGTAATGGACTAATGAACTCAACGAGGTTGTTAGATAGTGCCCAATAAAAAGAGCTGATAATACTTGTTTATTGTTATATAAACATGCTCAAATCCGCTGCTACAAATAGCCGCTTGTTTCAATCAAACAACAGATATCATCAGGCAGCGACTTGACTATTCAAAAGTTCAATGAATAACGTTATTCATTGAATTTTTGAATAGTCAAGTCGCTGCCTGATGATATCTGTTGTTTGATTGAAACAAGTGGCTATTTGTCGCAGCAGGATTTGAACATATTTATATAACAATAAACAAGTATATATATATATATATATATATATATATATATATATATATATATATATACAGATTGAAAAAGGAGTGTATATCTCCGAAATATATCTCTCTCTTTAAAAATAAACATTCGTTTATTTTATAAAGGTAAAAGAATCGCGTTGTTATTTGGCTTTAAAGTGTTAAATGTAACACGTCTCTTATTTGATTTATATATTTTATATGTGTGTGTGTGTGTTTATATATACATGTATATATATATATATATATATGTGTGTGTGTGTGTGTGTGTGTGTCTGTGCGTATGTGTGTGTGTGTTTACATACATATATACATTTAAACAGACGGGTGAGATTTATATTATAGGTCATATATTTTTGCATTATCGTAAACACTTGTTTATATTTGAGGTTCACATAATGGCCGCTAGATGTCGTTTCTTTTTCGAAGAACAGGAGAGGGTCACTCGTCTCTGTTGTTAGTGTGTCACTGTCCTACAGAAGTGCCTTCAAAGCTATGTCCCCATTTTTGCTCGTACCTATCTAAATATTAAGATTGGACTTTCGGGTGCGTTTTTATTTCATCGTTTTTAATCATCCCGTATTCGTCTACAAACACAAAATAAATGCGTGTTCGATTTTTGTAATATAAAAATCTACAGAAGAGCTTGTTGAAATATTTACATCACACGAAAATTTATTTATCTTTTAAATGTTGTTTTCATCTAAGTGTTACCATATTAGAAATTGTGGCACTTCTACACTATTGGGACGAAAAGTTTTTACTCATATCATGTTTAAGGTTTGTGAAAATTTCAAAAAATTCCAAGGCGTAGTTATTGAAAAAAGTGAGGACAGACGAACGGACGAACGGACAATTGTGAATTCACAGGCCCTCCTTCCTTTTGTCGGGAAACCAAAAAGAAAAGGATTAAAAATAAATACGTGGAAAGCAGTTTAGTCGTCGAAAGGGAAGAAGAAGAAATAATGGCGGCCATTTTGATTGGTTGACAAAATAAAAGTGGGTGGAGCATAAGAAAAGTAGGTGGATCATGAGAAAAGTGGGTGGAGCAAAAAAAAAACAAAAAAAAACGTAATTTCTTTTTCTCTTTTTTCTCTTTTAAACGCCCCGCCCCTCCACGAAAATATAAAAGAAAGTTTTATTTTGAACAGAGAAAAGCGTCGTCGTTGAATTGATTCTCCGGACACAAGTCAAGAATTCTGATCAGATCAACCAATTCAATCAAGATGATTAAATTCAGAAGTAAGTCTATAGTTGTTCAATTTTACAATAGTGGCGCATACAAAGTGCCTCCAGTAAGTTTCCAGACCTTTTCCTGTGTGCACCTTTATTCATAGTATAAGCACGGCCAAAACGAAAGGAGGGAGTATTTTTTGGCGGAGTCTTTCTTCAAAAATCTACCAAAAATCAAATATTAGGTTGCTGCAGAAGTTCCCGGCGTTTTTTTTTTTTTTTTTTTTTTTTTTTTTTTTTTAAATCAAAGAATTTTAACAGCAAAAATAAGATCGTGTGCGACCAAAGCTCCAAGTTTTTTGTCGGAATCCCATCACCTTTCTTTACAGGTCATTTATATTTATTTTTGCTGCATATCTATAAAAGGGCCGAAAAAATTTTTACAAGAAAAATCTGAAAAAATCTTTATAATGTCCATGCTTGTCACTGCATGAAGATGTTATATTCCAAAAATCACGTAAATCGATCAAGTAGTTTTTTTTTTTATTTAAGAAAATCAAATATTATCGAAGATTTGCTACACGCCATCTTTTTTTAGAGGTAACGACACTGACGACACCTGGCGGAAATACGGGATCGACAAGGGCAGACCATCGACATTTTTTCTTAAATGTCGAAAACACTTTTCTTTTTATAATACAAATAAAAAATAATAATAGTCCCCGCAATTATTTGGTCGATAATGCGCTCTTCAAGTTCAAGTTCGTCCCTGAATTTGCATTTCTGTGCCTGCAGCTTGCACCTCATGAGATAATCATCGTTATTGTCTGTATCAGTCTGCGAGAACGTCTGCAAGCAGAAACGTGCAATTCTAAAATTGATTTGAGGCGCTATTTGCGCGAGGAATTTTTTTTTTCCCCAAATCACCGGTGAGTTGCGCTTATTTGCGAATGACCAGGAGTTAAATCTTCTTAACCTAAGGCAGTCTTGCGTTGTTTCAAACGTATTTAATATGTATTTAATTTTATTCAAATTCAACCAACGTTTCTAAACACATACACACGCACACACACACACATATGTATCTTTTTAGAACACACACATATATATCTTTTAAGAACACAAACCCTAACGAAAATTTTGCGTGACCAACTTACCGTTTCGACACTTAAAAAAAACTACCGTGAAAACACCAAACAGACTTCTACTTATTGATTTTATGCTCCAACAATAACAAGGCAAAAAAAAAAGAAGACATACCGAAGATGATGTTAACCTTCGAAATATATTTATGAATTTCAATATAAATTTCAAACCAAATAAATATCTGTTTATTTTGTAATAATGCGTTGTTTCGGCTTCAAACGTATCTAATACGTATTTCATTTTATTCAAATTCAACCAACGCTTCTATAAAAGGAACACAAACGCTAATATAACTCACATTGTTGCTTAAGAATTTGAAGCATTCCTCTAAATGATTATTATCCCAGCATATGTGTGGTTCCATTGTCCCATTAGACATTTTTTTAAACAATGTAACAGAATGAAAAGATATTAAACAAAAACAACTCACAATTTTACGAATTAAGAATTCAATATGGCGTTCTTGGAGACGCAACGTACGGCATTTTTTTTTTTTTTACAAGGTGGTCACCACTTATCAAGGCCCGGAAGGCACTCAGGGATAAGGGTTATTGTAAGTACAGTACGTTAGTGTGGATATTTTAGAGTGTCTACTTATGGGGGCGGTTCATCAGGAATTTGTTTATGTTGGACTTGAAGACATTCAAGTTGTAGTCAGGAGGGAAGCAGGCAGACGGAACAAAGTTCCACAGGCGTGCAGTTCTAAGAAAGAAGCTTTGTTCATGGAATCTACGTTTTGATTTAGGCATAGATAAAGAGTGGGGAAAGTTTTTGACAGTGGATTCAGCTAGAAGGGTGTTCTTTGTAAAAGATTGGCGAGGAGGGGGGGCCAGAGATTGGAGTTCAGACGAGCACCTGCCATAGAAATAACGATAAAACAAAGATAGGCTTGCAACGTCTCTTCTGTGGGAAAGAGGTTGCAGGGAAGAAAAAAGGGCATCCCCCACTAAGCTTTTATATCTAAACGCACACACATATATATATCTTTTTAGAACACAAACCCTAACGAAAATTTTGCGTGACCAACGTACCGTTTCGACACTTAAAAAAAACTACCGTGAAAACACCAAACAGACTTCCGCTTGTTGATTTTATGCTCCAACAACAACAAGGCAAAAAAAAAGACATACCGAAGATGATGTTAACCTTCGAAATATATTTATGAATTTCAATATAAATTTCAAACCAAATAAATATCTGTTTATTTTGTAATAATGCCTTGTTTCGGCTTCAAAGGTATCTAATACGTATTTCATTTTATTCAAATTCAACCAACGCTTCTAGACATTTTTTAAATAATGTAAGGAAATGAAAAGATATTAACGAAAAACAACTCACAATTTTACGAATTACGAATTCAATATGGCGTTCTTGGAGACGCAACGTATGGCGGTTACCATAAATTTTAACGACGTTTGAAAAAGGGTCACCATTTCGGTCGGTCCCCTTTTTGGGGCACCTCTGACATTAGAGAGAGAACAAGAGTGCTGAAAAAGAACGGTTGTGGAAAAGAAAACATCGATTATAATTAAGTGCGACGAGACTTTAGGATTGGTGATGTTTTGTAAAGGTTTCTAAGATATAGGGGTACAAAGAGGATGGTACATTTTCTTTGATAAATGTCTTTACCCTGGAAAACTGGTCTGTCGCGTGTTGATGCTTCTGTCGTTTCCGCATGTGTGAGACAAAGTTCTTCTTTGTATCTCCCTCCAGGACAGTCCTCTATTCCGATTGGCTGAAACCTCTGGTGACGTTGAGAGAAGAAAGGAAGGGGAAAGTAGAAGAGTAGGGAGAAAGAGAGAAATAAGGGAAGCATAACGTAGCAGCATCATAGTAGTAGTTCACTACAAACGCACGTTGTTTCTCGTTATACCTTACTGGATAACAAGAAATAACGTGCGTTTGGACTGTCCTAATCAAGACATTAAAAAATGAAAATATCGAAAAAAAGTGTATATAGTACACATCTGTTATGGAATGAAGTTCCCCGAAAGAAATTCACTTAATTTCATCAAGTATTTTTTTTTTTACAGCGAAAAAGCAATTTGCTATGATATCGAGCAAAAGGTTCGATTTTTATGAAGAAAAGCTAGTATTAAAGATGTGTACAATAGAAACTTTTTTCCGATATTTTCATTTTTTAATGTCTTGATTAAACTGTACAAGTACCTTTTTGTGTCTGTGTGTGCTTTATAGCTTCCGCCATGTTGCATTATTCCGTTGTATTTGTATATTTTTTTTATTTTTAACTCATTTTCCCAACCTTACAGTATTCAACAGAAAGTAGGGCGCCATTTTGAATTTTCCAACAAATCGGTATACACCGTTTTTCGAGCTGAATAAACACTTATCATTAAATAAAAACACTAACACATTATCAAGTTAGGTAGAAAAGTAACTTATCTTGCCTTTGATAATATTTATTTGTTATATATTTGCTTTTAACAACTTTTTCGAATCTATGTTTATAGTAATACAAACTCCATTTTTTTAAAGGAAATGAAAAAATATTAAACAAAAACAACTCACAGTTTTACGAGTAAGAATTCAATATGGCGTTCTTGGAGACGCAACGCACGTAGTTTCTCGTTGTCCGGTAAGAAGGCTTAATTATTGTTAGGCTGTCCTCAATGTTCTCCGTTTTTTTTGGTTGTTTTTTTAGTTTCACGGTAATGTTTCATGCTTGGGTTTTATATCTGCCGCCATGTTGAATTAATCTGTTGTATTTGTTAGGATATCAAGGACAGATAAAGACGAGACGTTTTTAGCGCGCAAGAAACCATTTTTATTATATCCAAGGGACGTAACTCGTACAGTTAAAAATACAAAACAAGATGAGATAATCCATATATATTGACAATATATACATATATTTTTTTAATGAGTTTTGGTTTCGGTTTCGATTCAAGTTGATACACCAAAGTCATATGGATGTATATATTTTTTTGAAATCGCAGCTTTATAATATATAAGCATCGATAGAAAATTGACTCCATCCGTCTCTCTCTTTCTTTATATATATATATATATATATATATATATATATATATATATATATATATATATATATATATATATATATATATATACAGGGTGGCCCGAAAAGTCCCAGGACACTATACATGTATTTTTAATAAAACACAGTATTTTTTAATGAAACACACAGAAAACATATATATTCAACAAAAAAAAAAAAAGAGAACTTTATTAGAAACAAAGCAGAAAACACCTAGAGTAATTTAGTGGTCTAAGGGATCAGTATGTTGGCCCTCGTTGTTCTTGCACAATTCCATTCGCCTCCAGGTTCTTTGTGCCATTTTTTTTAGAGAATTCCTTGATACGCTAGCAAAAGCTGCAATAATCGCATGCTTTAGCTGATCAATGGTTTCGTATCTAATACCAGAAACTTGACCTTTAATTAAACCCCATAATGAGTTGTCTGGAGTGGTCAAGTCGTGTCCTGGGACTTTTTGGCCACCCTGTATATATATATATATATATATATATATATATATATATATATATATATATATATATACATATATATATATATATATACATATATATATATATATATATATATATTTAGCAAAAATGGTAATTAGTAAAAGCCTGAATAAAGTGCTCAATATTATTTTTATTACCGTTTTATCTGCTTGGTTACACATGTTTCGGTTACCGAAGTATATCGACGATCCAGTAACTCCATAAAACATTAAAGAAAATAAAAATAAAGAAGAAGAATCTTCTCCATTTTTATTTTTCTTCTTTTGTTTTTCTTTTCTTCTTTCTTCGTCTTTTTTCTTCGTTTTCTTCTTTTTTGTTGTTGTTGTTGTTGTTATTCTTTTCACTTTGTTTTCTTTTTTCTTCATTTTCTTTTTTGTTCTGTTGTTCTTCTTCGTCTTGTTTTATTTATTTTCTTTTTCTTTATTATCTTTTTGTTTATTTTCTTTTTCTTTGTTCTTCTTTGTTCTTTTTCGCCTTTCTTTCTTTCTTTCTTTCTTCTTTCGTCGTTTTTGTTGTTCTTCTTGTTGTATCATGGCTTTTTCTGAATTCTTTTTGTTGAGTTCTATAACCATATTTGAAATTTTTTTTATCTTTTTCTTTTTTCGTCTTTCTTTTTTCTTTTTTTTTCGGCTTCTTTTTCTTTATTATCTTCTTTTTTTTCTTCTTTTTTGTTGTTCTTCTTTCCTCGTCTTTTTTTTCTTTTTTTTTGTTCTTTTTCTTCTTTTTCGTCTTCTTTTTTCTTTATTTTCTTCTCGTGTTTCTTCTTTTTTGTTTTTTTTGTTTGTTGTTGTTCTTCTTTTTCTTATTCTTCTTGTTGTATCATGGCATTTTATTGCAAACATCAACGATCATATTTCCCCAGTCCTATCTGAATTCTGTCTTTTTTGTTGAGTTCTATAACCATATTTGAAACCCTTAATCTTTTCTTATCTTTCAATTCTATTCTTTCTCTCTCCTGAACTGTTACTAGAACCTTTAAGGTTCGCCAAAAGGGGACATTTTTTGACAGTCAAAATACAGTCTTTTATACGGTTAAAAAGTGAACTTCAGACTTTATTATTATTTTTTCTTCCTCCCCTTTCAATTTATTTTTCCCTTTTTAAATAAAAAGTTTATAATTTTTTCAAGTGATTTTGACTTTCTCTTCTTTCTCCTTGTCTTACTTGTAAATGGTTTTATGCAATTGGGTTTTACAGGTTCTAGTAGTTTAATACGTCTAATTTGGCTGATATTACATTCGGACAAAACAGAGTTATCAACTTTTGCGTCTTTCTTAGTCTATTCCTAGCTTTTAATTCTATTCTTTCTCTTTTCTGAACTGTTACGAGAACCTTTAAGGTTTTCCAAAATGTGCACATTTTTTGGCAGTCAAAATACAGTCAGTCGGTTAAAGAGTGAACTTGTTGTTCATCTTCTTCGTTTTTCTTTTTTCTTCTTTTTTTGCTGTTCTTAGTCTTCTTTTTCCTCTTCTATTTCTTTGTCTTTTTTTTGTTATTTTCTTTCTTTCTCTTTTTTTGTTCTTTTTCTTCTTTTTTGCTCTTTTTTCTCTTTGTTTGTCTTTTTTGTTCTTTTTCGTCTTTTTTCTTCCTTTTTTTTTCTTCCATTTTTTTCTTTATTTGTCGTTTTTGTTATTTTTCTTTTTCTTCTTTTTTCTTCTATTGTTGTTCTTCGTCTTCTTTTCCTTTTTGTTTTATTTTGTTGTTCTTCTTTTTCTCCGTCATTTTATTCCTCTTTTTTGTTTTTGTTTGTTTTTTGTTCTTGTTTGTTCCTCCTTTTCTTCTTCTTTGTTTAAAAGAAAAATATTTTAAGCTGTCGAAGCTACATCAGGTCAAGTAAAGCCGACAAATATGAGTAAAATAAGTTGGAGAAGATTCAGATTTATTTGATGAAAAGAAAATCCAACGAGATATTTTTGTTTATTTTTATGCTATCTCAAGCGGAAATGACAATTCTTCTCTTTCTAAAAAAATTCGGTATAAAAAATTATTCTTGCTTCTTAATAAAACTATTCTTACCTCAAAGTCAGTTTTGCCTCTTCCTTAATCTTTTCTTACCTTTAATTCTATTCTTTCTCTCTTCTGAACTGTTACGAGAACTTTTTAGTGAACTTCAGACGTTATTATTATTTTTATCCTCCCCTTTCAATTTATTTTTCCCTTTTTAAATAAAAGTTTACAATTTCTCCTTGTCTTACTTGTAAATGGTTTTATGCAATTGGGTTTTACAGGTTCTAGTATTTTAATACGTCTGTTACTAAGTGAAATTCGGACGAAACAATCATTTTGGAGTTATCGACTTCATTTTTTATTTTTTCAGCCCTCAATTGTTGCATTTGTCTGCTGTTTGCTGCTTTCATTTTGCTAGAGAATGGGATCGCTTCGCCAACGATCGACAAGAACCGAACTGAACGCGCCGCTGCAAGTCAGATATCCTTGACTACAAAGGTAAGCATATCAACATTCGGTACTCGTACAGTTTAATCAAGACATAAAAAAATAACATATCGAAAAAGGTTATATTGTACGTATCCGTTATGGATTGAAGATCCTCGAAATAAATTTTTCGCTTAATTTGATTGAGTAATTTTTTTGTTACACCTGGACGACTGCCACCGACCTCCTCTGCAACAAAGTATCATGCCCTTAATAAATCACCTCCTGGATTTGGTCACTCACGGGGAAAGGAACAACAATGCAATTTGTCATAAATATTCCTCTTTTTCTTGGGCATAATTTTATCTTTGTAAAAATGGGGAATAACACAGTTTCTGATGACGAATATTGTGACTACTACAAAGCTTGATATATCAATAGGCTCTTTAGATGTCGCACACATAAATTTAAATAAACAATATTTGTGACAATATATTATTTACAGATCAAAAGAATTATAAATTCATACTGTGACTTAACCTCCCAAAACACTGGATAATGCCGGGAAGATATGATTGTTTATTGTTAAGTATTATTGCATGCCCGGGCAACGGGAACCAACCCTGCTGAAAGGAAGAGTTAAGTTATAACGTTTACTATTTTTATGAAACCGACATATAAATCTGATTGCTCTGTGAAAGTGACAATTTGATGTCATTTTGAGAGACATAACGAAATATAATTTCATTTCCGGTGCCAGCGAACCCTGACTGAAGTTAACCTCTAGATCATGAGAAAACAGGCCTGAGAGAGGTTTTGCAGATTCACACACACACACACACACACACACACACACACACACACACACACACACACACACACACACACACACACACACACATACGGGGATTCCCTGGAGGTGATGTTACTGGTGGCGATTGGTTCAGATGCTTAACCCGACTTAACCGTCACCTTACTATAAAAACGCCCCCACACAAAAATCTGCAGCTGAAGCTGAGATTCGAGAGAAATCAAATACAATCGAAGGGTCATCGCTCCCTCGCTCCCGACCCACCACCATAAAACCGAGAGTAAGTAATCGAATTGAGACTCAGTAGAGTTTTGTCAAAACCACCAACTGAATATAATTTTATATTGTGCATATATATCCTGAATTAACCAGTATGAAACTGATTCATTTCCAGTGGGATAGATCGACGAAGCAGCGGCCTATCAACCCAGAGGACAAACACAGGTCACATTGGGGTCCGTGAGCCAGGATTGACGCATATGTGACCAGAGGATCCCGATTAGGGATTGCTGAGTGTTCATATACAAAGAGGATAAAAATAATATATGTTTGAATTTGTATTAAAATACTTTAGTAGTTTATTATTTAGTATGTGATATTAATTTATTAATTCATAATTATTTTTAATGTTTATTTTGATATTACAAAATTCCTAACGATTTTAATTATTTTTCATTTTATGTAATATTATAATATCTATAATTATTTTATTAGTTTATATGTAATATTTACAATATTTAAAATTATTGTTAATAGTTTAAAGTAATACTACAATATTACTAGTTATTTTCGCAATTTAAAGTCTTTAAAAATTACTCTCCTTCAAAAATAAACGATGAATTTTTTATAATTTTTTATGTGATACTACAATATCCATGAATTTTCTTTATAATTTTTATGTGATACTACAATATCTATGAATTTTTTATAATTTTTATGTGATACTACAATATCCATGAATTTTTCATAATTTTTTATGTGATACTACAATATCTATGAATTTTTTATAATTTTTATGTAATACTACAATCTCCATGTATTTTTTAAATAATTTTTATAATTTTTATGTGATGTACAATATCTATGAATTTTTTTATAATTTTCATAATTTTTATGTGATATTACAATATCTATGAATTTTTTTATAATTTTCATGTGATACTACAATATCGATGAATTTGTTATAATTTTTATGTGATACTACAATATCCATGAATTTTTTATAATTTTCATGTCATACTACAATATCTATGAATTTTTTATAATTTTCTTGTGATACTACAATATCTATGAATTTGTTATAATTTTTATGTGATACTACAATATCTATGAATTTTTTATAATTTTTATGTGATACTACAATATCCATGAATTTTTTATAATTTTTTATAATTTTTATGTGATACTACAATATCCATGAATTTTTTATAATTTTTATGTGATACTACAATATCCATGAATTTTTTATAATTTTTTTATAATTTTTATGTGATACTACAATATTCATGAATTTTTTATAATTTTTATGTGATACTACAATATCCATGAATTGTTTTATAATTTTTATGTGATACTACAATATCTATGAATCTTTTATAATTTTTATGTGATACTACAATATCTATGAATTTTTTATAATTTTTATGTTATACTACAATATCTATGAATTGTTTTATAATTTTCATGTGATACTACAATATCCATGAATTTTTTTAATAATTTTTATGTGATACTACAATATCTATGAATTTTTATAATTTTTATGTGATACTACAATATCTATGAATTCGTTATTATTTTCATGTGATACTACAATATCCATGCATTTTTTTAATAATTTTTATGTGATACGACAATATCTGAATTTTTGATAATTTTTATGTGATACTACAATATCCATATATTTTTTATAATTTTTATGTGATACTACAATATCTAAGAATTTTTTAAAATTTTTATGTGATACTACAATATCCATGAATTTTTTAAATAATTTTTATTTGATACTACAATATCCATGAATTTTTTATAATTTTTATGTGATATTACAATATCCATTAATTCTTTTAATAATTTTGGTGTGATACTACAATATCAATGATTTTTTTATAATTTTCATGTGATACTATAATATCCATGAATTTTTTATGATTTTTATGTGATACTACAATATCTGTCAATTTTAAATAATTTTTATGTGATACTACAATATCCATGAATTTTTATAATTTTTATAATTTTTACGTAATACTACAATATCCATGAATCTTTTATAATTTTTAATAATTTTATGTGATACTACAATATCCATGAATTTTTTATAATTTTTATGTGATACTACAATATCCATAATTTTTTATAATTTTTATGTTATACCACAATTTCGATGAATTTTTTTATAATTTTTACGTGATACTACAATATCTATGATTTTTTTATAATTTTTATGTGATACTACAATACCTGTGAATTTTTTATAATTTTATGTGATACTACAATATCCATGAATTTTTTTAATAATTTTTATGTGATACTACAATATCCATGAATTTTTATAATTTTTATGTGATACTACAATATCTATGAATTTGTTATAATTTTCATGTGATACTACAATATCCATGAATTTTTTAAATAATTTTTATGTGATACTACAATATCTATGAATTTTTTTATAATTTTTATGTGATACTACAATATCTATGAATATTTTATAATTTTTATGTAATACTGCAATATCCATGAATTTGTTTATAATTTTTTTGTGATACTACAATAGCTATGAATTTTTTTATAATCTTTATATGATACTACAATATCTATGAATTTTTTATAATTTTTATGTGATACTACAATATCCATGAATTTTTTATAATTTTTATGTGATACTACAATATCCATGAATTTTTTATAATTTTTATGTGATACTTCAATATCCATGAATTGTTTTATAATTTTTATGTGATACTACAATATCTATGAATTTTTTATAATTTTTATGTGATACTACAATATCTATGAGTTTTTTATAATTTTCATGTGATACTACAATATCTGTTAATTTTTTATAATTTTTATGTGATACTACAATATCATTGAATTTTTTATAATTTTTTATAATTTTTACGTGATACTACAATATCTATGAATTTTTTTATAATTTTTATGTAATACGACAATATCTGAATTTTTGATAATTTTTATGTGATACTACAATATCTATGAATTTTTTATAATTTTTATGTGATACTACAATATCTAAGAATTTTTTATATTTTTTATGTTATACTACAATATCCATGAATTTTTTTTAATAATTTGTATGTGATACTACAATATCCATGAATTTTTTTATAATTTTTATGTGATACTACAATATCCATTAATTTTTTTAATAATTTTTATGTGATACTACAATATCTATGAATTTTTTATAATTTTTATGTGATACTATAATATCCATGAATTTTTTTAAATTTTTATGTGATACTACAATATCTGTTAATTTTTTATAATTCTTATGTGATACTACAATATCCATGAATTTTTTTATAATTTTTATGTGATACTACAATATCCATGATTTTTTATAATTTTCATGTCATACCACAATATCGATGAACTTTTGTATAATTTTTTTGTGATAGTACAATATCTATGATTTTTTTATAATTTTTATGTGATACTACAATATCTGTAAATTTTCATAATTTTCATGTGATACTACAATATCCATTTATTTTTTTAATAATTTTTATGTGATACTACAATATCCATGAATTTTTATCATTTTTAGGTGATACTACAATATCTATGAATTTGTTATAATTTTCATGTGATACTACAATATCCATGAATTTTTTTAATAATTTTTATGTGATACTACAATATCTATGAATAGTTTTATAATTTTTATGTGATACTACAATATCTAAGAATATTTTATAATTTTTATGTAATACTGCAATATCCATGAATTTTTTTAATACTTTTTATGTGATACTACAATAGCTATGAATTTTTTAATAATTTTCATATGATATTACAATATCTATGAATTTCTTATAATTTTTATGTGATACTACAATATCCATGAATTTTTTATAATTTTTATGTGATACTACAATATCCATGAATTTTTTATAATTTTTATGTTATACTACAATATCCATGAATTGTTTTATAATTTTTATGTGATACTACAATATCTATGAGTTTTTTATAATTTTTATGTGATACTACAATATCTATGAATTTTTTATAATTTTCATGTGATACTACAATATCCATGCATTGTTTAATAATTTTTATGTGATACTACAATATCTATGAATATTTTTATAATTTTTATGTGATACGACAATATCGTAATTTTTTATAATTTTTATGTGATACTACAATATCCATAAATTTTTCATAATTTTTATGTGATACTACAATATCCATGAATTTTTTATAATTTTTTATAATTTTTATGTGATACTACAATATCCATGAATTTTTTATAATTTTTATTTGATACTACAATATCCATGAATTGTTTTATAATTTTTATGTGATACTACAATATCTAGTAATCTTTTATAATTTTTATGTGATACTACAATATCCATGAATTTTTTTTAATAATTTGTATGTGATACTACAATATCCATGAATTTTTTTATAATTTTTATGTGATACTACAATATCCATGAATTCTTTTAATAATTTTTACGTGATACTACAATATCTATGAATTTTTTATAATTTTAATGTGATACTATAATATCCATGAATTTTTTATAATTTTTATGTGATACTACAATATCTGTTAATTTTTTATAATTCTTATGTGATACTACAATATCCATGAATTTTTTAATAATTTTTATGTGATACTACAATATCCATGATTTTTTATAATTTTCATGTCATACCACAATATCGATGAACTTTTGTATAATTTTTTTGTGATAGTACAATATCTATGATTTTTTTATAATTTTTATGTGATACTACAATATCTGTAAATTTTCATAATTTTCATGTGATACTACAATATCCATTAATTTTTTTAATAATTTTTATGTGATACTACAATATCCATGAATTTTTATCATTTTTATGTGATACTACAATATCTATGAATTTGTTATAATTTTCATGTGATACTACAATATCAATGAATGTTTTTAATAATTTTTATGTGATACTACAATATCTATGAATAGTTTTATAATTTTTATGTGATACTACAATATCTATGAATATTTTATAATTTTTATGTAATACTGCAATATCCATGAATTTTTTTTATAATTTTTATGTGATACTACAATAGCTATGAATTTTTTAATAATTTTCATATGATATTACAATATCTATGAATTTCTTATAATTTTTATGTGATACTACAATATCCATGAATTTTTTATAATTTTTATGTGATACTACAATATCCATGAATTTTTTATAATTTTTATGTTATACTACAATATCCATGAAATTTTTTATAATTTTTATGTGATACTACAATATCTATGAGTTTTTTATAATTTTTATGTGATACTACAATATCTATGAATTTTTTATAATTTTCATGTGATACTACAATATCCATGCATTGTTTAATAATTTTTATGTGATACTACAATATCTATGAATATTTTTATAATTTTTATGTGATACGACAATATCGTAATTTTAGATAATTTTTATGTGATACTACAATATCCATAAATTTTTCATAATTTTTATGTGATACTACAATATCCATGAATTTTTTATAATTTTTTATAATTTTTATGTGATACTACAATATCCATGAATTTTTTATAATTTTTATTTGATACTACAATATCCATGAATTGTTTTATAATTTTTATGTGATACTACAATATCTAGTAATCTTTTATAATTTTTATGTGATACTACAATATCCATGAATTTTTTTTAATAATTTGTATGTGATACTACAATATCCATGAATTTTTTTATAATTTTTATGTGATACTACAATATCCATGAATTCTTTTAATAATTTTTATGGGATACTACAATATCTATGAATTTTTTATAATTTTTATGTGATACTATAATATCCATGAATTTTTTTAAATTTTTATGTGATACTACAATATCTGTTAATTTTTTATAATTCTTATGTGATACTACAATATCCATGATTTTTTTTATAATTTTTGTGTGATACTACAATATCCATGATTTTTTATAATTTTCATGTCATACCACAATATCGATGAACTTTTGTATAATTTTTTTGTGATAGTACAATATCTATGATTTTTTTATAATTTTTATGTGATACTACAATATCTATGAATATTTTATAATTTTTATGTAATACTGCAATATCCATGAATTTTTTTTATAATTTTTATGTGATACTACAATAGCTATGAATTTTTTTATAATTTTCATATGATATTACAATATCTATGAATTTCTTATAATTTTTATGTGATATTACAATATCCATGAATTGTTTTATAATTTTTATGTGATACTACAATATCTATGAGTTTTTTATAATTTTTATGTGATACTACAATATCTATGAATTTTTTATAATTTTCATGTGATACTACAATATCCATGCATTGTTTAATAATTTTTATGTGATACTACAATATCTATGAATATTTTTATAATTTTTATGTGATACGACAATATCGTAATTTTTGATAATTTTTATGTGATACTACAATATCCATAAATTTTTCATAATTTTTATGTGATACTACAATATCTATGAATTTTTTATAATTTTTTATAATTTTTATGTGATACTACAATATCCATGAATTTTTTATAATTTTTATGTGATACTACAATATCCATGAATTTTTTATAATTTTTATTTGATACTACAATATCCATGAATTGTTTTATAATTTTTATGTGATACTACAATATCTAGTAATCTTTTATAATTTTTATGTGATACTATAATATCTATGAATTTTTTATAATTTTCATGTGATACTACAATATCTATGAATTGTTTTAATAATTTTTATGTGATACTACAATATCTATGAATTTTTTAATTTTAATGTGATACTACAATATCTATGAATTTGTTATAATTTTTATGTGATACTACAATATCCATGCATTTTTTTAATAATTTTCATGTGATACTTCAATATCTATGAATTTTTTTAATAATTTTTATGTGATACGGCAATATCTGAATTTTTGATAATTTTTATGTGATACTACAATATCCATTAATTTTTTTAATAATTTTTATGTGATACTACAATATCCATAAATTTTTTATAATTTTTATGTGATATTACCATATCCATTAATTCTTTTAATAATTTTTATGTGATGCTACAATATCTATGAATTTTTTTTAATTTTAATGTGATACTATAATATCCATGAATTTTTTATAATTTGTATGTGATACTACAATATCTATTAATTTTTTATAATATTTATGTGATACTACAATATCACTGAATTTTTTATAATTTTTTATAATTTTTATGTGATACTACAATATCCATGAATTTTTTATATTTTTTTATAATTTTTATGTGATACTACAATATCCATAAATTTTTTATATTTTTTTATAATTTTTACGTGATACTACAATATCCATGAATCTTTTATAATTTTTTATAATTTTATGTGATACTACAATATCCATGAATTTTTTACAATTTTTCTGTGATACTACAATATCCATGATTTTTTATAATGTTTATGTTATACCACAATATCGATGAATTTTTTATAATGTTTATGTGATACTACAATATCCATGAATTTTTTTAATAATTTTTATGTGATACTACAATATCCATGAATATTTATAATTTTTATGTGATACTACAATATCTATGAATTTTGTAAATAATTTTCATGTGATACTACAATATCCATGAATTTTTTTAATAATTTTTATGTGATACTACAATATCTATGAATTTTTTTATAATTTATATGTGATACTACAATATCTATGAATATTTTATAATTTTTATTTGATACTGCAATATCCATGAATTTTTTTTAATAAGTTTTATGTGATACTACAATATCCATGGATTTTTTATAATTTTAATATGATACTACAATATCTATGAATTTTTTTATAATTTTTATGTGATACTACAATATCCATGAATTCTTTTAATAATTTTTATGTGATACTACAATATCCATTAAATTTTTATAATTTTTATGTGATACTACAATATCAATGAATTGTTTTATAATTTTTATGTGATACTACAATATCTATCAATTTTTTATAATTTTTTTGTGATACTACAATATCGTTGATCTTTTATAATTTTCATGTGATACTACAATATCCATGAATTTTTTTAATAATTTTGATGTGATACTACAATATCTATGAATTTTTGTAATTTTTTGTGATACTTCAATATCTATGAATTTGTTATAATTTTCATGTGATACTACAATATCCATGCATTTTTTTAATAATTTTACTGTGATACTACAATATCTATGAATATTTTTATAATTTTTGTGTGATACGACAATATCCGAATTTTTAATAATTTTTATGTGATACTACAATATCCATGAATTTTTTAAAATTTTTATGTGATACTACAATATCCATGAACTGTTTTAATAATTTTTATGTGATACTACAATATCCATAAATTTTTTTATAATTTGTATGTGATATTACAATATCTATGAATTTGTTATAATTTTTATGTGATACTACAATATCCATGAATTCTTTTAATAATTTTTATGTGATACTACATTATCTATGAATTTTTTCTAATTTTCATGTGATAGTACAATACCTATTAATTTTTTATAATTTTTATGTGATACTACAATACTCATGAATTTTTTATAATTTTTTATAATTTTTATGTGATACTACAATATCCATGAATTTTTTTATATTTTTTTATAATTTTTATGTGATACTACAATATCCATAAATTTTTTATAATTTTTTATAATTTTAACGTGATACTACAATATCCATAAATCTTTTATAATTTTTATAATTTTATGTGATACTACAATATCCATGAATTTTTATAATTTTTATGTGATATTACAATATCTATGATTTTTTTAATAATTTTTATGTGATACTACAATATCTATGAATTTTTTTATAATTTTTATGTGATACTACGATATCTATGAATTGTTTTATAATTTTACAGTGATACTACAATATCTGTCAATTTTTTATAATTTTCATGTGATACTACAATATCCATGAATTTTTTTAATAATTTTCATGTGATACTACAATATCCATGAATTTTTTAAATAATTTTCATGTGATACTACAATATCTATGAATTTTTTTATAATTATTATGTGATACTACAATATCTATGAATATTTTATTATTTTAATGTGATACTACAATATCCATGAATTTTGTTTATAATTTTTATGTGATACTACAATAGCTATGAATTTTTTATAATTTTTATGTGATACTACAATACCTATGAATTTTTTTTTTAATTTTTATGTGATACTACAATATCCATGAATTTTTTATAATTTTTATGTGATACTAAAAAATCCATGAATTTTTCATAATTTTTATGTGATACTACAATATCCATGAATTGTTTTATAATTTTTATGTGATACTACAATATCTATGAATTTTTCATAATTTTTATGTGATACTACAATATCTATGAATTTTTTATAATTTTTATGTGATACTACAATATCTATGAATTTGTTATAATTTTCATGTGATACTACAATATCCATGAATTTTTTTAATAATTTTTATGTGATACTACAATATCTATGAATATTTTTATAATTTTTATGTGATACGACAATATCTGAATATTTTATAATTTTTATGTGATACTACAATATCTATGAATATTTTTATAATTTTTATGTGATACGACAATATCTGAATATTTTATAATTTTTATGTGATACTACAATATCCATGAATTTTTTTAAATTTGTATGTGATACTACAATATCTAAGAATTTTTTATAATTTTTATGTGATACTACAATATCCATGAATTGTTTTATTAATTTTTATGTGATATTACAATATCCATGAATTCTTTTAATAATTTTTATGTGATACTACAATATCTATGAATTGTTTTATAATTTTTATGTGATATTACAATATCCATGAATTCTTTTAATAATTTTTATGTGATACTACAATATCTATGAATTGTTTTATAATTTTTATGTGATACTATAATATCCATGAATTTTTTATAATTTTTATGTGATACTACAATATCTAAGAATTTTTTATAATTTTTATGTGATACTAAAATATCCATGAATTTTTTATACTTTTTTATAATTTTTATGGTATACTACAATATCCATGAATTTTTAATAATTTTTTATAATTTTTATGTGATACTACAATATCCATAAATTTTTTATAATTTTTTATAATTTAGACGTGATACTACAATATCCATGAATCTTTTATAATTTTTTATAATTTTATGTGATACTACAATATCCATGAATTTTCATAATTTTTATGTGATACTACAATATCCATGATTTTTTTAATAATTTTTATGTTATACTACAATATCTATGAATTGTTTTATAACTTTTATGTGATACTACGATATCTATGAATTTTTTATAATTTTTATTCGATACTACAATATCCATGAATTTTTTTAATAATTATTATGTGATACTACAATATCCATTAATTTTTATAATTTTTATGTAATACTACAATATCTAATAATTTGTTATAATTTTCATGTGATACTACAATATCCATGAATTTTTTAAATAATTTTTATGTGATACTACAATATCTATGCATTTTTTTAAAATTTTTATGTGATACTACAATATCTATAATATTTTATAATTTTTATGTGATACTACGATATCCATGAATTTTTTTAATAATTTTTATGTGATACTACAATAGCTATGAATTTTTTTATAATTTTTATTTGATACTTCAATATCTATGAATTTTTTATAATTTTTATGTGATACTACAATATCCATGAATTTTTTATAATTTTCATGTGATACTACAATATCCATGATTTTTTATAATTTTCATGTGATACTACAATATCCATGAATTCTTTGAATAATTTTAATGTGATACTACAATATCTATGAATCTTTTATAATTTTTATGTGATACTACAATATCTATGAATTTTTTTATTATTTTTCTGTGATATTACAATATCCATGAATTCTTTTAATAATTTTATGTGATACTACAATATCTATAGATTTTTAATAATTTTTATGTGATACTATAATATCCATGAATTTTTTTTATAATTTTTATGTGATACTACAATATCTATTAATTTTTTACAATTTTTATGTGATACTACAATATCCATGAATTTTTTTATATTTTTTTAATAATTTTGATGTGATACTACAATATCCATAAATTGTTAATAATTTTTTATAATTTTATGGTATACTACAATATCCATGAATTTTTTTTATCATTTTTATTTCATACTACTATATCTATGAATTTTTTTAATAATTTTCATGTGATACTACAATATCTATGATTTTTTTATAATTTTTATATGATACTACAATATCCATGAATTTTTTATAATTTTTATGTGATACTACAATAGCTATGAATTTGTTCTAATTTTTATGTGATACTACAATATCCATGAATGTTTTACATAATTTTCACGTGATACTACAATATCCATGAATTTTGTAAATAATTTTCATGTGATAATACAATATCTATGAATTTTTAATAATTTTTGTGTGATACTACAATATCTATGAAATTTTCATAATTTTTATGTGATACTACAATATCTATGAATGTTTTTATAATTTTCATGTGATACTACGATATCCATGAATTTTTTTAATAATTTTTATGTGATACTACAATATCCATGAATTTTTATCTTTTTTATGTGATGCTACAATATCTATGAATTTGTTATAATTTCCATGTGATACTACAATATCCATGAATTTGTTTAATAATTTTTATGTGATACTACAATATCCATGAATTGTTTTATAATTTTTATGTGATACTACAATATCTATGAATTTCTTATAATTTTTATGTGATACTACAATATCTATGAACTTTTTATAATTTTTATGTGATATTACAATATCCATTAATTTTTTAAATAATTTTTATGTGATACTACAATATCTATGAATTTTTTATAATTTCTATCTGATACTACAATATCTATGAATTTTTATAATTTTTATTTGATACTAGAATATCAACGTGATAATTACAATATTATTTTTCCATTCTCAGCCCCCATGGTGCGCATGGCGTTGGTGGCTTTGTCCAAACAAACTTGAAGACGTCTGGTGAAGACCGTCGTTATAGAAATAACTTCAAATCATTTTTTTTGCACGAAATAAAACTTTGTTTCATTTCATCTGCGATTTTTGTGGCAATTGATTTGGATAAAAACCTATTTTTCCTTTTTTCCAATTATTTTTCAAGTGTGCCTACGAGTTTATAAAAGTCTTTTTGCAGAAGAGCCCTGCCAAACAATTAAAATACCCAAAAATACAGATATAATTTGTGTGTGGGTGTATGTGTGTGTGTGTGTGTGTGTGTGGATATTCATATTAAGAACTCTTTTATCTATTCATATGTTTTTCCTTCACTACGAAAGCAAAATGTGACACAAGGTCGTTTTACACGCTAGAATCTACAGAAGCCGTTAAAAAAAAATAAAAATACCGAAAAATTGGGTAAAAACATTAATTTCTTCACTCTGAACTGGGCACTTTTCAACAGGGAGGGGTCGTATTTTTAGCTTATATTTTCGGAATTAATCTAAACCTGCACCACTTCCGGTTTTACGGTGGTCGTAACAGCAAAGACATCACGTTTCCTCCCCTGTTCTTTTGGTCCTTCGTGGTACGGGTTCGAGCTTGCCTTCCTACTACCACTTTTTTATTTTTGCTCAACATATACCTCCAAACACCCCGGCAATGCCGGGCTGAAATGCTATAAACGTGAAAGTATCTGTCAGTATGTCTGTCTGTCTGTCTGTCTGTGTACATTTCTCTACACAATATCTCTGTCAATGTTAAGTCTACAGACTCGAAATTTGATATACAGGATACTGAAATGTGGGAAAATCTTTGCAACTCGTTTTCGGCCAGAAATTTGCCTGTTAAAGGGTTAAAATTCAACGGTTTGGCCCTGAGAACTCTACCAAACCCTCCGCCAATTTTGAGTCTAAACACTTTAATTTTTAGATATAGCTTACTTGGACATGGATCTAACTTACTAACTTGGTTTGAGCCCAAAACAATAAATCGTAAGGGGTCATAATATGGGTCAAAGTTAAAAAAAATTGACCTCTGCGGTCTCTACTAAATTACTCAGGCAATTTTTGGTCTATACATTTGAAATTTTACATAAAGGGTATTCAGAGATCGGGCAAGCTTTTTAATTGGTTTGGGTCGACAATTTGAGCTATCAATATATAAATGTGTGTATATATTTTTTCTTTACCTTCAGCACCTTCAACTTGGTACTTTTCTACACAGGGGTTCGCTTTTTTCGTAGATATTGTCGAAAGTCATCCCCTCTTTTCGATTATCTAGCCTTAATTTAAACCTACGTCACTTCCGGTAAACCGGTGGTCGTAACAGCAATGTTTTTTCAGATTCTTTTCCTCCTTCGCGGTACAGGTTCGAGCCTGCCTTCCAACTACCACTTTTTTTCTAAACATACGCCTCTAAACACACGGACAACGCCGGGCTGCAATGCTAATATATATATATATATATATATATATATATATATATATATATATATATATATATATATTACAATAGAAAACTGCGAGCATAAAAAGTAATATGGTTAATGTTAAACATGGAAAAGAAACAGGACAAAGTATTCTAGTAAAAAATGTAATAAATTTATAACCTAAAATATTTCAGCATTAAGAATTGATTATACAATGTTAAATTGATTATTTTTTTTAATCCTAATGCTGAAATATTTTATCCAAATATAATATACCTCAATATATATATATATATATATATATAATATACATCAATATATATAATATACATCAATACATATATATAATATACTTTAATATATATAACATATACATTAATATATATAATATACATCAATATATATACATATAATATGCTTTAATATATATATAATATACATCTATATATATAATATACTTTAATATATATATAATATACATCAATATATATTTAATATACATAAATATATATATATATAATATACATCAATATATATAATATACATCAATATATAATATACTTTTATATATATATAATATACATCAATATATATAATATACATCAATATATATAATATACATCAATATATATGTAATATACTTTAATATATATATAATATATATCAATATATATATATATAATATACATCAATATATATAATATACATCAATATATATTTAATATACATCAATATATATATAATATACACCAATATATATAATAGACATCAATATATAATATACTTTTATATATATAATATACATCAATATATATATAATATACATCAACATATATGTAATATACTTTAATATATATATAATATACATCAATATATATATATAATATACATCAATATATATATATAATATACATCAATATATATATATAATATACATCAATATATATATAATATACATCACTATATATATAATATACATCAATATATATAATATACATCAATATATATAAAATATACATCAATATATATAATATACATCATTATATATATGTAATATACATCCATATATAATACACTTTTATATATATATAATATACATCAATATATATATAATATACATCAATATATATATAATATACATAAATATATATGTAATATACTTTAATATACTTTTATATATATATAATATACATCAATATATATGTAATATACTTTAATATATGTATTATATATCAATATATATATAATATACATCAATATATATGTAATATACATCACTATATATGTAATATACTTTAATATATATGTTATATACATCAATATATATATAATATACATCAATATATATATAATATACATCAATATATATATAATATACTTTTATATATATATAATATTCATCAATATATACATATAATATACATCAATATATAATATACTTTTATATATATAATATACATCAGTATATATATAATATAAATCAATATATATATATATATAATGTACATCAATATATAATATACTTTATTATATATATAATATACATCTATATATATAATAAACTTTAATATATATATAATATACATCAATATATATAAATATTATATATTAATATTATATATATAACATAAATCAATATATATATTTAATCATCTACATCATAATTCAGGTCTTAATTCATAACTTATACATCAATATATAATATACTTTTATATATATATAATATACATCAATATATATATAATATTAATCAATATATATATAATGTACATCAATATATAATATACTTTATTATATATATAATATACATCAATATATAATAAACCTTAATATATATATAATATACATCAATATATATAATATATATCAATATATATATATACTATGCATCAATATATATAAAATATTATATATTAATATTATATATATAATATAAATCAATATATATATATAGTGTACATCAATATATAATATACTTTATTATATATATAATATACATCAATATATATATACTATGCATCAATATATATAAAATATATAATATAATTTAATATATCTAATATACATTATATAATTATACTTAATATATATATAATAAAAAACAGCGAACATTAAAAGTAATATGTTTAAGCTTAAAAAGGACAAAAGTTAAAATATCTAGTAATTAAGTAAAAAATGTAATAAATTTATAACTTAAAAAATTTCACCATTAAGAATTGATTTTATTATGTTAAATTGAATGTTTTTAAAAAAATCTTAATGGTGCAATATTTTATTCAAACGCTAGTTTGAATAATACCACCTATTTTGGCAATCTGGGAAGTTAGAATTCTACAATATCAAGGAACTTTTTATAATTTTCATGTGATACTACAATATCAAGGAACTTTTTATAATTTTCATGTGATACTACAATATCAAGGAACTTTTTATAATTTTTATGTGATACTACAGTATCTACGAATTTTTTTAACAATTTTCCTGTGATACTACAATGTCCATGATTTTTTTATAATTTGTATGTGATACTACAATATCTATGAATTTTTTTTAATAATTTTTATGTGATACTACAATATCTATGATTTTTTTTATAAATTTTATGTGATACTACAATATCCATGAATTTTTTATAATTTTTATGTGATACTACAATATCTATGAATTTTTTTTTATAATTTTTATGTGATACTACAATATCTATGATTTTTTTATAAATTTTATGTGATACTACAATATCCATGAATTTTTTATAATTTTTATGTGATACTAGAATATCAACGTGATAATTAGAATATTATTTTTCTATTCTCAGCCCCTATGGTGCGAATTGCGTTGGTGGCTTTGTCCAAACAAACATGAAGACGTCTGGTGAAGACCGTCGTTATAGAGATAACTGCAAATCATTTTTTTGCACGAAATAAAACTTTGTTTCATTTCATCTGCGAATTTTGTGACAATTGATTTGGATAAAAACCGATTTTTCCTTTTTTCCAATTATTTTTCAAGTGTGCCTACGAGTTTATAAAAGTCTTTTTGCAGAAGAGCCCTGCCAAACAATTAAAATACCCTAAAATACAGATATAATTTGGGAACATCTATACTTCTATGAATTTGTGTGTGTGTGTGTGTGTGTGTGTGTGTGTGTGTGTGTGTGTGTGTGGATATTCATATTAAGAACTCTTTTATCTATTCATATTTTTTTCCTTCCCCACGGAAGCAAAATGTGACTCAAGGTCGTTTTACACGCTAGAATCTACAGAAGCCGTTAAAAAATAAATAAAAATACCGAAAAACTGGGTAAAAACATTAATTTCTTCACTCTCAACTGAGCACTTTTCAACAGGGAGGGGTCGTATTTTAGCCGATATTTTTGGAATTAATCGAAACCTGCATCACTTCCGATTTTACGGTGGTCGAAACAGCAAGGACGTCATGTTTGTTCCCTGTTCTTTTGGTCCTTCATGGTACGGGTTCGAGCTTGCCTTCCTACTACCACTTTTTTATTTTTGCTTAACATATACCTCCAAACACCCCGGCAATGCCGGGCTGAAATGCTATAAACGTGAAAGTATCTGTCAGTATGTCTGTCTGTCTGTCTGTGTACATTTCTCTACACAATATCTCTGTCAATGTTAAGTCTACAGACTCGAAATTTGATATACAGGATACTGAAATTTGGGAAAATCTTTGTAACTCGTTTCGGCCAGAAATTTGCCTGTTAAGGGGTCAAAATTCAACGGTTTGGCCATTGAGAACTCTACCAAACCCTCCGCCAATTCTGAGTCTAAGCACTTAAATTTTTAGATATAGCTTACTTGGACATGGATCTAACTTACTAACTTGGTTTGAGCCTAAAACAATAAATCGTAAGGGGTCATAATAGGGGTCAAAGTTAAAAAAAATTGACCTCTGCGGTCTCTACTTAATTACTCAGACAATTTTTTGTCTAAACATTTGAAATTTTACATAAAGGGTATTCAGAGATCGGGCAAGCTTTTTAGTTGGTTTGGGTCGACAATTTGAGCTATCAATATATAAATGTATTTATATATTTTTGCTTCACATTCAGCACCTTCAACTGGGTACTTTTCTACACGGGGGTTCGCTTTTTTCGTAGATATTGTCGAAAGTCATCCCCTCTTTTCGATTATCTAGCCTTAATTTAAACCTACGTCACTTCCGGTAAACCGGTGGTCGTAACAGCAATGTTTTTTCAGATTCTTTTCCTCCTTCGCGGTACAGGTTCGAGCCTGCCTTCCTACTACCACTTTTTTTCTAAACATACGCCTCTAAACACACGGACAACGCCGGGCTGAAATATATTTATTACAATAGAAAACTGTGAGCATAAAAAGTAATATGGTTAATCTTAAACATGGAAAAGAAAAAGGACAAAATATTCTTGTAAAAAATGTAATAAATTTATAACCTAAAATATTTCAGCATTAAGAATTGATTATACAATGTTAAATTGATTATTTTTTTAAAATCTTAATGCTGAAATATTTTATTCAAATATAACATACATCAATATATATATATATATATATATATATATAATATAAATCAATATATATATAATATACATCAATATATATATATATAATATACTTTAATATATATATAATATATTTCAATATATAATTATATAATATACTTTAATATATATAATATACATCAATATATATATAATATACATCAATATATAATATACTTTTATATATATATAATATACATCAATATATATATAATATACATCAATATATATATATGCATATAATATGCTTTAATATATATATAATATACATCAATATATATATATAATATACTTTAATATATATAATATACATCAATATATAATATACTTTTATTTATATATAATATACATCACTATATATAATATACATCAATATATATATAATATACATCAGTATATATAACATACATCAATATATATAATATACATCATTATATATATATGTAATATACATCCATATATAATACACTTTTATATATATATAATATACATCAATATATATATATAATATACATCAATATATATGTAATATACTTTAATATATATATAATATACATCAATATATAATATACATCAATATATATGTAATATACTTTAATATATATAATATACTTTAATATATATATATATATACATCAATATATATATAATATACATCAACATATATATATATAATATACATCAATATACATAATATACATCAATATATATATAATATTTAATATACTTTAATATATATGTAATATACATCAATATATATATATAATATACATCAATATATATATATAATATACATCAACATATATATATAATATACATCAATATATATATAATATACATCAATATATATATAATATACATCAATATATATGTAATGTACTTTAATATATATATATAATATACATCAATATAGATATAATGTACATCAATATATAATATACTTTAATATATATATATAATATACATCAATATATAATATACTTTAATATATATATATAATATACATCAATATATATATAATATACATCAATATATATACTATGCATCAATATATATAAAATATATAATATAATTTAATATATCTAATATACATTATATAATTATACTCAATATATATATAATAAAAAACTGCGAACATTAAAAGTAATATGTTTAAGCTTAAACAGGTCAAAAGTAAAAATGTTTAGTAATTTAGTAAAAAATGTAATAAATTCATAACTTAAAAAATTTCACCATTAAGCATTGATTATATAATGTTAAATTGAATGTTTTAAAAAAAAAATCTTAATGGTGCAATATTTTATTCAAACGCTAGTTTGAAAAATATCACCTATTTTTGCAATCTTGTAAGTCCGAAATCTCGGCGATTAATGATTGATGAAGAATCGAATCCAGTAAGAAAAGTTAATAATATACATCAATATATAATATAATATACCTTAATATATATATATATATATATATAATATACAGTAATATATATATAATATACTTTAATATATATATATATATATATATATATAATATACATTAATATATATATAATATACCTTAATATATATATAATATACCTTAATATATATATATATATATAATATATATTAATATATATATAATATACATTAATATATATATATAATATACCTTAATATATATATATATATATATATATAATATACATTAATATATATATAATATACCTTAATATATTTATATATATATATAATATACATTAATATATATATAATATACTTTAATATATATATGCAACACCTCAATATATACTATACATCAATATATATAAAATATATAATATAATTGAATATTTCTAATATACATTGTATAATTATACTCAATATATATATATATATATATATATATATATATATATATATATATATATATATATATATATATAATAAAACGCTTGAAAAATACCACCTATTTTTGCAATCTTGTAAGTCCGAATTCTCGGCGACTATTGATCAACATTGCGGCGATGGAGAATCGAACACAGTAAGAACAGTTAAACGTAATAGATATTGAAATCCTAGGAATTCAGAACGATTGTCATTGTTCTGGCAAATTCGATTCCTCTGTTCTGTCTCGAAAGACAAAGGATACCCCCTGTCGGGGCAGCTGCGCATATAATTGTGATGCATGGGTTGAGCAATTATCAACCACACCTCTCCTGAATCGACACTGTTTGAGTCCAGTGGCAAGGATAAGTCCAGGACGACTGGAAACAATGCCGAGATAAGCAGAGAGCACATATAGCACCTGGATGTCCCAAATGGTCACCCATTTTGAATTAACCAGGTTCAACATCGCTTAACTTCAGTGATCCAGCGGGAATCGGTGCATCAACGTGTTTATGCCGTACATGTTCGAGCAAATAACTAAATATTATTTGTTCTGGCAAATAACTAAATATTATTATAGAAGATAGAAAGTCTTAGTCTCATGGAAAGGGGCAGATCCCAGTAAGTTAGAAAGCAAACTAGATAAGATTGAAAAGGATATTTGAAAAAGGTTAGTATCCAATAGTGATTGGACGATTCCATTATTTTTCTCGATTCCGATGCAACTACAGATTCCGTGCTGAACTACCGATTCCGATTCTTTTATAAATTTCTAATTATTTAACTATAAGATTGTTATTTTCCCCGATTTTCGTAAAAACATATGTTAAATATGCAGATATTTTCCCAAACGTCAAAATTACACTTATAGAGAATGATCTATCGATTTTATCTTTACTGGTATTTGAAAATCAATAAATATTTATTATTTCATCATTATTACCGGCAATGGAAGATTTTACTTTAAACAAAATCAAATTAAAAAAGACAATTAAAAGAATCGTTTTGGCATCGGAAAATAGGCATCAATTTTTCCGATTCTGATACAGATTCCGATACCCCCAAATCTTCCGATTTTTCCGATTCCCGATTCCGATTAATTGTCCCAACACTAGTATCGAACCCAGTAAAAAAAAGTTAAAAAAGAATACATATTGAAATCCTATTGAAAAGGATATTTGAAAAAGGTTAGTATCCAATAGTGATAGGACGATTCCATTATTTTTCTCGATTCCGATGCAACTACAGATTCCGTGCTGAACTACCGATTCCGATTCTTTTATAAATTTCTAATTATTTAACTATAATATTGTTATTTTCCCCGATTTTCGTAATTGTAATGGAATCTTTTACTTTAATTAAATTAAAAAAGACAATTTAAAGAATCGTTTTAGCATCGGAAAAGAGGCATCAATTTGCAAATAACTAATTATTATTTATGTCAAAGATATTTAATTTAGCAATTCAGTCGATTGTTCAATCGTTTAGCTATAATTGGATATTAAATATGTCAGTAAAAATAATGGACAATAGGAGTTTAGAAATAATGGTTAACGAATATGTTAGATATTGAACAAGATAAGATTGAAAAGGTTATTTGGAAATGATTAGTATCGAATAGTGATGGGACGATTCCATTATTTTTATCGATTCCGATACAACTACCGATTCCGTCCTAAATTCCCGATTCCGATTCTTTTATAAATCTCTAATTATAAGATTGTCATTTTTCACGATTTTCGTAAAAACATATGTTAAATATGCAGATATTTTCCCAAACGTCAAAATACAATTGTAGAAGATGATCTATGGATTTTAGCTTTACTGGTATTTTAAAATCAATAAACATTTATTATTTCATCATTATTACCAGTAATGGATTGTTTTACTTTAATAATAAAATTAAAAAAAGAAAATTTGAAGAATCGTTTTGGCATCGGAAAATAGGCATCAATTTTTCCGATTCTGATACAGATTCCGATACCCCCAAATCTTCCGATTTTTCCGATTCCCGATTCCGATTAATTGTCCCAACACTAGTATCGAACCCAGTAAAAAAAAGTTAAAAAAGAATACATATTGTAATCCCATAAATCCAAAACGATTGGCATTGTTCTTGCAGATAACTTCATATTGTTTATGTCAAAGAAAGATATTTAATTTAGCAATTCAGTCGATTGTTCATTCTTTTAGTTAAAACCGGATATTTAATATGTCAGTTAAAAGAATGGACAATACGAGTTTAGAAATAATGATTAACGAATAGGTTAGATATTGAACAATTCCAATTGAGGAATTTCTTAATTTGCCAAAAGTATGTTTGGACATATATAGGCAAAATCCACATGATTAAATTTCACGAGGCGAAAGTCATCAAGAGATTCTCAATATGTTGAGACAGGGTTCGAAGTAAGAGACAGTTAGAATCACAGTCAGGGAGACTCAGACTGGGAGCTGATGTACCTTAGATGCGGAGGGGAGAGGAGGAGAAAATGCATTTGGAAAATCTTGAATCCCTGACCCCTATCATCAGCCGGCTGATGAATAAAGAATCACCATCTATATTTTGTAAACTGCTTGTCTTCGTGTCGTTATTACAACGGACATATCAATGGGCTACTTAGATTTTGCTCGAATAGAATCGTCACAGTCGTCGTCGTGATGTAAACAAATGTCATTATGATCTTCTAGATTGTGGAATTGATTTTTCAAATAATTCCAATTTGAAAATAAACGTATGCACGACTGTGACGATTCTATTGAAGCAAAATCTAAATAGCCCATTGATATATCGAGCGTAGAAGTTTTATTCAATATGTATATATTGAATTAAAAAAACACCTAATATATGTAAACCTATGTCACGGTAATATATATTGAGCGAATTTCTAACAGTATTTTGTCTAGTTTATTTTTTATAACACCTTTTCCCGAACTTACCGTGTTCAAGAGAGAGTCGGCCGCCATTTTGAATTTTCCAATACATCGGTAAACACTGCATGTTTTTCGAGCTGAATAAACATGTTACATTGAATAAAAAAACGAAAATTATATCCAGTTTGGTAGAAAAGTAAATTATCTTGCCTTTGATAACATTTATTCGTTATATATTTGTTTTTTGACAACTACTTAGAATCTATGTGCACAGTAATACAAACCCATACACATATATATATATGCGTATATATACATATATGTGTATACATTTATACATATATAGATGCATATATATACATATATGTGTATATATACATATATATATGCATATATATACATATATGTGTATATATATACATAAATATGCATATATATACATATATGTGTATATGTACATATGTATATGCATATATATACATATGTGTGTATATATATACATATATATATGCATATGTACATATATGTGTATATATATACATATATGTGTGTATATATATACACATATATTCATATATGTGTGTATATATACATACATATATATGCATATATACATATATGTGTGTATATATATACATATATATATATGCATATATATACATATATGTGTGTATATATACACATATATATATGCATATATACATATATGTGTGTATATATATACATATATATATGCATATATATACATATATGTGTGTATATATACACATATATATATGCATATATATATACATGCATATATATATACATAAATGTGTGTATATATATACACATATATATGCATATGTATACATATATGTGTGTATATATATACACACATATATATATGTGTGTGTATATATATATACATATATATACGTGTATATATATGCATATATATACGTGTATCTATATACACATATATGTGTGTATATATATACCTATATATATGTGTGTATATATACATATATATGTCTATATATATGTATATATATATATGTGTATATATACATATATATGTGTGTATATATATACATATATATGTGTGTATATGAATACATATATATATATATGTGTATACGTACATATATATATGTGTGTATATGTATACATATATATATATGTGTGTATATGTATACATATATATATGTGTGTATATACATATATATATATGTGTATATATATACATATATATATACGTGTGTGTATATACATATATATGTGTGTATATATACATATATATATATGTGTATATATACATATATGTATGCGTGTATATATATACATATATATACATGTGTGTGTATATATATACATATATATATGTATATATACGCATATATATGTGTATATATACATATATATATGTGTGTCTGTATATATGAATATATATATGTGTGTGTGTGTATATACATATATATATGTGTGTCTATATACATATATATATGTGTGTGTATATATACATTTATATACATGTGTGTGTGCATATATACATATATACGTGTGTGCGTATGTATATATACATATATATTTGTGTGTGTTTCTATATAGACATATAAATATATGTGTGCATATATATGTGTGTACATATACATTCATATGTGTTCATATATACATATATATATTTGTGTGTATATATACATATATGTGTGTGTATATTTATACATATATATGTGTGCATATATACATATATATGTGTGTATATATATACATATATATATATATATGTGTGTTTATATACATATATATATGTGTGTATATATACATATATATGTGAATATATATGTGTGTATATATATACATATATATATGTGTGTGTATATATATACATATGTATGTGTGTGTGTATATATATGCATGCGTATATATATGCATATATATACATATATATGTGTATATATACATGTGTATATCTACCTAGATTTGTGTGTATATATATGCATATGTATATACCTACATGTGTATATATACCTATATATACACGTGTATATATATATATACATATATGTATACATGTGTATATATGTATACATGTGCATGTGTATTTATATACCTACATACGTTTTAATAAACAGATGAGAATTATATTATAGATTATATATTTTTGCATGATCGTAAAAACGTGTTGATATTTGAGCGATATCATAGTGGCCGCTAGATGTGGTTCCTCTTTGGTAACTCGTATATATATATATATATATATATATATATATATATATATATATATATATATATATATATATATATATATATAGAGAGAGAGAGAGAGAGAGAGAGAGATGTATGTGTTCAAATTTCAATGAAGAAAAGTCTTGGATATCTTTACCAGAAACTCTTGCTTGTTATCGACATTACATCATTCTTACAAAATGGATACCAATCCTTTTTGGCTTTCAACACTAATTCCATTTCTTTATGTCAAATTTGAAGGCATTTCATCTTTAATATTTTCTCTCTATGTTATATTTAGCAAAATAACTGCTAACCAATATTAGTATTTTGCGAGCATTTTTCTTCCGAGGAGAATCACTTACATTGAAAATTCATGGATTAAGGAAATTAGTTTAAACATTGTATTCTTCGTTTCAAATTTAAATTTTGACTTTTCTTAATTGAAATTTGAACATACAAACTCTATTTTTAATTGCTCTATCTATGGTGTATTGAGCAATTTTATTTGGCTGGGATTTTATGATTATTTCTTTCCAATATTCGAAAAGATTTGAAACCATTAGATTAACCAAATTATATATATATATATATATATATATATATATATATATATATATATATATATATATATAGTGGAAACAAGTTTAGATAGACGCTGCAGAGTGACTTACCTTGCCACACACACACAGACATACAGCCACCTATGTTGCTGTAAAACATAACATAGTTATATGGAATAAGTCGGAGAGAGTTGCAACCTTGATTGAAGTGAGTGTTCCTAATGATGGAGGTGTGAACAGAGCTGAAAGAGAGAAACAGACCAAATATCAAGGTCTCATGTATGATATGAAAAGAAACTGGAACCTAAAGGGGATATCGATCATACCAGTTATTATAGGTGCCACAGGACTTATGAAGAAGAACCCGAAGTCCTACCTTACTAATATTCCTGGTTAACCAAGTGCAAAAGAGATTCAGACAATTGCACTTAAGGGAACAGCGAGGATACTAAAAAGAGCTCTCGGTTGGTTTCAATAAAAAAGCGGGGCAATGTTGGCAGCTTGTTTGGCTTCCCCATACCCAGCATTACAATCTTCAAAGGAAGAAAAAAAAAACAAAAAAAAAACAATGAATTTTAGCATCGAGGAGGGAAGCCGCGATAACATCCCATGGCCCGTGGGTGACTGCTATGTTCACGGAGGACGCAGAGGTATTTCGGCCTTAACAAGAAATGTAAGGTTTTACCCCGGGTGAGAACATTGTCCCACTATGAGACAAAGTAGGACTTTAACCACTTCTAAGTGAGAACCAAATTATTGTTGTTCGGTATTTGTGATGTTATATGACTTTCATGTTTGTTAGTTTGTAATAAAATGTGTGTTTATTTATTTATTTATGTACTTGTGAACTATCTGCGTTTGTTAAGTATTTATGTTTGTAAGCATTTTTAGTTTCAGTGATTCAACCATGAAACCCCGAACGCTTACAACAATAGCTTCAAAATTATGCAGGCGATCTTACCTGAATATTACTGAATTATTAAACAAAACAACTAATCGTGTTAGCAGATGAAAAATTGTCGCTGTCTTGTTTAAATCAAAACGGAAAATTACCTCCCTTTTGAACTCTCCTGTGTCTTCCGGTCGTTTTCATAAAATTCTATTTTGTATTTTCTTTAATAAATAATTTTCTACCAAATCGATTTTCATAATTTTTGGATATAATCATCTTAAAATACGATGAATACGTAGATACCATTGTTTTCATGTGAAATCCAGTTTTACGATTTCCGAAATTTCGTCCCAATGGTGTAGAAGCGCCTAAATTGTCGTTAAAAGGGATTTAAAGGGGGGAAAACGTTAATATAAACAAGTGAAGCATGCATGGTCCCCCGGGGCATAAAAAATGACTAAGTTCAGCAACTCCCACCCCCCACATTTAGCCCCAAAAGTTCCTTAGGGACGTCAAATTTTTGTGGAAATGAACAAACGGTGCAGTTTTAGGCCTTAACATATATAAGTTTGAGTTCTGCATCATAGAAAAAAAGAAATGACTAAGTTCATCATTTGCCCCCCCCCCCACATTTAGCCCCGAAAGACCCCAAGGCTGTAACATATTTAAATTTGACTTCAGCACCATGCAAAACTGCTAAATAGACTTACAAAGAGAATTTTGGACAAATATGGTTAAAATAGTCCTAAAAATGAAGTGTTTTTATTAGCCGTAAAAGAGCCCCTGGGGCACACCAAGAGTTATCGCAAAGTATAGACAAACAAAATTATATAGAAATCAGTTAGTTACAATTTTTCAGAAAGTTTTGTAAAAATCCAAGGCATCAATTTTTTTAATAAGCACAAAAGTGTCAATTTTAGTCATTTTAACCTGAAAGGATCTCTTAGGGGCAACCGGAGTTTTCCAGGATAATCCGTTCTGTTACTATTTTATTCATAGTATGTTTAATGTTTACGCATAATTTCCAAAATTTCCAAGGCGTAGTTATTGAAAAAAAAATGCGGACAGACGAACGGAGAAGGGTGAATTTACAGGTCCACCTTCCTTTTGTCGGGGAAGAAAAAAGAAAAGGATTAAAAATAAATGTGTGGAAAGCAGTTTAGTCGCCGAGCAGAAATGATGATGGCCATTTTAATTGGTTGACAAAATAAAAGTAGGTGGAGCACTGGAGCATGAGAAAAGTGGGTGGAACAAAACAAAGCCAGACACGTAATTCCCTTTTCTTTTTTTCTCTTTTAGACGCCACTCCCAAAAATTGACAGTATCAAAAAGAGAAAGTTTTTTTTTTTTTTTTTTTTTTTTTAACAGAGAAAAGCGTCGTCGTCAAATTGATTCTCTGGACACAAGTCAAGAATTCTGATCAGTTCCAACCAATTCAATCAAGATGATTAAATTCCGAAGTAAGTCTACAGTTAATTGTTATTTATTTATCTTTTTCTTAGTTGTTTCACGACGTTTCGGCCAACTATTCCTCTGGCCTTCATCAGGTGGTAACCGCGATGGGATAGGAATTCTGACTCTCCTGACTGCATCCTCTGCCATTACTGCCTTCCATAGTTGTTGTCGTTGTCTAATCACGTTTTTGGCAAAGTAAGCCTCTGCCCGGCTTTGTGTAGGATCGAAAATGCTATCTTCGGACAATTCTCACCTGGAACCGTTTTATGCCATACTACAATATCCATGAATTTGATAATAATTTTCTTATTTGATATTACAATATCCACGAATTTTTTAATAATTTTTATGTGATACTATAATATCCATGAATTTCTTAATAATTTTTATGTGATACTATAATATCCATGAATTTCTTAATAATTTTTATGTGATACTACAATATCCATGAATTTCTTAATAATTTTTATGTGATACTACAATATCCATGAATTTCTTAATAATTTTTATGTGATACTACAATATCCATGAATTTCTTAATAATTTTTATGTGATACTACAATATCCATGAATTTTTTATAATTTTTACGTGATACTACAATATCCATGAATTTCTTAATAATTTTTATGTGATACTACAATATCCACGAATTTCTTAATAATTTTTATGTGATACTACAATATCCACGAATTTCTTAATAATTTTTATGTGATACTACAATATCCATGAATTTCTTAATAATTTTTATGTGATACTACAATATCCATGAATTTTTTAATAATTTTTATGTGATACTACAATATCCATGAATTTCTTAATAATTTTTATGTGATACTATAATATCCATGAATTTCTTAATAATTTTTATGTGATACTACAATATCCATGAATTTCTTAATAATTTTTATGTGATACTACAATATCCATGAATTTCTTAATAATTTTTATGTGATACTACAATATCCATGAATTTCTTAATAATTTTTATGTGATACTACAATATCCATGAATTTTTTAATAATTTTTATGTGATACTACAATATCCATGAATTTCTTAATAATTTTTATGTGATACTACAATATCCATGAATTTCTTAATAATTTTTATGTGATACTACAATATCCATGAATTTCTTAATAATTTTTCATGTGATACTACAATATCCATGAATTTCTTAATAATTTTTATGTGATACTAAAATATCCACGAATTTCTTAATAATTTTTATGTGATACTACAATATCCACGAATTTCTTAATAATTTTTATGTGATACTACAATATCCGTGAATTTCTTAATAATTTTTATGTGATACTACAATATCCATGAATTTCTTAATAATTTTTATGTGATACTACAATATCCATGAATTTCTTAATAAATTTTATGTGATACTACAATATCCACGAATTTCTTAATAATTTTTATGTGATACTACAATATCCATGAATTTCTTAATAATTTTTATGTGATACTACAATATCCATGAATTTCTTAATAATTTTTATGTGATACTACAATATCCATGAATTTTTTATAATTTTTACGTGATACTACAATATCCATGAATTTCTTAATAATTTTTATGTGATACTACAATATCCACGAATTTCTTAATAATTTTTATGTGATACTACAATATCCACGAATTTCTTAATAATTTTTATGTGATACTACAATATCCATGAATTTCTTAATAATTTTTATGTGATACTACAATATCCATGAATTTCTTAATAATTTTTATGTGATACTACAATATCCATGAATTTCTTAATAATTTTTATGTGATACTACAATATCCATGAATTTCTTAATAATTTTTATGTGATACTACAATATCCATGAATTTTTTAATAATTTTTATGTGATACTACAATATCCATGAATTTCTTAATGATTTTTATGTGATACTACAATATCCATGAATTTTTATTAGCTTTTATGTTATTCAATATCCCGCTGATTAATACAATATTATTTTTGTATTTCCAGGCCCCGTTCTGCGACTTGCGCCCGTGGTTTTGTCTGGATAGATATGGTAACGTCTTGTCGCCGCCAACAAAAGAATGTAATGTGAAGAATGTTGCTATAGAAATATTCTGTAAAAGATGTTGAATTTTTCACAAAATTAAACTTTCTTTTTCGTTTCATCTGTAATTCTTGTGACAATTCATTTTATGAAATAAATTTTTTTTTCATGTTTCCCCAATTTTATATCAAGTCTGCCTATACATATACACATACATACATATATATATATATATATACATATATACATATACATATATATATATACATACATATACACATATATACATACCTACACACATACATATATATATACATATATATACATGCATACATATACATATATACACATATATATACATATATATATACATATATATACATATATATACATATATACGTATACATATATATACATATACATATATATACATATACATATATATATACATATATATACATATACATATATATACATATACATATATATACATATATAACCATATACATATATATATACATATACATGTATATATATACATATATACATATACATATATATACATATACATATATATGCATATATATACATATACATATATATACATATATACATATACATATATATACATATACCTATATATACTTATACATTTATATATACAGATATATATATATATATATACATATATATACATATATATATATGCGTATATATACATATATAAATAAACATATATATATACATATATATATATATATACATATATACATACATATACATATATATACATACATATACATATATATACATACATATACATATACATACATATACATATACATACATATACATATATACACACATATATATATATTTATATGATGAAAATGATGGAAATAGTATTCCGACAAAATAGAGAAAATAAAAAGGAACATACCATATTATGTGTTTCGTCTTTATTTCGAAATAGTCTCGAAATAAAGACGAAACGTTGATGAACACATAATAAGGTTTGTTCCTTTTTATTTTCTCTATATATTTATATATATATATATATATATATATATATATATATAAGTTTCACAAAAGGAATATATAGAAGGGGTTATGTTGATTTTCTTAATCCATGGATTTCCAATAAAGGCTCATATCATCAGAGGAAATTAAATGCCGTTAGCAAAATGTTCAGCTGTGAATAGACACTTATTTGGCTTATTATGCTTTTCAGCACAAATATTGAAAATAGTTTTTTTAAGTGGTGAATGATAATTATATGAAAATAATTATAGGAAAGGGGAATTTGATACAACCTGGGCAGTCCATTATCGGAAGGAGTAGAATGTCCGTCGGGGTTATAAATCCAGGTAGGCAGAATATTGGTCCAGGGGCGATGGCAGTAGTCCCATATAACAAAAAAGTAAAGAGAGAAGGAGGAGGGTGAAGATTGGGCGAGCAGGCAGGTGCTTAATGGAATTTCTTCGCGGGGGGGAGTTGTATTTTAGTGTTCGGTAAAAGTGTTGCCCTCTAAATTTTAAGTTCAAATGAAAAATAGATATTCTTGTGATTTTAAATTGGATTGTGTATGAGATGGGGTGGGTGTGCTGGTTTTGCTGAGCGGATAGTGAGTAGGTGAGGTGCAGAAGAGGACGAGTCATGGTCTGAAGATTTGGAATGCTTGGGGGATTACTTATTTAAGTGAGTTTAATGTAGGGTGCTTTTAATTTAGAGGGTATATTTAAAAGTGACATGAGTAACTGAGATGCAGTTTATTCATTACGCCTGTTGTCGTAGTGAAATCTGGTTTATTTAAATTTATTTAAAATTGTTTAAAATGTATATATTTCTGTTTGGAGGCGATCTATGGATTAGTTGGCTTTGATGTTCCTTAGGTTGGAATAGACTGTTGAGTGACTGCTTTATATATTGTGGTTAATTAGATATTTTTATAATGGGGGACTTGATGCAAATTCGTGGCTGGGCGTGAGGTTGTCCGAACGTGGTTTAATTTAACTAATAATATAATAATAAACTGCATATCAATCTATGAAACATAAACAAATGCTCAGATATAAGAACATATACACACACTGACACACATACATACGCACACATATATATAAACATATATACATGTGCATATACATATATATAGCATACAATTACGCACACACACAGATTAATACATGGCATACACACACACACACTTATATACACACGCATCCTTATATTCAGGTACATATGTACACAATTACATATATACACATAAAAAGTACATGCACGCACACATATGAAAATAACCGAATACACAGGGAACTTCATATACGTCCAGGCGCCCCTGCAGGCGCGTGTACAGCTGCGTCCATATACATGGCCGAACATCCAAAAATCGCGTGCAAACATTCAAGACACACTTGCACATGCACACCATCGTATACATGAAGCAAATAGCAATATATATGTATATATATACAAATATATATGTACATATATGTACATATATATATACATATATATACACACATATGCATATATACCTATATATACATATATATACACATATATATACCTATATATACATATATATACACATATATATAAATGTATACACACATATATATACACATATATATACACATATATATACATGTATACACACATATATATACACACATATATATACACATATATACATGTATACACATATATATATACACATATATATATATACATGTATACACACATATATATACACATATACATACATATTCATATACATACATATTTATACATATCAATACACATAAATTCATATATATATATAAATACATATATATATATATGCACATAGATACATATACACATATATATACACATATATACATATATACACACATGTATACATATGTATACATATATATACATATATATAAAATATATATATATAAATAAATCCATATATATATATACATAAAAATACATATATATACATATGTAGATATATATACATAAATATATACACATACATATATATACATACAAACATATATATATATACATAAACACATATATATACATAAATATATAAACATATGTATACATATACATGTATACATATATATATATAAATACATATATACACATACATATATATATACATATATACATACACGTATATATATATACATATATATATACATATATACATACACGTATATATATATACATATATACATATATATACACATATATACATATATATATATACATATATATACACATACATATACACATATATATACATACATATATATACATATATATACATATATATAAACATATATATACATATATATACACATGTAAATACATATATATATACATATATACATATACATATATATACATATATATATATACATATACACATAAATACACATATATACACATACATATAAGTATATATACATATATATACACATACATATATGTATATATACATATATATACACATACATATAAGTATATATACATATATATACACATACATATAAGTATATATACATATATATATACACATACATCTATGTATATATACATATATATATATACATATATACAAATATATATACATGTATATATACATATGGATATGTATATATACATATATATATTTATATATATATATGTATATATATGTATATATATACATATATATACATATATATACATGTTTGTATGTATACATATATGTATATATATGTATATATATACATATACATACACATACATATATATACATATACATATATACATATATACACATATATATACATATATATACACACATATATATATACATATATACACATATATACATATATATGCATATATACACATATATACACATATATATACATTTATATACACACATATATATACATATATACACATATATATACATATATACACATATATATATACATACATATATCATATATATACTTATATACACATATATATACACACATATATATACATATATACACACACATATATACATATATACACACATATATATACATATATTCACATATATATACACATATATATACACATAGAGGCAATCATATATATACAGATATATACACACATATATATACAGATATATACAGATATATACACACATACACTTGTGCCCGATATTATTCATACCCCTCGTATCTTTGAGATTTCTATAAGAATATTGCTCAAACCAGAAGGTAGACAATATTAAAGGGATTTCAGACAATAAATCAAGCATAGGCATTTAATTTAAACTCAACAAATAAATAAATTATGCAAGTTTGAAACATTATACAAAGAAAAACAATAATGGCACTAGTTCAAAATTATTCATACCTCTCTTACTAATAGTCAATAGCATGCCCTTTATTCTTAATAACTGCCTGTAACCGTTTTGGATATTTATCAACAAGGTTTTTACAAGCATCAACACTGATTTTTGACCATTCTTCAATGCAGTAGTTCTCCAAATCCCTCAAATTTCTAGGTTTCCGCTTTTTAACCTCAGTTTTCAATATGTGCCAAAGGTTTTCGATAAGGTTCAGGTCGGGACTCTGGCAAGGCTATTCCAAAACATTAATTTGATTATCCTCAAACCATTTCTTGACTATTTTGGCAGTATGTTTTGGATCATTATCCTGTTGAAGGACCCAGTTTGGTCCTAAATTGAGATTCTCCGCATCCTGTCTAATGTTTTTCTGGAGTATCTCCAAATATTGCTCCTTCTTCATGGTTCCATCTATCTTGACCAAACTACCTGGACCACTAGCCGAAAAGGAGCCCCAAAACATTAGGCTACCACCACCATGTTTCATCGTGGGTATGGTGTTCTTTGGGTTGTAAGCTTCTCCTTTCTTCCTCCAAACGTAAGAAGCATCCATATGGCCAAACAATTCAATTTTTGTTTCGTCAGTCCACAAAATACTTGAGAAAACGGACTCTGGAGAATTCACATGGGTCCTAGCAAACTTTAGACGTGCTGCAAGGTGTTTTCCGGTGTGCAATGGAGTCCTTCTTGGTCTTCTTCCTTTCAGACCATTTTCATGCAGAGTCCTTTGCAATGTTTGCCTTGATATTTTTATGCCAGAAGACTCCAGATTTTCTAAAATGTCCTTAGTAGTGGTGGTTGGATTTGCATTAACACTTCTTACAATATTCCTGGTGGCTCTAGCAGACAGTTTCCTTTTCCTTCCTCTACCAATCAAGTTGTTTGTTGTGTGGTGGCTCTGGAATTTTTTGATGATGCTCTGTACTGTTGCTGTAGGGACCTCAAATTTCTTGGAAATTGACTTGTAACCTAAACCATCCTTATGTGAATTCGCAATTTTAGTCCTAAGATCATTACTAAGCTCTTTTTTCTTCCCCATTCTAATAATTTTTATTCTTTTATTGGTTTTCAGTTGATATCATTTTAATTTCTGAAAAATGCAAAAAACGAAATGAAATTAATCAAAGGTTTTATAAAAGCATTCAAAATAAGAATCAAACAGGAAACAAACAGTCAGAAATTCGATTAATACTGAAAAAATAAGGGGGTATGATTATTTTTGAACATTGCAGATTTTATAAATAGCTGTATATTTCTTTTATTACGAGTATCCCGAGATTTTAAAATGACGAAAATGATCAGAAGAGGTTTATTAAGAATATGTATCAATATGGACGTAAACAATAAATTCTTACAAAGTTACACATAATAAACTCAATTTTCAAGGTGGGGTATGAATAATATCGGGCACAAGTGTATATACACACATATTGTTTTAAAAATATATTTATATACAAATATTTATACATATATAAGCTATATATGCGTATATTTATTCTCTGATTCTTCACTGTTTTTTCTTTTATTAATATTATTAGAATTTTCCTTCCATTTTCCTCATACATATTTCTGAATTGTTCCAAGGAGTTTTGTCTTTTGGATTGTTTTAGACCATCTTCCATGTTCTTGGATTTTACGAGTGCCAATGGAAATTAATTAACTTTCATGGATTTGGGGGGGGGGTGTTCCGACATTGGATAATTTATCTTTCAACAGAATATCCATTAACGTGAAATCAACATTTTTTCCAGCGTATCCCCTCTGCTTCAATTTTATTATCAAGTAAGATATTTGACTTACTAGCAGTTTCATTAAATACTTTTGTATGCAAAATCCGATCATTCGGAGGAGAGTATTTCTACCGATCCCCGCGCATTAAGGGCTATCCCCTTTGTTAAGTGTTTCCTTTTTAGATTAAATATACATGTATATATACACACATATATATATACATGTATATATATACACACACACATATATATATACATGTATATATATGTAAATATACATATATATACATAGATATGTACATATATACACACACA